>NW_006436888.1:1578723-1580840 GCF_000325575.1 Pteropus alecto | reverse complement strand
GGAGCTGTGCAATCTGGTGCAGAGGAGGAGATGGACTGCTGACCTCTCCCGGCAGGAGGTCAAAGCAGCTGCTGTCCTGGCAATAGCTTGAAGGGCCCAGAGGTCACCACAGGCTGCAGGTGAGTGAGTGGTGTGAGTGAGTGGCTGGTCAGGATACCAAGGCAGAAGGTCCTGGGGCCTCTAGACAGTCACTCTGCGATGGAGAAGGACCTGAGAGGAAGGAGCACAGACTTTGGAATATGATGGACTTGGGTTCGAGTCCGGGCTCTGTCACTTACTAGTCACATGATCATTGGGGTCATAATAACCTAACCAGGGCTTACCACAGTGCCTGGCACATAGTTAAGTGCTCAATTAATTCATTTAAAACTATTTGTTGCATGCCTACTATGTGCCAAGCACTGCCGAAGGCACTGAGGATTTATCAGTGGACAAAAAAGTTACACGATTAAATGAACAAATTTTACATGCTATACTTCAGTTTCCTCATCTGTAAAATGGGCTTATTAAGAATCCCCATCCTTGCTGTCTAACCAGCTTTCCCAGGGATAAAGTGTTCACGTCCAGTATGGTTTAGCTGGCCCCCCGTAGCAGACCTGCTTTGAAGCAGGTTGGAACTCAAAGTTATTGATGACCCATGAGCCACAAACGTAATATCAGTGGACAAAAAAGCTTCGCCCAGGTTTCCTCATTTAATTTTTACAACACTTTCATGGAGTCGAAAGGATTGTTACCCCATTTTTCAGATGAGGAAGTTGGGGCTCAGAAAAGCGAAGCTAATGCACTCATGTGTTCATTCATTTAACACTTCAATAAATATTTATTGAGACTTCATGCATACCAGATCTGAGGCCCAGTGCTTGGGGTCAAAGGAATGTTCTGGGAGCTCCCAGGTTCACAGCAAGGACCCCAGGTAGGAAGGTGTGGAGTCTCCACTGCAGCCGTGCCCCCATGCCATTGGCCATTGTATTGAAAACCGGGAACAAAGCCCTTGGTGAACAGATGGGGCCCTGAGGTTCAGAGGCTACTGCCTGGGACCACACAGCGAGTTAGCAGTATAGTAAGAATCCAGGTCTCCTCCGTGAGCCCCAAACTAAAATTTAACACCCAGGCTGCTGTCTCGTGTTCCTGTCTTGGCCTCTGACTTCGGCAGTGAACAAAACAGACAATCTAATACATTCCAGCAGGAAGGAACAGACAATTAGCAAACGTAATCAATAAGTGAACATTCTAGCATGTTAGGTAAAGAAAGCCGTGGCGAGAAGTTGACATTTAAACAAAGCCCTGAGGGAAATGAGGGGGTTAAAAAGATGTGGCTATTTGGGAGGAGAATGGGCAAGGGAGTGGAAACAGCCAGTGCAAAGGCCCTGAGGCAGGAGTGTGCTGGAGGCATCAGAGGACTAGCAAGGAGGCCGTGGGGCTGGAGCAGAGTGAGCACGGGGACAGAGTGAGCACGGGGACAGAGTGAGCACGGGGACAGAGTGAGCACGGGGACAGAGCCCAGGTCATGACCTGGACCTGTGATCTGTACTATATCCTACGGTTATCATGAGGATTAAGCAGGATACTTAGTATGAGGAGCCTCAAGCGGGCACACGGAAGGTGCTCAACAAATGCCCCGTCCATGCTCTGCTATTCAGGTTCTCCGTGCTCTGCTCCCTACACTTAAAACAATCTTTGAGCAATTCTGCCTCCTGGTGGTGACGTTGATGTAACTCAGAGACCAGGTCTGATGCCTCCCAGGGATGGTGGAATCATTGGTCCATGCCCCGTTCACAAATATTTTTTGAACATCTATCATGTAAGGGCTACTAAGATTACAGCAGTGGATGCAGGAAAGAAACGCCCAGCCCTCCTGGGGCTTCTATTTTAGTGGGATGCCAGCCAATAAACAGGGCACAGTCAAGAAAGGCATCAGCAGTGCCCAGGGCTGCCAACGAGAGGGCAACGTCACCACAGGGCCACCAGGTCATTGCCACTCACCGTCAAACTGGGCCGCCTCCCCGTGCCCATCCTCTCTCTTCTCTTGGAACAGTCTGAGGCAGACACTGGGGCTAGCCAGGAGCAGCCGGAAGCCCTGGCACAGAGGGAGGGAGAATGGCGCAAGGCGGAGGTGG
>NW_006436888.1:1548669-1578644 GCF_000325575.1 Pteropus alecto | reverse complement strand
GCCACGATTGGGCCCCCCCGCTCCCCCTCACTGCCCCCACCCTCACCAGGCACAGAGAACTATCAGCAGTCCCCCAATCCTCCAGGCTGGTTTATGCCTCCAGGCCTTTGACCATGACCTTGTCCCTGCCTGGAGGCCCCTCCCCACTTTGTCCACCTGGACACCCAGCCTCCCCTCCCAGGCCGCTTGCTCCCTGAGGGCTGTGCCCTCTCGAGCCACCTCTGCAAGGTGGTGGAGCCCAGTGGTTAACATGCTGGCCCAGAGCCCACCGTCTGGGTTCGAATATCAAGTGTGCCAAATAGTGACCATATGCTGCAGAGAAAAATAAAGCTGGGGAGGGAGCTGAAGGATCGTTGCAATTTTCAAAGGCCTCATAGAGAAAGATGGTGACATTTGAATTAAACCTGAAAAAAGTGAGGGAGTAAGCCATGGGGATGTCGGGAGTGGGTGACAATTCCTGGTAGAAGGAACAGCATGTGCCAAGGCCCTGAGGCAGGAATGTACATGGTACATTCAAGCGACGGCAGGAGGCCAGCATAGCTGGAACTGAGCAAACGAAGAGGAGAGGGGCAGAAGGAGGGTCACCAGGATTGGTGGGTCCATTCAGGTCATTGTGAGGACTTTGACAGTGAGATGAGAGCGAGGTGAGGGTTTTGTCTGAAAGAGGGACGTGCTCTGACATTTAAAAGCCTCCCCTGGTTAGACTGTAGAGGAGAAAGGGAGAAAGCAGAGAGACTGGGGAAGGGGTAAGCCACACGGTTATTTAGGTATTTAGGTGAGGGAAGTGTCACAGGCCAGGTGGTGGCAGAGGAGGAGCCGGAGAAGGGCTGGATTGTGTTCTGCTTAGGGCTGGGGAGCTCATCCACACGTCCTTAAACTGGGCAAGCAAGAATTATGTGATCCCTTTTCGTATAGGAAAAAAATCTCCATACAGATAGTATATATGTCTGTGTTTGCACATGGCTATGTGTGCCAGGGAAAGGTGGAAAAGGCCTAAAGCATAATATATTATTCTGGCTTTGGACAAGTCACCCCCTGGAACTTTCTAGGCCTCAGCTGCCTCATCTGTGAAATGGGCACATAGCCCTTGCCTGGGGCAGCGTCGGAGTCCCTGCATACACAGGCAGCTTTGGTTAACGTGTCCTCGCACAGCTCTGGGACACCAGCTCCCGTGCCCCTGTTCCGTGTTCTAGGCCACCTCCCTCCTCCCCCGCTCCGCCCCCCCGACCCTGCTGCCTCCCTTCTCTCTGGTAATAAAGAATGGCTTGAAAATGCCCAGACCTCATTTCGGGAACTTCTGGGGATCAGACAGTGATCCCCAAGTGACTGGGACAGTGGTTCTCTTGAACATGAATCAGCTGAGACACTTGCCCACCTGCAGGTTCCATATCCTCAGATGTGCCACGTCCTCAAAGACTCTGAGGTGTGGAGGACGTCAGGGCCCTGAGTCTGACCCTCATACCCACAGGTCACCATAAGCTGATGCCTGCTCTCTCCCTCTCTCAGGTCAGGTGGGCGTCGAATGGCCAGGGTGGTGCGTGACTTCCTGAAGGCCCAGCAGGTGCAGGCACCTGTGGAGCTGTACTCTGACTGGCTCTCCGTGGGCCACGTGGATGAGTTCCTGAGCTTTGTGCCTACCTCCGACCAAAAGGTGCGTCCCCTCTCCTCCTGCCTGAGCCACCTCTGTCCCTGCCTGAGCTGATGAGATGAAACAAGGCAAAGCCACTTGGAACCAGAACAACAGCTGTGTCCATAGTGAGCTCAGAGTCAGTGTGTTAATCAGCGAGGGCTTCCTGGAGGAGGTCAGAGCCCAGGTCAGGAGGGCGCTCATTGGCTCACTACTCATACACTCATCCTTACACTTACTGGGTGTTTGTTCCAATCCAAACCTCTCGGCCAAGACCCAGAAACGACACTGATAATAACTGATAACATTTACTGAGCATCTACTATGTGTACATGTTTTAATTCCTTTACTCCCCATGATGTGGGTACTATCATCATCGCCCTCATTTTACAGATGAGGAAACTGAGGCTCAGAAGGGCAATTAACTGGTAGGGTAAGATCCAAACCCAGACAGTGGGCTCTGGGCCAGCATGTTAACCACTGGGCTCCACCACCTTGCAGAGGTGGCTCGGGAGGGCACAGCCCTCAGGGAGCAAGCAGCCTGGGAGGGGAGGCTGGGTGTCCTGGTGGACAAAGTGGGGAGGGGCCTCCAGGCAGGACAAGGTCATGGTCAAAGGCCTGGAGGCATAAACCAGCTTGGAGGATTGGGGGACTGCTGATAGCTCTTTGTGCCTGGTGAGGGTGGGGGCAGTGAGGGGGAGAGGGGAGTCCCAATCGTGGTCTGGCCTCTGAACTCGGGCCCCTCCCGAGTTTGGGGCTGCCTGCACCTAGGGGACACCTGCGCCCTGAGCCATTCTCCTGAGCCATTCGCCCTCCCTCTGTGCCAGGGCTTCCGGCGGCTCCTGGCTAGCCCCCAGCGTCTGCCTCAGACTGTTCCAAGAGAAGAAAGAGGATGGGCACGGGGAGGCGGCCCAGTTTGACGGTGAGTGGCAATGACCTGGTGGCCCTGTGGTGACGTTGCCCTCTCGTGGCAGCCCTGGGCACTGCTGATGCCTTTTGTGGCTGTGCCCTGATTACCATTCCTTTGTCTGCAGAGCTCTGAGCTCAGAGCCCGAATCACTCATTCTCCTGACTCCCTCTCATGAGAGCTAAAGATGAGGGTTCTCTCTTCCTTGGGCCAGGGAAGGGAAGCCTGGAGACCCACAGATTGCCCCAGGCACATGCAAGGGGCGACCTCCTCCATATAAAGGGTGGTTCTTGGCCACACCCCAGGAGAGGAAAGGAACAGATCCTACCTGTCTGTGCGGGGCACCTTCACATTCTTGCCCCTTTGCTCTCCACCGCACCCCTCCCCGCCCCCCCTTATTCATTTTCACAAAGGAGGAAAGTGAGATTCAGAGAGCAGTGGTTTGCCCAGGCCACAGAGAGCAGCAGGGCTGCGGGGGAGGTGGGGGCGTGAGGGGAGGGGAGAGGGTGGAGCGGGGTGGGGGGGTTGGGCGCTGAAGGAGGCAGGGGTGAGAAGCCAGGTAGATGGTCAGAATCTCTGTGGACCCTCTTCTGGGAACCGACAGACCCTCCAAGGGCCTGGTTGGCCCCCTTGAACACGCCCCCCTTCCCCACCCCAGACCTCAGTGCCCTCACCTGAGGAATGGGGCATTGGAAAGGAGGTGGAGTAGCCTGTGGCCCTGACAGACCTGGGTTCAAGTTTTGGTCTTGCTGCCTGCTGGCTGTGAGATGCCGGGTGTGTTCTGAACCTCTCAGTGACTCGGTTTCCTCTTCTCTGAATTGGGGGTGATAATTACCCCTACTAAGCATTGTTTTAAAGGTTAATAATAAATCCAGTAGTGGACCCAGAGCATGGTGGGTGTTCGATAATGGTAGCTGTACTGTAATTATTAGGCCCTGAGCCCAGGAGTTCCTTCCCAAGGAGTCTGCAATCCATCTCCAGGATTTCCCAGCAGCCAGAGCCTAGTCCCGCAGGGTTTCCAGTCTCCGGCTTTCTCCATCCTGGCTTTAGACCCTGGCACTGAGGTGGGAGGAAAATCATGGTCTGGATCATGCAGCCCCAGGCCCGAGGTGACCCTGGGCCTCTGTACTGTCCTTTCTCTTTCAGGATTAGAACACCAGGTGAAGAGAAGCATTAATGAAATGCTGGAGGACAGAAGCCTCCGGAGCGACAGTCTTTATGTACAGGTGGGGGGCCGGGCTGCTGCTTGCTCTCGGGGGTCCCCTACCCTCCAGAGAGAACTGCTGGGGTCGGAGTGTGGTGCAGGGCTCAGCCGTGGGCCTCCGGCTGTCCTGGAGGCTGCTGAAACCTGTTCCCAAGCCCCTGCCCTTGAGAACCCACAGTCTGATGGAAGAGACATGGCCTTGCCAGTCTGACGAGGGAGATCTTGCCCTGCTCTGGGGAAAGGATGGGTTTCTGGAAAGCAAAACTGAATTCTGAGAAGCCTGGTGAGAGGACAGAGGTGTGGTAGAGAAATGGGGCCCTGTGGGGGTGAGGGCTGGGGTGGGGGGGAGTCAGGGAGATCTGGAGCGGGGTCTCAGGAAGGGGCCAGGCTATTGCCTGCACATGCCTGGTGCAGGGCCTGGGCAGAGTCCGCGGCTCAGTAAGCCCGAGGAGAGTCCCCGCTTCTCCCCAGCCATGCCGGCACTTTCTTCTAAACGGATGAGAAGGGCTAGAGCATAAGCACTCTGTGCCTGGGACAGTGTAGTATAGTGGCAAGGACTTTGGAACCAGAAACTGCCGGAGTCCAGACCCCAGCTCTGCCACTTCCTAGCTCTGTGCCCTTGGGCAGGTCACTTGAGCCCATCTGGGGCTAGCAGTGGCACAAAGATCAAAGGAATTAAGGGCAAAGAGGGCCCTGCTCAGTGCCCAGCACACAGTAGGTGTTCAGCAAGCGTTAGATCCTCACTTGCTCCCTGCCCCTCCCCCTCCCCCAGAAATGCATCGACTGGAACCGGGAGGTGCTGAAGCGGGAGCTGGGCCTGACCGAGCAGGACATCGTGGACATCCCCCAGCTCTTCTTCCTGAGGGGATCCTATGCGGAAGCCTTCTTCCCGGATATGGTGAGAGCGTGGGCGGAGGACCGGTCATTTCCTGTCTCTGGAGCCTGTTGGGGTCCCCGTGGGGGGTCAGCTGGGCTCCAGAGCACCTGGCTAGTGTCCGTGTGGCCGGATATAGAACATCTCCATCCCCGGTTCTCAACCGGGGTGACATTGCCACCCAGGGCGTTTTGGGTTGCAACAACAAAGGGATGCTCTTGGCATCCAGTGGGCAGAGGTCAGGGATGCCGCCAACCATCGAAGGCCCACAGGCAGCCCCCACACTCAGGGTATTTTTTTCCCAAGTGGAAAAAGGAAGTGTGGTTAGGTTCCAAATATTTTGGGCTTCTGTTTCTGAGCCTCAGCTGCCTGCTCTGCTCCCCCGTGGGGCTCCCGAGTGGGTCAGGCGGTGGCAGCCTCCCTGGCTGTCATTAACTTGGGCACCTGACAAGCAGATGAGCAGATTGTGAGCTCACTGGCGTGGCCTCTGGGAGGGGTGTGAGTGATGCTGTTGGCTCGGTCCTGGCCAGAGTGCCCATTAACCCCCTGGGAAAGGATGCCGGGGTGTCGGCAGCTGTGAGGGATGGTCCCTCAGGATGGGAGACTGTCCCTCTTCAGCCTGATGCCTTTAACTAGAATCCTCGTCATTGGACAAACTGAGGGTTGGAGAGAATGCTAGGGTCCACATGCTGATTGGAGGCAGAGGTATGGGGGTCCTGAGAGAGACTCTAAGGCAGGGCGTCTCCGCCTTGGCTCTACTGGTACTTGGGGCTGGATACTTTCTTTATTGTAAGGGGCTGCCTTGTGCATCAGGGATGGTGCAGCATCCCTGTCCCCTGCCCACTAGATGACAGTAGAGCTCGTTTAACAACCAAAAATGCCCTGGGGGCAAGATCGCCCTTGGATGAGAAACACTGTTCTAAGGCAGTGCTGTTAGAACTTTGTGGGATGATAGAAATGTTCTGTATCTGCGCAATATGACACGGGAGCCACTGAGCCACATGTGGCTACTGAGCACTTGAAATGTGGCCTATGTGGCTGAGGAACAAAATTTTTACTTTTATTTAATTTTAATTTTGATAGTCACATGCGGCTAGTGGCTACTGTTAGACAATGAAGCTCTAAGGGGCAACCTGGCTCTGGTTCTAGCTGAGGATTGGGTGGAAGGCCTGGGCTGGAGTCCATGACCTCGGCCATCCCACCTTGGTCTGTGGCCTTGCCCACACTTGAGGGAAGCCCCCTCCACAACACACACCCCTCTGTGGGAGTGTCCCAACCCTAGTCCCAGCCCTGCTAAAAGATGTCCTCCCTAGAAGGGCCCTTGGGGAATACTCAGTTAACCCCCTCATTTGTCATATGGGAAAACTGAGTCCTCATACAGGAGGAAGGCTACCTGGGCTGGCTCTGGTCCTGAATCCGGAACCTGGCTCCTCTCCCTGACCGTCATCCCTCTACGTACTCCACTCCCCCCCAGACTGTTCTGGCCCATTTGTGGACAACTAGGTAGCTCAGGGCCAAGGCCATGGCACTGACCCCAAGGGACCTTCCAGCTTCATTTTGGTCCCAGTCTGGATGGCCCTGCAGAGCAGATTGAGGGGGAGGGATCAGGGCATGAAGAACATGAGGGCATAGAGTCCAGGGCAGCCCACCCCACATCCAGATGACCCAGCACCGCCCTTTAGACAGCAGGTCCAGAGTGTCTCTTTTGAATACAAAGGGCAGCTTTCTGGCCATCAGTCTTGGGCTAAGGTTTCCTCTTAGAAACCTCCACACCTTCTACCCTTTCCCAGCATTAGGGCCCCCAGCCAGGGAAGCAGAGGTGCTACCAGAGGTAAACCAGATGCCCCCCCAAGGGCTCCCAGGCTGTTGCCCCAACTCTTCAACCCCCCAGGGAGCCACAGTGTTACATTCTAGCAGAGGATAAAGAACCCAGGTTTTAGTGTGAGTTAGACCCAAACCAGATTTTAATCTCTCCCTTCTCTGACTGTGTGTCCAAGCCACAGCCTCAGAGGGAGGCTATGAGGTTTAGTGATGCTATATCTGGCACACAGAAGATGCTCAATAAATGGTAACAATTATCAGGGCTTCCAGGGACAGCTGAGCAAGCTGTGTACTGCATGAGTGCACCACAGCTACAAGGACACTCACATCACAGACTTTTAGATGTGTGCATTTGTTGTGCAAGTTTCTGACAGGTGATGCTAAAATCTCATTCTAACCAAGTGGTTAGGACAATTTTCTGATAGATAGAAGAAAGTGTGGGAGGAGGAAGGGGTGACTTTAATTCAAATAAAGTTACCATGTATGTTACCGGCAGCCCTCCTTTGATTAATTCTGTCTTTCAACCATGAATCATTTCTTCTATGCTTCCGTAGATCTTCATTCTTGAGTGATGCAGGCAAGGATGAGACAGGCCCTGGGAATGAGTCTGCCAGAGCCAGCGTCTAGAAGGGGCCCCCAGGCATACAGTGTCCCCAGCCAGCCAGGGCTCCCTGTTGCCTTCTCTTTTCTACAGGTCAACATGGTGGTTTTAGGCAAGTACCTGGGCATCCCCAAGCCCTTCGGGCCCATCGTCAACGGCCGCTGCTGCCTGGAGGAGAAGGTGCGGTCGCTGCTGGAGCCGCTGGGCCTGCACTGCACCTTCATCAACGACTACTTGTCCTACCACAAGCTGCTCGGGGAGATCCACTGTGGCACCAACGTGCTCCGGAAGCCCTTCCCCTTCAAGTGGTGGCACATGGTTCCCTGAGCCCACTCCCCGCCCGCCATCTTCTCTGCCCGCCTGCCAACGAACCCTGTCCGAGTGAGAGTGAGGAACCTCCCCCGGGCATCCATCCTCTCGGGGAGCCTTGGGCACATCCCCCCGAGTATCTGCAAACGTGCTGGCCACTGTAAGCACCGGGACACAGGGATGGATGCCAAGCGTCCTTGCCTCTGGCACGGCCTGCCCAGCCCCAGGACTGCCCTCATTCCTCCCTCTCTTCCGCAACTCCCAGAGGCTCTGGAGATCGACAGCCCTTCCACGTTCGAGGTGGGCGGTGTGTGGCCTTGGCAGTGCTCCGCTTTCAATTTCTCCCCCGAGTCCTGACACTCCCTTTGGGTTCGCACCAGGAATGGGGCCCCGGGGGCCTGTGCTCTGGTGCAAGGGCCCTGGGTCTAGGCCACCTGTGGCTCTTGTAAGACAAGGAAGGGGGACCCGAGGCACCTTCTTTCCTCAACCAACTATCTTCTCTGGCAGGGGACCCCAGGCTGTGACCTCCCAGCACCATCAGCCATATTTACATAGGCAAATAAGGACCGGAAAACCCAGCTTCAGAGGGCCTGCTTTAAAAAGAAAAAAAAAAAGGCAACAAAAACCCTTTAATACTTGACTCTGTCCTCAGAAGGGTGCTTGTTACCTGTGTGAAAGGCCTGTAATTAAGAGTGCTGGCTGCTTCCAGCTCCAAAATGCTGCAAGGCTAAAGCGAGGCCTGGGAGGGCACACGGAGCAAGGCCTGGCAGGAGGGGCGGAGGCCAGGATGGCAGAGAAGGCCGAGGCAAGAGGACAAAACCTGGGGCCTGGCTTCTGTGTCCTTGGGCTCCTGGGCTTTGGACTCTGGACTCTGGATGTGAAGGTGGCTAGCTGTTCCAGATGTAGCAGGGAGTGGAGGCCCAGAGGTTGGAAGAGGGTGCGGGGGCCATTAGGTTATCTCTGAAGGTGGGGTTTAATTTCCTTTAATAGTCTCTAATTATTCCCCTTCCTTCTGCAGGCAGTGGGAGGGGAGGCTTGCCTGGTTTCTCTCAGCAAGCCGGAGACCCTGTGTGTAGCTTGGGTTTCCCCTGTGAGTAAACCCCAGTGGCAGCCCTGTGTCCCCTCCCATAGAGGGGAAGATGGAGCTGCCACAGGGGTTAATAGTCTGGCCCCGGGTGAGGTCACCGAGACCTGCATAGGCAGGCAGGCTTGTCCAGTGAAGGGCAAGAGATGGCCCCTGGCCCAGGAATGGCCACTGGGGAGCTGGCCTGCTCCCCCCACTGCCTGTGGGGCCATGTCAGGACCTCAGCCCCCAGGCCTTCATCTTCTGGGTTTTCAGTGGCCCCTCGTGAGTCCTAGATTGTCGCGAGACTTAGGCTGAGCCAGCTGCCTTAAACTCTTGTAGCCTTAAAACACGTAGTAATCAGAAGCTTACATGGAAACGCAGCGCATGAACCTGATAAAAACAGAACTGCTCTGGTTTAAGGTGGTGGGGGCACCACCTCGACTTCCAGAAGGTTCTCTGGAATCCCATTTGCAAGCCCATGGTCTAACCTGCTCACTCTCTGATTATAATCGTGAGGACGCCTAGACTGAGCCAAGAGGAGAAGGAAGCTCTTCAGGGGCCAAGGGTGTGTGGTGGCCCAGGCTGGACCAGGAAAAGGATGGAGAGGGGAGGTGGTATTGCAGAGAGATGGGGGCGGGGAGCACGTCTTCTAGAGCGATGCTGTGTGATAAGTGCTGGAATGGCTGTTGGGGCTGTTGGAGATGCTGCTGTCCCCTGTGAGAATATTCTGGGTGACCGGTCACCTCTTTTCTGATTAATAAAAATGTCGACATGCATTTCTTCAAGTGGCTGCCTCCCTAACTTCTTTTTGTTGGGCTGTGGGGAGGAGGGAAAAAAAGAGGGGGCTTGGCTTCCTGTGTCACCTCCTATGCACCAGGTCCTTGGCTCAACTTCCGCTGGCCATGGGCAGCTTCTACCCAGCCGGGAGAGCCCCCGGGACCAGCCCTGGGCGGGCAGGCTACCTCAGCAGGATGGCTGGCACATGCCCATTGCCCTGCTGAGATGGCTGTGCGGGGAGCGTGGGTCCTACCTCTTCATTTCTTCTCCCTTTCCTGGGCTACCTTCTCCATCTCTAAGAGGACAGACAAGCTGGGCCCTATTGGCAGAAGTGGGAGAGTCCCCAGCAGGATTGGTGCCCAGGGCCATAGGCCATTATGATTCCCTTTCATTCCTGCCTCTCTAGCCACTATATTACCCAGCCTCAGTGGACTCATTTCAGAGGCCTGAAAATATTGCCCCTCATTTCCTATACACTTGCTGCTGCCCCAGATTGTACCCTTCAGCATTCACCCACTCACTTATTCATTTTATTTTAGCTTTTGTTGTGGACAAAGAAGCAAAAAGTTTTTGCCATTAGTCATTAACACTTCAGTCTGAATGAATCAGAGATCTTTCTCTAAAAGCCGATATTAACTGGGAAGAGGAGAAGAAGGCATGGGTCTACTGCCAAAGGGAATTCAGGGCTCTGAGCAGGAGGCTAGTCCTGCCCCCAACACAGTGGGCCAGTGTCCAGTGGAAGCCCCCACTTTCCGCATCTACGCCCCAACTGTGCATATGAGCAAGTTAAGGAGACTGCCTGGGACTTCCTCTTGAGCTCTAACTCTTACCCAGAACTGAGTTAGACCTGGCTAAGCCATTTTACAGCCCCCAAAGGGAAACTGTTACTGGATGTGGCAGCCCAGCAGCTCTCCTTGAGAACATTCTTCCCAGAAACTGAGGTATAGGAACACCTGTCTTAGATCCCTGCTGAGATCCTTGAACTGTGCAAGTGCTTCAGCTGGGGACTCTGGGAAGAGGGTCCTGGTCCCTCCGTGCCTAAAATCGTCAGCACTGCCAGAGAGAAGGGAGGAGACCTCTATTCAGCACCTTCTAAACCTCCCCAGGCAGGGCGTGTCCCTGCCATTATTTCTGCCGGGGCTGGTGGTTAGCCACATTTTCTATGGATGAGGAAACCAAGGCCCTGAGAGAGGGGACGTAACCCTGAAGACCACAGCCATGCACGGTGGCATCTGGATTTCTGCCGGGGCTGGTGGTTAGCCACATTTTCTACGGATGAGGAAACCAAGGCCCTGAGAGAGGACCACAGCCATGCACGGTGGCATCTGAATCGAAACCCAAGATTCCTCTCCCCGGAACCCTTGCTCCTGCTGTTTTAGGTGCCTGAGCGCCCCCTCTGGCCTCAGTTCCCCCACCTGAAAAGTGAGGCTTCCTACTCTGACAATCGAAGCTCCCCCTGGCGGGAGAGGGTTTCCACTCTCATCATTTACCCTTCCGGAGACTTTTGGCATTTAATAATAATAACAATAACAACAACATTCATAACAAAATAATGCCAAGCTCTGTACTACACCTCTTCCCACGTTGTCCCATTTAAGCTGCACAACAACTATTTATCAGATGGGAAAAGTGAGGCACAGAGTAATTAAGTGACTTGCCCCAGGCCACCCAGTTGAGGAAGGGCTGAGATCTAGCCCTGCTGTTCAAATCCAGGCTCTTTAAAAAAAAAAAGGCTGGTGTTTCTCAACGTGTATAAAATGCTTTGGGGTGCTCGTGAGAAATCCAGATGTCAGGCTGCACCCCTAACCCGTTGTATCAGTCTGGAGGCTGGGCCCAGGAATCTGCGTTTTACCACCTGCCCCCACAGGGTAGAGAAGCTCCCCATTTAAGCGTATTGTCTCGGAAAATGCAGGAAAAGGGGATATGGAGAATGAGTGTGGAACTCGAGGAAGGCAGAGCAAAACTCACATCTCTGCACCCCTGCAAGGCCCTGGTGCCCTGGTGCCCTGGTGCCCGGCCTGGCCAGGTACCTGTGGCGACTTGCTCCCCTTTAAAGCCAGAAGTGAACTACTTCAGTGCTGAGGTGGGAACAACAGGTTCATATGCAAATGTAAAGTTTCTCCCAGCCAATCCTGAGTTCCGGACTCTGGGAAGGGGCTGGGTTTCCAGGACTGCAGCCAATGAGTTAGCACCCCAGGTCGGGGAGGGAGGGGCAGGGCCAGGGTCTTTTAAACTCTGCCAAGCCCTATGTGGAGCAGTGTTGGGTTTTGTGGCCCAAGCCCAGTCAACCACCAGCATGTCACTGCAGAGGATAGTACGTGTATCCCTGGAGCATCCCACCAGCGCCGTGTGTGTGGCTGGCGTGGAGACCCTCGTGGACATTTATGGGTAAGAGACAGAGGCCTGGGGGTTTGCAGGCCCTTGGTGCTGACCCACCGTGGACTCTCCTTGTGAGCTGTGTAGGGCTTGGGCCTGGCTTGGCTGCCTTCTCTGGAAACTTGGCCTTGGAATACCTGCCAATCACAGAAGCTTGGGTCCCGCCTTTCACAGCTGGGTTTCTTGAAGACCCTATCCAGGGGATTTGAAGTGTGGGAGGCTAAAGTAGGGTGGAGAGGCTTGTAGAGGCTTGTCGGGCCTTGGAGGGTGCTGAAGGGGCTTGGGCACTTTTCTCTGTCTAGAGGACCCTGCAGGCTGGGC
Organism: Pteropus alecto; assembly: GCF_000325575.1. Lineage (NCBI taxonomy): Eukaryota > Metazoa > Chordata > Mammalia > Chiroptera > Pteropodidae > Pteropus > Pteropus alecto. Next base: position 1,566,761 of record NW_006436888.1, on the reverse strand, counting down.
TGGGAGTCTGGCTGGGCACACAAGAATAGGAAGAGACATATCATCCCTCCTGGCCTCACCCTCACCGCCCCCATCACCTCCTGCCCCCAGCCTATGAACCTGAAAATAGAGTGTCAATCATGCTTTTAAAAATTACTTACACTTCGATAGCATTTACTCAGTGCCAAACACTGTTCTAAGAGCTTGACAAAGCTCTTGGATTTAACCCTTGACCTCTGACTCTCGGATTTAACTTTCACGATGACCCTATGAGCTAAATTTACTATTAGTGTCATCTCGTTTGACAGATGAGGAAACTGAGGCACAGGGAGGGCAAGCCATTTATTTGCTCAGGTTACTAAGCGGCCAAGCTGGAATTTAAGCCCATTCATAGTCGCGATTCTTATGATTTTAACCATCTGCCATGTGAGGAGGAGGGATCTGGTTTTCTCTAGCCATTCAACGCCCATGCATTATGCCCCTACTGTATGTCCATGTCCTTAAGGCCGGCTGCTGGAGCTGAGGCCCCGCCTTCTCGCTCTCCCAGGAAGAAAAGGAGAGTTTGGGCAGAGTTTTAGGAGCTGGGCTCTGGGAACCGCCAGGGAGCTGGCTACTTAGCCTTCTGGAGAGTCTTCAGGGGCCCTAGCTCCTGAGGCTGGGCTGGGAACACAGGTAATCAAGGGATGGGAGGGAAGAAGGCAGAGCCTTGTCACTGTTCCCATCTTGTAGATCTCCCAGCTTCCTCTCAGACCAGGCCTCTCAACCTCAGCATTATGGGCATGGAAATTCCTTGGGGGGCCGAGGAGTGGGCGAGGCCATCCTGTGCACTGAGAGATGTTGAGCAGCGTCCCTGACTTCTACTCACTAGATGCCAGGAGCACACGTCCCACTTGTGACAACCAAAAATGTGTCTCCGGACACTGCTGAATGGGTCTGGGTTTGGGGGTGGGATCACCCCCGGTTGAGAACCAGTGTCCTGGAGTCAAACTTAAAAATGGCAGTTAACTTAGTCGGAAGCAGAGATGGCGTTAGTCCCAGGATATTAGATGAGAAGGGGTGAGGAGCTGGTCATGGGAGGGAACCAAGTCGGGAGCAGGCCCAGCTCAGCTAGGTAGTGGGAGCAAAAGCCTGGTTGAGAGTGGGTGGGCAGTGAGGAACGGGTAGGGGATTTGGTAGCTTCCAAAAGAGGGGGCAGCCAGAGAGGCTGTTCCAAGAGGGGTATTGAGGGAGGAGGGGTACCCATGCAGCCCAGCGCCACCCCCTTCTCCAGTGTTGTGTGCCCATGGGGGTGACTCGTTTTCCCCAGCTGCCTCCTGCCTGTAGGGCAGATGTGTCTCCAGTTTGACCTGCCCTGGGAAGCTAGAGACTGGCTCCTTCCCCACAGAGCTTCTCGAGGGGATGGAGGGTGGATTGGGACCCTGAGAGACAAAGGCTGCAGTATCTTGGGGTAATGCGAGTGGGTGGGCCATGTTGGGGTTCACAGAGGAGGCTGTGAGTGGGGTGGGGTGGAGTACCTTCAAACAATGGATTCTTGGGTCTCGACCAAATCATGTTGGTATTTCTTTTGGGTCTAGTGTGTGCCCAGGGGACACAGAGGTGAACGAACACACAGGCATGGTCCCTGACTGTGGTTCAGAATTCCAGCAGAAGCTGGACCTTCTCACAGGGCTGCTGCGGAAGGGACTCCTGGCTTGCAGGGGGAGTGGGGCGGGGTTAATGCCAACATCTCTTCCGGCTTGGAGATGCCATAATTTAGCTATCCTGGGTGGTCAGACTGTGCGTCAACAAGAGAAGGGGCAGTGGGCGTGGTCCTCAGTCCTAGCTCCACGTCTTAGCAGCTGTCTGACCCTGAGAAAGTCACTTAACCTCTCTGAGTCTGTTTCTTCATCTGTAGGATGGAGGCAATATAATAATAATAATAGTAATAATGATATCAGCAAAGATACTTAGAGCCAGCTCCATCCAGTTACTGCCCTAAGCACTTTACACGCGTTAGCTAATCCTCGTAACAAATCTATGAAGCAAGTACTATCATTCTCCCCATTTTATAGATGAGGCCAAATGAAAACAATTTGGCCATTACTTCAGAGGTCTATTGGGAGGATTGAATGAGATCGTACATGTAGAGCATGTAGGCCATATGCTGAACGTTCAATAATGGTAACTGTCACCATTATTATCACCGTCGTGATCATTTTCAGCCTTTATCCTGGCCCTGTGGACAGCCTCAAGTGTCCCCAAACCTGCCATATACAAGATCACTAGGGTGCAATCTCTGATCCTTACTGGGAGAAGGAGATAAGAAAAGAGAAAGTAGTGTAGGCCGAGCAGTCAGGGCAGGCTTCTTGGAGGAAGGGCACCAACCAGAGCCTCGAAGGATGAGCACAGGCAAGACCACTAGGCCTTTCTATCTGCGGTCGTGGATTAAACCCCATCTTCCTGCCATCTGTCGGGTGGGAGATGGCCCTGACTTGTTTTTGGGAGATTTGTTTTTCTGAGCAGCCATTAGTGGGGGAAAGGGAAGAAGAGTAATACAGGGGTGTGCTGGACTGTGCCCCGGGGTTGATCATGCAGCCAGGGTTGAGAAACGTTGTCCTTTGTGAAAAGGGCAAACAGCTCATGCCACCCCTTGCTCACCAGAGTTGGTCTAATGGGGTGGAAAAGCTTGAGCGCTTGGGGACCAATGGCCCTGAGGTTTCATCTGAGCTCTGTCACCATTTGCTCTGTCATCTGGAGCAACTTTCTACACCATCCTGGGCCTCGGTCTCCCCAAATATACCCTGGAGAGGTTGGCACACAGCAGTGGGTTTCAAGCTCTGCTCACGAAGGCCTCTGGTCCCCCTCCCTGATTTGACAAAGCAGCTCCCCTTCTGTCTCCAGTGGCTTTTGATGTGAGAGCTCTGACCAGTCCGTGCAGACCTGGCCTGGAGGCCGATGCATCTCCGACTCTTTAACTGTTCGGGCTTTAAGATACAGGATTTGCGTGGCTGCATTTCCCCTCAGCAGCAGGAAGAATGTCGGATTAAGGAGGAGCAGTGATTTCCTGCCCCTGGTTCTCTTGGTATGGCTGGCATAATAGGGATGTGGGAGCCTTGCTTAATGGAGAGGAGCAGCTAGTACAGCCCTCCCGCCCAGGTTCTAGCTGTCTGGCCTTAGTGGGGACATTGGTGGTCATCTTGTCAACCTTTGTGTTTTCAGCCACAGGGGACTGTTTTTGTTTTCCCGGAGGCTGAGAGCCTGAGTCCATGAAAGGAGAGGATGGGTTTGGGTTTGCAAGGCAGTGGTGACAGAGCTGGCTACGAGTCCTGGCTCTGCCACTTACTAGTTGTGTGACTTTGGGCAAGTAACCTGTCATCTCTGAGCTTCAGTTTCCTCATCTGTAAAGGGGGAATAATATGGCTATGGGAGCTACCTTCATCACCATTGTCACCGTCATCCCCCTCACCACTGAAGGGGAGACACAAGACACAAGGACAGACCTGACTTCCCTTGGTTCCCAGGAGTGGGGGGCTCGCACTGAGTCATCCCCACATGCCCTGGGAGCCAGGCTCCAGTGTTTCTGAGACAGTCTCCCCTTAGCTGTGTTTCTCAGACTTCACTGTGCAGCGGGATGCTTTTAAATGCAGGTTCCAGGGCGCCACCTGTAGAACTTCTGATTTGGAATCTATTTTCACCAGGCGAGTCTGAGGCTGGCCACTGGGAGGGTGACCAGCTGTCCCAGTTTGCCTGAGACCTTCCAGGTTTCAGCACTGAAAGTCCTGCACTCCAGGAAACACCTTCATCCCTGATAAACCAGAACCGTTGGTCACCCCACTGTGTTTCATCCTCCATTCACCACCTCCCAGGCTGGCTGGGAGGACTCGATGCTGGGGAGGACCTTGGACTACCCTGTGTGTGGACAGCCTTGGCTGGGGAGAACCCAAGGAGAACCCAAGGCCCCAAGCCACATGCACCTCCCAGGGCTGGGCGGGGGCACTGTCGAGAGCAGCAGGCTGGCAGCTCCGGGTGGCCTGGCTAGAGGAAGAACTTCGTCCAGAGCCTCTGGCCACTTGTCCTCCAGGAAATGGGAAATCTAGCTCTTCCTGTACCTGGCGCAGGCCTCCTCCTAGCAGCCACCCCTTTGGTCTTCCTAACACACAGCTTCCGTGATGGCGTACGAGCACCAGACAGGAAGTCTGGGGTCCTATCTTCTAGTCCCTTCTCTTCTAGTCCCTTCATTTTTCCCAGCAGTGAAACGAGGGCATGGGTTCAGGTGCCCCTGACTTTAGCTCAATCTGAGTGTTTACACACACCCACTCCTTTAATCTTCTCATTATCCCCACTTTATAGATGCTGACACGGAGGCAGAGGGAGGCCACATCCCTCCTTCAAGGTCACACTCCTAGTGAGTGGTCGGGCTGGGATTTGAACCCCAGCCCCAGAATCTACAGGGTCCACAGGCTTAACCACCTTGCCACAGCTCCATCGCGTTGCCCTTCCTGTTCAAGAACCATCGCTGGCTCCCCATTACAGAGGAGTGAAATGAAAACATGATACAGCTTGAGTTTAAACTTGACCTCCTAAGTCTCCATAGAGAAAACGCCTTCCCCTCAGATGTGTCTCCTCCTTGTTTTTGGTTCACCTGCCTTCCTCTGGGAGGCCTTCACCAGATACCCTAGCCCAGAGTCTCCAACCCCCAGGACTCCGACTGGTCAGTGGCCTGTTAGAAACCAGGCTGCACAGCAGGAGGTGATTAGTGGGCGAGCGAGTGAAGCTTCATCTGTATCTGCAGCCGCTCCTCAGAGCCAGCATCACCGCCTCAGCCCCACCTCAGATTGTCAGGCATTAGATTCTCATAGGAGCACCGGTCCCTGGTGCCAAAAAGGTTGGGGACTGCTGCCCTGGCCTACCCTCTCAAAGTACGTCCAGCTTTCTGTGCCTTAATTTACTTTAATGATCCCTTCTCCCATCCTGGTGGGCAGTTTTCCAAGACTTTCCTATCAATTATCACATTTGAGCCTCACCATAGCCAATAATGTTGGCCACATGGGGGTCATTATCCCACTTTATAGGTGAGGTTACTGAGCCCAGGGAGGCTAGTGATTTATTCAAGGTCAGCTGGCTGATGCGTGACCCAGTCTTGTCTAGGACCTGACTCCTGACTCTGGTCCTAGCACTGCTGAACTCCTGGCTTCCATGGGCCCCTCCTGGGCAAGGGTGCTTCCCCCAACACCTCGCACAGGCCTGGCCCAGGGAAATACAGGAAGCCGAAATACCCCACTCTCGGGGTCTGGGGCCTGGGACCCGGGTGGGGCTTTCATACCAGAAGGACAATAAAGCTGCTCAGCTTTAGCTTGTGGATGCCTGGGGTCCAAAGGCAGCTTGCGTTTGAGGGAGCTCCACAGAAAGCTTATAGGCCCCCTGCGGCACTGGAGGCCAGGTGCCTAGGGAGGTGGGGCTTAGGGAGGAGCTGGAAGGAGGGGGCGCTGGGTATGAGAGGGGCCCTTCCGCCCAGATCTCTCTCCATGTGTCTCTGTCTTCCTGGCTCTTCATCTCTCTGGGCCTCTCCATGTCTCTGTGTCTCCCTGTCTCTGTGTTTCCGTGCCTCTCCAGATTCTCCATGTTCCCTGATGGGCTGGCCTATCAGCACAGAGGGCACCACCAGCCCTGGAAATTACAGGCTGTGGGAGGAGGGTTACCAGATAAAATCTAGGATGCCTAGTTAAATCTGAAATCCAAACAAATAATTAATAATTTTAAGTATATGTCCCAAATATTGCATGGGACATACTTGTACTAAAACAATTATTTGTTGTTTACATGAAATTCAAGTCTAACTGGGTGTTCTGTATTTTTCTTTGCTAAATCTGACGGGAGAAACAGGTGTGTCAGCCCCTTGCACTTGATGCAGATATAAGCAGTACGTGGGGGTGGGGCCTGCCTGGTGGTGCTAGAACTTGGATTTTTGGTTTATTTCTCTTTTTATAAAAAAGCCACATTGAGAAGTATCCGAATCATGCTGGTGGAGGGGTGAGGAGGGTGTTTTGGAAGAGGTCTGCTCTCCTCCGGGTGGGGCGGGGAATGGAAAGGGCTGGGAGTGGAATGACCAGCTGTGCAACCCTGGGGAAGTCTCTTGGCCCATTCTGGGCCAAAGCTGCACCACGTGTAAAGGGGAGTAATAATCCCCTCCTGCTGGGGCCACGGTGAGCGTTAGATGAGCCAGTGCTTGGAAAGGCTTAGCCAGGCCTCCCATGGTAAGTACGCAGGAGGGGACCTCGAGGGTTTTGATTATCGTTGTCATTACTCTCGGGGACTTAATGGGTGAGACTGTGGGCTCAGGAACCAGAAGACCTGGGTTTGGGTCCAAGTCCTGCCACTTACTAGCTCCATGACCTTCGACAAGTTACTTAACCTGTTTTCCCATCTGTAAAACGGGGACAAATAATAGTACCTACCTCCTAGGGTTATTGAGAGAATTCCATGGTGTAATATGCATAAAGAAACGCAAATGGCCGGCGCATAGCAGAAGCTCAACAAGTGTCAGCTGCTGTTATCTCCTAGGTGCATGTGTGTGCTGCTTCCTCTACAAAGCTTCCTGGTCCCCCTGGCTCACAGTGGACTCTCCCTACATGGGATCCCGCTGACCCCTGCCCCTGTGGCCCTGAGCCCCATCTGTCTGCCCCGCGTCCTCAGCTCCCAGGGGGATTGAAGGCTCTGGGAAGGGGACAAATAATAGTACCTACCTCCTAGGGTTATTGAGAGAATTCCATGATGTAATATGCATAAAGAAACGCAATGGCCGGCACATAGCAGAAGCTCAACAAGTGTCAGCTGCTGTTATCTCCTAGGTGCATGTGTGTGCTGCTTCCTCTACAAAGCTTCCTGGTCCCCCTGGCTCACAGTGGACTCTCCCTACATGGGATCCCGCTGACCCCTGCCCTTGTGGCCCTGAGCCCCATCTGTCTGCCCTGCGTCCTCAGCTCTCAGGGGGATTGAAGGCTCTGGGGAGAGCGGTGGGTGTATCTGCCTTAGCCTGGGCAGAGGGCACCTCACAGGCAATCGGAGGGTGAACAGACAGATTTCCAGGAGGACTCCCAGACTGCCTGGAGTGAGGAAATATAGTCCTAGAGCCAGAAGACCTCACAGACTTCTTAACCCTACACTTAATGCCTGGGAAAGTCGCAAGGGAGATGTGAATGAACACAGAGCCTTGGAATGTGAGAATGTGTGTACGTTTGCGTGAGGTCCAGGCTTGACTCTCAGGAACTTACTGGGAGGATCCAAGAGCCCTGGAGTGGTCAGGGAAGGCTTCCTGGAGGAAGCAAGAGTTTGAGCCAAAGCTCAAGCATCTGAGCAAGGGCTTCCCCCGCTAGCACTTCCCACAGCTCTCCCTGTTCTTCCCAGGTCAGTACCGGAGGGCACAGAGATGTTTGAGGTCTACGGGACCCCTGATGTGGACGTCTACATCTCCCCCAGCATGGAGAGGGGCCGGGAGCCTGCGGACACCAGGCGGTGGCACTGTGACGCAGGGTTGGAGATCATCGTGGTCATGAACTCTCCCAGCAAAGACCTCAATGACGGCCATGTGAGTGGGTCTCCTGGTCTGCGGGTGGGGTGGGGAGGCAGTGATCGGGCTCCACAAAGGCCCAGCGCCCTCTCTTTCCCCAGAGTGCAAGGTAGCCTGCCTCTGGAGCCAGCCAGCATTGCAACTTAAAAACACAAAATGTGTGTCTTCTGGCAAGTGGGACACGCATCAGCCCCCTAGGCCTCGGTTTCCCCAGCTGGTGAAAATCATAGCGCCTTCCTCCTAGTGTTGGTGTGGCGCGAAACATGAGCCAGCATTTGTTCTTTCTCTTGCTTTCCAAGACTTCTTGTGAAAGGAGGTGTCCCAGTTCTTCTGTGTTGGACCTCAGTTTCCCCATCTGTAGGCTGAGGGTTGATTAGGTGATCACGGCCACTCTGAATGAAGGAGAGAAGGCAGGGATCAGGGACAAGGGAGAGATGCTGCTCCCCGAGGAGACCCCCTTCTCCAAGGTGACAGTTCTCCAAGTTGCCTCGCTTCTTCCTAAGCCACTCTCTTCCTGTCCCCACGCCCTTCTCAGAGGCACGATGACTCCCACGCCTTTCCTCTCGCTGCTCATTCACCTAGCAAGAATGAGTGTAACAAACCCCAGCTCTAGGCAATGTTCCGCCTCCGGGTCAAGGGACATTTAAAAAGTGGGTGAACTGGGGTGGCCCTTGAGCTCGGCACAGGTGATGCTGCCTTAAAAAGATGGGAACCAGGACTAGGTGTGTGGGAGTGGTGGGTTCATGCTCTATGCCAGGAGCCATGTTTTGGGAAACTGGCCCTTTAAGAGCATAGACCGTGTGCCAGGCACTGGGAAGCCATGAGCTCATCCAGCCCACAGCCCTGAGAGGCAGGTCTGGTCCCCATTTCACAGGTGGGGCTACCAAGGTTCAGGGTAACTGTTCCAGGGCCATGAGAGTAGTCAGAAGGAGAGCTAAAATTCAACACAGACCTGCCTGACACCTGGGGGCAGGTTCCCTCCACCGCTCCTGACTCTATTCCTATGCAAGTTTCTGAACGGAGCCTCTCCACTGGGCTCTGTGAGACAGTTCGGGCAGGACTCAATGAGCCCATTTTACAGACAGGAAAACTGAGACCAAGAAGGGGCATGGTTTACCTGAAATCACATGATCTAGTAGTAGCAGAGTTGGTGAGGGTCAGGTTGAAGTCTCTGGGGCAGTGCGAGAGGACCTGCGGCCTGTGAGGGGCCCCTTCTGGCTGCCCTGCCGAGCTGGGGGCTATGTGGATGCCTCCCCACCCTGACTTCCTTGGCCTGAGGATCACAGAGATTGAGACATACCCGCTCTACACCCCCAGCCTTTGGCCAGGATCCAGGTAATTGTATGTCTGAGGTGAGCATCATTGCTGAGGCTTGACACATGGGGGTCAGTAATTACAGGATTTAGGGGCTCCCACTCGACTAAGGGGTGAGTGGCTTCTGCAATATCCTAAAGTCTCTGGCTGAGAGGAGAATATCAGAGCCAGACAGTTGAGGGGCCCACATCAGCGGGGAATGTCCAAGTGGAGGGCCATGAGTTGAAGGTGGCTTTGATGCATCAGCCTCCAACTGCTTTATCGTCCTCACCTTCTTCAACCCCACTTTCGACAGTTATTGGGTGCTCGCTGTAGGCCAGGCACCGTGTCGAGCATGTCACATGCCTTCCTTCTTTAATCCTTACAGCCTATAATCAATCCTACAGGGTAGGAACTATTATTATCCCCACTTTACAGCTGAGGAAATTGAGGTCCAGAGAGGATAGTAACTTTCCCCAGGATGTTTACACGTGGCGCATCCAGAATCTGAGCTTTTACACGGTGCCACCTGCCCACCGATAACAATAGCTGATATTTCTTGGGCACTTCCTATGACATGTCTCTAAGCTGCACTACAGTCCTCTGAGGTAGGAACCTGTATGGTCCCCATTTTGCAGATGTGGAAACTGAGGCGGCTGAGAAAGGTGAAGGGCTTTGGCCAAGGTCACAGAACCCAGAGGTGCTGGGCTCAAGTCCAGGCCTGTCGGAGTCACACAGATAAGGAGGTTGGCTTGAAGGGAGTCCCTAAATCCTGCCCAGTCCAAACTCCTCATTTTACAAATGGTGGGACTGAGACCCAAAGGGGAGTGGGGGCTTGCCAAAACCACACAGTAGTCATTGGCACACTGGGACTCGGGTCTCCATAGAATCCCTCACGGATAGTTCCCATTTACAGATGGGTCAGCTGAGGCAAAGGAAAAACAAATGGCACAGAGAAGGCTAAAGGAAGAGCTGAGTTGGTAAACTGAATTTTAGTGCACAGAGATTTCTGAGATTGCCTCCTCTCCTCGCCAAATTTCCCAAGACTCGTCTTTTAGGATGAGGGCTCTTGGCTTCAGTCGACATGATCTTGGGCCCATCCCTCTGCAGGTTCAGATTTCCTACTACTCCAGCCGTAAGCCCCTGCCCCTGGCCTACGCGGTTCTCTACCTCACCTGTGTTGGTAAGTCGGGGGCCATGCTGAAGACGTGGCCAAGGGGCCTCGGCCAAGAGCAGGTTGGGGGGTGGTTGGGAATGGCATTGAGCAATGGCCTTTTTACAAAAGTCGACTAGTTTTCTTTTTTAAATTAAAGTAAGAAATGCACATTTTAAACATGTAAACCGTACAAAAGAGCTGACCCTTGAATGATATGGGTTGGAACTGCGCGTGTCCACTTATACGTAGATTACTTTCAATGGACCCACACAGTTTAAACCTGTGTTGTTCAAGGGTTAACTCCACGGTTGGGAATCCGAGTATGCAGAGGGCTGACTATAGTTATACATATGGGAGGTCAACACCTCTAACCCCTGAGTTGTTCAAAGGTCGACTCTACATTGAAAAGTAAACCTCTAACCCAAGACTTCCAGTTCCCCAGGCCCAGCATCTTTTTAGAGACATGCTGTGCATATACAAGTAGATACATACATATCTGTCTATCCCCCATTTCGTAAGCAAATAGAGGAATATATAGACATGGAACTAGACCTTGCTTTTTCCAACTTAAATTTTTTTTGGCCAGTTCTTCACAAATTGATATATAAACTTTGTACAAGATGACACAGATGTGGGAACTATCAGACAGAAAATGTAAAGTAACTGTGATTAATATGTTAAAGGCTCTAGAGGAAAAGGTAGATAACATGCATGAACGAGATTTCAACAGAGAGATGAAAACTAAAAGAAGGATTCAAATGGAAATGCTAGAAATACAAATCATTGAGACAGATAAAAAATGCTTTTTATGGATCCATTAGTAGAACTTGACACAGCTAAAGAAAGAATCAGTGAACCTGAAGATATGGCAACAGTTACCCAAACTGAAATACTAAGAAAGAAAGAACGAAACAAACAAAATAACAGAACAGAGATCTAACAGCTCTGGGACAGCATCAAACAGTCTAAATTCAATGATATTCCCATCCAAATCCAACATGGCGTTTTGACTAGAACTTCATAGAACTGACCTTGAAACTCACATAGAAGAGCAAAAGGCAAGAATAGTCAAGAAAATTTTGAAGAAAAACAAGTTGGAAGGATTCATGGTGTGAAAGACTCTTTTCCAAGCTGTAGTATTTGAGGCAGTGTGAAAATTGGTGCAGGATGAAATACAGAATGATAGAACAAATTGAGAACTTGACAGACCCACACTCATGTGGTTATCGTGTGAGAATCAATAAACTCGGAGCCGTATCTTGTACCATACTCAAAAATAAATTTCAGATGGGTTAAACATCGTAAGGTGAAAATCAAAATTTTAAAGCCTTGAGAAAAGAATATCTGTAAACTCAAGGTCAAGGTTTATTTGCTTCTTTTAACAAGGCAAAACGATAGCACAGATCAAAAGGGGAAAGATCGGTAAGTTAGACTATTAAAATTTAAAACTTCTATCCAACAGAAGCTGAGAAAAAAGTCCAACTCTGGACTGAGAAAAAGAAATATGCAATGCATATGGTTGACTCAATGCATAGAGATTATGGAAAACACCGATCAATAAGAAAAAAGGAAAAATTAATAGAAACGAGCAAGAAATATGAATAATTCACAGAGGAGAAAGACCCAATGATCAGAACCCAAATGAAAAGAAGCTTAGCTTAGCATTCCCAAGAATGTGGACCTGGGGAGCTTCTCGCACTGTGGGAGGGAGTTTGCATTGGTACAAGCATTTGGAGAGCAGTTAGCAAGAAAGTTGAAAATACTCCATCTTCAGGAGGCATTCTTAGAAGCAGACTGCTGAATTATAGGAAATGTACATTGTAAATTTTGATAGATATTGCCAAATTGCTCTCCAAAAAGATGGTATTGCTTTATATACCTGCCAGCCACATATGGAGGTGTCCGACCCACACTGTGCACTGTCAGCTTTCCTTGTTTTTTCAATCAGAGAGGTTGGTCATCTCATTGTTGCTTTAATTCACCTTCCTTTAGTTAGGAGCAAGGCTGGAAATCCCTCCTTCTCCTTCCCCTCCCCGAACACACTCATATACCCTCATTCACTGGAAAAAACGCATACAGAAAAGTACACAAAGCTTTATTTTATACACACCCACACGCACATGTACACACACATAAATGAACAGTTACAAAGCAAACACTTAAGGAGCCATCAGCACCCCAAAGTCCTCCCAACCATACCCCTCTCCGATCATAACTCCTTCCTTCCCCTAGAGGTAACCACTATCTTGTGACAAGTATTTCCTTGCTTTTCTTTGTGGTTTTATCACTCGAATATGCGTACTTGAGTAATATGGTCTATTTTTGACTATCTTTGGATTTCCTGTGGATGGAATCATATTACACATATGCTTTTGGGTTGGGCTCCTTTTGCCCACATTATGTTTGTGGGATACGTCCACTTGTTGCATGGTGATTGGGTATCTTTTCACATGTTTAAAAATTATTTCAAATTCTTCCTCCTCCCACCCCTCCTTTAAATGCTTCCTTTGTGTTGTAAAGTCTCTCTCTGTTTCTAGGGTGACATGTGAAGAAGGTGGGATGGGGGCTGAGATTTTGGGAGTGTGAGGTGAAGCAGAGGCTCAGAGAGGCCACACAGCCAGTAGGTAGGAGAGCCCAGATTCATATGCACGTCTGGCTGACACCAAAGTCCAGGCTCACTGCCTCATCCCAAGGAGATGTGGCAGCTTCACACAGACCAGGAATACCTAGGGCAACCTGGGCTCAGTGTAGGGTATGCCCCAGACATAGAGGGCTGTAGGGATGCAGAAGAGGGAAGGGTCAGGGAAGGCTTCCTGGAGGTGGCAGCATTTGACCTGGCCTGTGCTCTGACCCTGCTTCCTGCCCAAAGCCTCTTTCCCCAGCCCCAGGAGAGAGGCTCCAGATGCCTCCGCCTCTGGGCAGTGTCTTCTTGGAAATAACTTCCATTCGCCCAGCCCCAGATAGGCCCTGAGATGGATGCTAGAAGGTGGAAGCCACAGGCCTGTGCTGGGCTCCTGGGAACCCTGTGGTCACTTACCCTCTGCCCTCTCCTTGCAGACATCGCTCTGGATTGCGACCTGAACTGTGAGGGCAGGGAGAACAGGAGCTTCGTGGACAAGGTAGGGCATCTTGGCCTGGGGCCAGAAAGGGGTGTGGAGTTTGGAACTGCTCTAGGTGGGGTTAAGAAGGATGAGGTCATTACAGATATCCCCTGCCTCCTCACTGATGCCACCGTCAGCAGAGCCAACCAGGCATGGCTGGGGATCTTCTTTCACTAGGAGAAAGAAATCACCAAGAATTATCAAGCACACATGTGCCCAGCCCTGGGCTAGGCCTTGCTTTGTGGGGAAAAGTCTTCCTGGACTTTTAATCTAGGTTAGGGATGGACACACTTTCTCTCTATAAGCAAAGTAGTAAAGATATGACAGCAACCTAAATGCTCATCAACAGATAATTGGATAAAGAAGTTATGGTTCATAGATACAATGGAATATTACTCAGCTATTAAAAAAAATGAAATCCTACTATTTGCAAAGACATGGATGGACCTGGAGGTTATTATGCTGGGTGAGATAAGTCAGAGAAAGATAAATACCATGTGATTTCACTTATATGCGGAATCTAAGGAACAGAAAGAACAAACTAATAAAAAAAGACGGACTCACAAATATAGAGGACAATCTGGTGATGGCCAGAAGGGGTGGGGCACAAACATAGAAGACAACCTGATGACGGCTAGAGGGGAGGTGGGGGCGGTCAGGGAGGCTGGGAGAAAAGGATACGAATTAGTGGTTGATAGATGGTCACAGGGATGGGGAGCACAGCATAGGTAATGTAATGGCTACGTATAGAGCCAGAGGAGAAAAAGAGCAACCAGGGGGATCATTCCATAAACTAAATAAATGTCTAACCAATGTGCTGTATACTTGAAACTAATAATAAAATAAAATTTAAAAAATGATAGTAAAAAAGATCATTAAAAAAAAAGCAAAGTAGTAAATATTTTAGGCTTTGCCAGCTATGCGGTCTCTGTTGCAACGACTCGATTCTGCCACCGTAGTGCGAAAGAGCTATCGTCACTATGAAAACAAATGGATATGGCTGTGCTCCAATAAAACTTGATTTACAGAGACAGGCAGTGGGCTGGATTTGGTCCGTGGGCTGTAGTGTGCTAACCCCCTGGTCTAAGTGAAAAGGAACTCTATCAAGTATGAAACTGTTAAAGAACTTGGGGCTGAATTGTGGTGGCGCTCGATGCAGTGGTTGTTCAGAGGAGAAAGTCAAAGTGGGCTGGGTGAGCAAGGATGACCTAGCGGAAGGGAGTCCACTTGAACTGGGCTCTAACGGGATGCGAGAGAAAAGGGCATTCTGTTCCGTGGGGCAGGAACAGCAGGTGCCAAGGCCGGGAGGGACGGATTTAGGATCAGGAGATTGCCTATTGAGAAAGAGGACATTGGCTGGAGACGCACCACAGACAGCTGTGAAAGACAGCTGTTAGTCTGAACTTGATGATGTGGGAGGTAGAGAGCCATTGCCATTCTTTGAGCAGGATGTGCTTCGGGGAGAGTGGGCCTTCCTCACAGGGTAGGGTGAAGGAGAAGAGGCAGGGTTAGGAAGCTGGCCAAGAGGTTGCGGGAGAGGGAGGCACCGGCCTGCTCCCAGCCCCCATCACCAGCTCAGCTTTGTCGTTGGCAGCGCCAGTGGGTCTGGGGGCCCCGGGGGTATGGAGCCATCCTGCTGGTGAACTGTGACAGGGATGATCCGGCCTGTGATGACCAGGACAACTGTGATCAGCGTGTGCGCTGTCTGCAAGGTGAGGGAAGACGGGGTAGCCCATGTCCCTGGTGTCCAGGGTCACCATTCAGGTACCCTACAGGAACTCTGACCCACAGGGGTGACTCTGTAGGCAGAGCTCAGGGCCACAGTTCCAGCTCCTGGACACACCTCGAGTTACTCAAAACTTGGCTCAGACTGGCAGCTGCCCCTCCCAACATCCTCATTGCCATCTCTGGAAAGGAGCTGACTCACCTCTCTCTCCCTGTGGAGCAGAGGATGCTAACGTTATTTGAGCACCTGCTGTGTGCCAGGCCCTTTCCTAACAGTTTCTGTCTGGCTCCATAGACCTGGAAGACATGTCCGTCATGGTTCTGCGGACTCAGGGTCCCGCTGCCCTCTTCGATGACCACAGACTTGTCCTCCACACCTCCAGCTATGATGCCAAGAGGGCACGGGTCTTCCATGCCTGCGGTGAGTTCATGCCCACCCCTCCATCCCCTACCCCACTGCCAAGGCGCCTGGTTCCCCACCTTGGGCAGGTGGGCATGCCCAGCTCAGGCTCTGGGGCTGCCTTGAGGACCAGAGCAAGAAGAGTCAGATGCTCTGGGACTGGTCGGCTGGCATCTCCAGCACAGCCGTGGCTTGAGCTTGTTTCAGTAGATGAATGAATTTTTAAAATACATTTTAAGTATGTTTAGAAATTTTTATTATCAAAAATTTTAAACAGACACGGAAGTAGAGAGAACAATGTAACAAACTCCCAGAGGTCAACCACTTGGATTCAACAGCTACCCCTTTGCCTCGTTCCGTTTGCTGAAATATTTTTGAGCCAGTCCCAGGCACCACGGATACTGTTCCTACAAAATTCAGTGTGCATCTCCCTAAAGAGGAAAAAAAAAAAATACCTATCGATTGCTTCACATAGCCACAACGCCATTATCACAAGCACAAGCAAGAATATAAAATACCTTCAAAAAAATAAATGTATACGAGCGATAAGATGCTCATTTTTCAAAGGATCGAACAATATAGAAGCATATAGAGTAAAAACTGAGAGTCCTCTGTCCCTCCCCTTGAATCTTTCTCTTAAAACGTGTTCTCTGTTAACAGCTTGGTATGTGTTCTTCCCAACTTTTTTCTATACACACTAAATGAGTGTGTGTGTGTGTGGGTGTGGGTGTGTGTGGGTGTGGTGTGCACACATTCTGCTTTCCAACCTGTTTCCTTCGCTGAGTTACCGATCCGACACAGCTTTCAGCGTATTTATTTAGTTCTGTTTCTTTCTTTTCCACATTTGCATAGTATTGCGAAGTATGGAGGTCTGTAACTTGTGCAGCATATGGTTGTTTGCGGTGTTTTGATTTTACAGTATAGGTTTCTTGGGGGCAGGGACCTTGCTTATAGGCTGGATCCTGAGTCCAGAGCTGTGCCTCCCAGGTACCTAGTAGGTGCTCAGTAAATATTTGTTCAATGAGCGTGTAAACAACCAGCGAACATCCTCGTATACGTATTTTGTCGGAAAGATACCTAGAAGTGGCATTGGTGGTTAGGGGCAGACATTGCTTTGTTAGGGGGTGCCACCTTGTCCTCCCCACTGCCTCCCTCCCGCAGCTGTGCCCACACTGGGTATTAAGCATCTTTCTTCCTTTGCCGGTGGGAGGTGAGAGGCAGGAATCGTTTGGCCTGCATTTTTGGGCGAGGTCACACAGCTCTCCTGCATCCCTCACTCTCACCAGCTCCACCGGGGAGTCACAACTGCCCCTTCCATCCCCTCCCAGGTCCCGAGGACTCGTGCGAGGCCTACAGACACGTGCTGGGCCAAGACAAGATGTCCTACGAGGTGCCCCGCTCCCACGGGGACGAGGAGCGCTTCTTTGTGGAGGGCCTCTCCTTCCCTGATGCTGGCTTCACGGGGCTCGTCTCCTTCCACGTCACCCTGTTGGATGACTCCAATGAGGTAGGGGGTGGCCAGGCAGAGAGGGCTCCATTCCCGGGAGAGACAGGCACCACCGGTGAGAGAGACCCCAGGCTTCTCGACCATTCCGCTGTTTCCTCTCTAGAAACTAAGGGATAAAGTGGTTTGTCAGGGTCACTGGGTCCTTGACTCACCCAGGCGTCTGGATTCTGAGGCCAGTGCCCTGTCCCCACCGCTCCTCTCCTGCAGGATTTCTCCGAGTCCCCAATCTTCACCGACACCGTGGTGTTTCGCGTGGCGCCCTGGATCATGACACCCAGCACCCTGCCGCCCCTGGAGGTGTACGTGTGCCGGTGAGTCTGGGGACACTGGGGGTGCTTCTGACCCTGGTGATCCCTCTGGCCTCAGGCCCGTCCCCATCCTGAGCCACTCTCCCCGGGCGTGTCCACAGTGTGAAGAACAACATGTGTTTTGTGGATGCAGTGGCGGAGCTGGCCAGGAAGGCCGGCTGCAAGCTGACCATCTGCCCACAGGCTGAGAACCGCAATGACCGCTGGATCCAGGTACCACGGCCGCTCGGCAGCACCCAGCCGGGGGAGCCCGGAGGTGCTGCTGGAGACATTCAGGAGGACCTGGTGCTGCGATAATCCTTCCCCGGGAATTGCTCTTTCTAATTGTAGACCTAGAGCTTGCCCACCCACTCCAGAACTTTCTGAAGACCCAGGTACACACTGACACTGCATTCTATTTTGACACTGCATTCTATTTCTGAAGACCCAGGTACACACTGACACCTATTCACCCCAGGATCTGGGCTTGGCACTGGGATGGGCACACTTTCTGAAGACCCAGGTACACACTGACACTGCATTCAACACCTATTCACCCCAGGATCTGGGCTCGGCACTGGGATGGGCACATGCTCCCTGCCTCAGCAGCCTGGACCAGTGGTTCTCAACAGAACGTGATTTTGTCCCCCAAGAGACATTTGGCAGTCTCTGGAGACGTTTTTGCTTGTCACACCGAGAGCAGTGGTGTTAATGGTTTTTAGTGGTTAGAGGCCAGGGATGCTGCTAACATCTGACTGCGCACAGGACGGTCCCCACAACAAAGAATTATCTGGTCCCTAATGTCGATAGTGCTGAGGCCGAGAAGCCCTGATGTGGTGAATTATTGTGATAAAAATCCCCACTCTTAACAATCTAAGATGTAGCAGGGGTACCACTGAAGTCCTAGCTGGGTTTGGAGGAGGATGATGGTATCACTTCTGTCTGGGGGATCAGTGAAGACATCCAGGAGGAAGGGCATCTAAGCAGGACCAGATTTGGCAAATGGGTGGATAATGATTTTTGCCATTTAGCAAGCGCTTAGTGCAGGCCGCGTGCCATTACCAGAGTGTCATTCCATCTTCTCGACAATTTCCTGTT
>NW_006436888.1:1541392-1548640 GCF_000325575.1 Pteropus alecto | reverse complement strand
AGATTTGGCAAATGGGGGGATACTGATTTTAGCCATTTAGCAAGCGTTTACCGCAGGCCGCGTGCCATTACCAGAGTGTCACTCCATCTTCTCGACAACTTCCTGTTATTACCCACCCGAGGAGCTCTCAGCCAGGCAAATCCTGTGGGCTAAAGAGCTGATAAGGGCCGTACTGGGACTCAGTAGCTGGTGGTTCTGGCAAAGGGCTGGAGGTGAGAGGCATGAGAAAGAATGTCATATGTTGTCTTTGGCCAAGGCCAAGGTTCTGTGAAGAGCAATAACCGAGGTGGGAGGCCTTGAATGCCAGGCTAAGGAGCTTTCACAGCTGGAAGTCATCCAATTAGGCGGTTCAGGGCAAGACCCTGGAGTAAGATGACCTGAGTTCGGATCCTGCTGTGCTGCTGATTAGATGTGTGCCCGTGGACAAATAACTAGACCTCTCTGTTCCTCATTTTCCTCATCTGTAACATGAGGTAATAATAATAATAGTGCCTCCGCATAGGCATGAGCGTTAAGGGAGTTAATATTTGTAAAGGGCAGGGCCAGGCACATAATAGTAAGCTTCTCACTGGGTGTGTAGCTTGTCAATGCTGGGCCATCTTTACATCCAGGAAGAGAAGGGTCAGAATTAACCTGGACATGTTTATGGGTCTGAGGAGGAGGCAGATCTGTACCTGCTCAGGTCCCTTTAGCTCTGTCCAGCCATCAACCCTTCATGACCACACGTAGAAGCCCGAGGTGCTAGCTGATGCCCAGCAGCCTGCTTGTCCAACTCAGGCGACCCTGCGTCCTTCCCTGTGTCCGCTCCTTCCTGATCCAGCCTGGGAACATGCCCAAGGTTACATCCCTGTTCTCGTTCATTCCTAGCCTGTCTTAGTGTGTGACGCTAGGCAACCGCACACCCCTCTTCCGGCCAGCAGCCATCACGACCCCTGCCCTCTTCATCCCAAAGGGCAAAGTTCCCTGAGACAGAGAACTCCTGTGACTAGTCCTCCCTGAAGCGCTCAGTGCCAAGCAAGCTGGAGAAGTTGTTGACTGTCCACAGCTGGGCATCTCTCTCATTTGCAGGATGAGATGGAGCTGGGCTATGTCCAGGCACCACACAAGACCTTCCCTGTGGTCTTCGACTCCCCAAGGAACGGAGAACTGCAGGACTTCCCCTACAAAAGGATACTGGTGAGTGGCCCAGGCCACACAGCCCAGCCCTGAGGGCCACACTGGGGGTGTGGCGTACAGAGGGTAGCACTGTGAACATGCTCTTTGGGGACAGAAGTAGGTAAAATATAGGAGATACCCACTTAAATTCAAATTTCGGATAAGCAAAGAGTGTCTTTTAGGTATAAGTATGATGTACCAACCATTGCATGGGACATGCCGATATTAAAATATATGTGTCATTTTGCTGAAATTCAAAGTTAACTGGGCATCCTGTGTTTTTATTTACTAAATCTGGCGGCCCAGATGGGGAAGCAGGACAGTATAGCTGTTAAGAACACATGCTCTGGAGTCAGAGCAACCCAGCTCTGTCACTCACGTGCTGTGTGACCTTGCATGAGTTACTTCCTCTCTCTGAGCCTCAGTTTCCTCATTAGTAAAAATGATATTATAGCCCTGGCCTCAGGTGTTTGTGAGGCTTCTCTATGCCTACACCAAGGGAGCATCCAGCACAGTTAGCTGGTATTATTATTGATAATAAAATAAAGAGGGTGTCTCGATGAATCCCCATGAAGAGAGAAGGGAGACTCTCTTGATGCCTTAGAGAATGGAAGGAAGGCCTCCAACTGACCACTGGATCACATGGATGGTAGGGGCCCTCATCTCTTAAGTTCCTTCTAAGAGGTGCCCCGGGAGTCCTCCCCTTTTCCAGATTTGAGAAACTGAGGCTTGAGAGCCATCACCAGCCTCTGCCCTTTGGCCGGACTTGGCAGAAAGGTGGAACAGAGAGTAAGGGGGTGGCCATGGCCTTGGTCTCTGAGTCTAATGGGGAGTGCAGGAGCAACCAGGGCCCTCTGTGCTACCTCCCTGTGGCCACGGGGAATAACATGTTCTAATATGTCACCAGGGTCAGAGGGCCTGTGTGTTTCCCAACTTGGGTCCCTGCGTGCAAGAATTATTGAATAGGCCAGATCCCTGCCTTGGTGGTCAGTATTTCCATCTGAAGAATGGGCGGCCTTTCCTGCCCCCTCTTTAAGGAGCTCAGAGCACAGCAAGTCCATTCAAGCTCTTCCTGGTGAGCAGCCTCCCCCGACCCTGCTCCACCAGCCTGACTCAGTTTCTCCTACCAGGGTCCAGATTTTGGCTATGTGACTCGGGAACCCCAAGGCAGCTCCGTGTGTGGCTTGGACTCCTTCGGGAACCTGGAGGTCAGCCCCCCAGTGGTGGCCAACGGTAGAGAGTATCCCCTGGGGAGGATCCTCATTGGAGGCAACTTGCCTGGGTGAGAGGAGCAGGGAGAGGCGATCCTGGGTGGAGGCTGAGGGTGGGGATGGCGATGGCGGCTGGGGAGTGGCGAGGGGCCATCCCACTCCTCAAAGAGAACCAGAAGGAAGGAGAGCTGAAGTCGTAGTCACGGATGTGGTGGTGGCGGGGGTGGTAGGCGGTCCGCCAGACGCTGTCCACACTTCCCTCGGGGAATTTGAGGAGGCTAGAGCGAGCAGAGTCCTAAGAGGCCATTCGGTCCCACTCTTTCAGCTTACAAGTTGGCCCAGAGAAAGTGAGTGACCTGGAAAGTCACATAATGTGCAAAGTTATGACTAGACTTAGGTCTTCTGATTCAGAAAATAAATAATAAGTCTTGCTGTCAATTAATAGTTACAGAAGAAAAAGCTTTAAGTCTCAACAGTACTGGGAGAAATTTCATGTAAGTTAAAGCTTGTTCATACTATGAGGTAAATGACTAATATCAGATCTTTTCTTAAGAGCAGGAGAAGGGAGGTATAGGACACGAAAAGTGAGATGACAGTAACACACACAAATACAGAGTAATAGATTGTCTTATTCATCACGTGACACCTGGAAACTGATGGAAAAGAAAAGAAATTATATGGTAATGTCATCTGCTGTGAAATAGACCAAGAAATAGAGCCAACCAAATTCAGCAAAACAGTTAAAACAGACTTGGTATCAAATAACTGATGAATCAAGAATCTCTGGAGAGACTAACTGCCCTCAAACACATGATCCCACAGAAAGAGGAAGTTTGGGCTAAGCCATTAGATCCTTCCTCAGAAGGCAAAAAAGAATGGGGTTTAAATTAATGACCATAAAATGCTAGGGTTAGGAGGCCCCTCAAGGGTGGCCTTGTCCATCTCTCTCCCAGCTGATGTGCAGGCAGGTGAGGCTGCAGCCAGAGAAATGTAAGATAAACTCAAGGAAGAGCCACCTGGCCAGGAGGGGTGGATATAGAGGTGAAATCAGTCTCTTGGAGAATGTGAGGATAGCGTCTGAGGGAGGTTCTGAGAATTTACCTAGATGGCGAGACCTGGGGGTGGGGTGGGGTGGGGTCACTGACTCGTATGATTGACCCGTCCCACATCTGCCTCATTGAGAACTCACCTCGAGTGGACTTTTAAAATCTATCCATTTATTATCTTTCCTGCTTACAAAAGCAATGCATGGGTTGTTGTTTTCGTTGTTTTGGTAGATGTTGCAGAAATCTCGAACTCTTATTATTCCATTTCTGCATAGATTTTTGTAGTTAAGTAACTTTTTAAAAAAATCCCTTGGGCTGCAGGTCAAGTGGCCGCAGAGTCACCCAGGTGGTGCGGGACTTCCTTCACGCGCAGAGGGTGCAGCCCCCTGTGGAGCTGTTTGTGGACTGGTTGGCCGTGGGCCACGTGGATGAGTTTCTGAGCTTCGTTCCTGCCCCCGATGGGAAGGTAAAGATTTAGGTGACACGACTGTCCCTGGCATCTGGGTCAGGGGATGGGCTCCAGGGAGCCATGCTGAGGCCAGGGAGTTCAGCCGAGTCCGCTCTCTCCACACAGGGCTTCCGGATGCTCCTGGCCAGTCCTGGTGCTTGCTTCAAGCTCTTCCAGGAAAAGCGGAAGTGGGGCCATGGCAGAGCCCTCCTGTTTGAAGGGCTTGTTGGTGGGTACCAGTGCTGTGTCCCTCATCACAGCTTTCCAACCCTCCTCACCTAAAGCAAGACACATCATGGCTTGAGAGAGGGATGGCAAATTCTAAAGAAGGGCTGTCCCCCCAAAATTCAGGCAACTTCACTCCTGCCTCTGCACGCCTTGCTCCACCAGCCACCATTGCCCATGGCTGGGGAAGAACTGGCAGGGAGCACTGTGGTGGACGAGGAGCTTGGGCTGGGCATGGACAGAGTGGAGGCATGGCCAGTGTCACAGGCATGCAACCAACGGAATCAGGCCCCTTTGCTCAGGAGGGCCCTTTGTTTGGAGTTTAATGCTCCATAGTCATTGCCTTGAAATTCTTAATAATTTGTGCTTTGTGGGTGAATCTGATTGATCAATGGAGCATCTATTGGAGGCTTGGAGCCTGGGTTCATGAAAGGCCCCATGAACAGTCCTGCCCCCGGCCGCCTCCTGGCGTTGACTTCCCTTTGCTCACTCCCCCTTCCCCTGGAGTCCTAGTCCCAGGCTCCCTGTCTCCGCTGCAGCCGTCCACCCCCAGCTGGAACCTGGGTGTGGAGAGGGTTGGGCCCACCTGCCCCTAAGCATCTCAGGGCAGGACCTAGCATCAGTCAGTCATCCTGTCTTGGGCTGGCAGTGCCATGGGGCACATGGTGGGCAATTTGGTAGGGTTAAGCCTCTCGCATACCCCTGATCTGGGTATCTGGCACATCCTAGTGCAGAGGCTACAATACCTTGTTGATCACCTGTTTGCCATCGCTTGGGGTGGCCGGCCTGTGGGAAGAGGAAAGGTCCGGCAACTGGTGGTGGGCTGTGCTCATGCGCCAAGTCCCAGCAGGGGCTCCCGTCACTGTTAGGGTCTACAGCTCATGCCACAGGGAGCTCAACATCAAATAGCAAGTAAATAAACACCATGACAGGGCAAGAGAAAGAAAAAGCTTATATTTTAGTGCCTTTAATGGTGCTTCTTTCTTGCTGGGAAGCTTGCTGGTTGGGGCTGGGGTAGGTGGGTGCACTTGCTGGGGTGGCTCTCAAATCCCATCCCTACCAAGACTGCATGAAGCCTGGAGGACCCTTCCTCTCTGACAGGGACCTGGGGAAGGAGGGTCTCAGGTCTCAGGGTAGAGACCCTCTGCATGCAGGATGGTAGATTTCCTTGGCCTTATGGGAGGTAAATAATTCCCTGGACCAAACCTATCGTGAGAGGAAAAACTTGTGCAGAACTTAGAAGCCCCGCGTGTCTCTTCCCATGCCCCTTTCTCTCTGTTCGCTACCTTCACCCTTCTCCCAACACGAACCGTAGGTCCCCAGCCTCCTCCAACCCCAGTGCTCCAGAGGGACTGACCAGCCTCCTCTGAGCCCAGATCAGACCTTAAAAATCCTCACATCCAAATTTTATGTACCGGGCAGGGGAAAGCCCTCCTCATCTTTCCCGGAAGTACCAGGGTTACAGTGAATGAGGCCCAGGAAGAGTCTGAACAGTTTTTTCAACTGTCCAGCTGGAAAGGAAAGTGGGGGACACTCACAGCTTTCAGGCCACACAGAGCCACCAAGCTGTTCTGGTGAGCTGACACCCAGGGCAGTGACCAGGGAGGCCCAGTGCACCCCAGTGCACACACTACTGTGTGCCTGGCCCCAGGCTCTGTGCTCCATGCCCCTCATCTCATTTGACCTCATTAGGGCCTGGGAGGAACACTGTCACCCACTTCATACCCAAGAATGAGGGCAAGTTGCTGGCCCAGAGGCCTCAGCAAGAGTGCAATGGAGCTGGGACTAGACCCCAGCTGTCTGACCCCAGCTGGGGTGGAGGGGATGCCCAGCCTGCAGATGGGCAGCTGGGTCTGGAGAGCTGTCTCTTTTCCTTTGGTCAAAGCCTGAGGCCCTTTGTGAGCACTGGGCTTGGGTTTGATCATAAGCCCCCCATTCCCTAGCTGGAAGTCCTTGGTCAAGTCTTTTATCTCTCTGAGCCTCAATTTCTTCATGTGTAAAGTAGATATAATAATGCAACCCAAACTTGTGGGGTTGCAGTGAAGGTTAAATGGGGTACTGAACACAGAGCACTGAACTCAGAGTCTGCATGTGGTAAGAGCTGAATAAATGACGGCTGTGAAGACTGTGGGCTGTTGGCTTTAACCTCCCTTCCCTGTCTAGCCCTGTCTCCAGAGACACCCCATCAAGCAGACAGGAAGCTAGGTCTCTGGGGAGCTCCATGCTTCACCTCTTGGAGGGCAGGGACAGGGTCCAATGGTGTCCACCAGGGCTGGCACTGGTGGGCAGGTGGGTGGCCCAGCCCTGACACCGCTAGGCAAAAGAAGAGGAATCGTCACCCAATGCCCTTGGGGGAGAGGGTGGGTAAAATGCCAATAAAAGAAATGAACAGTTCCAAGGAATTCAGATAAAGGTCTAAAGTTCATAGCACTGTGGCCCCCTGCTCCTCCCATTCTTCACACACCCAGACTTGCGTAGTGACCAAGCTGAGCTCTGCTGGGTGGTGCCTACCAATGCCCCAAGGCCAGAGAGCTGCTGACTCAGCAACACCAGTAGCTATGAACTTGGCCTCTGCCTGGCTGCTTCCCAGAGCAGGTGGCCCTCAGTGCTGGTGAAGTTCCTGCCCCTCCCTTTACGTCTCTCTATCTCCCTCACAGGTAATGTGCGGGTCAACACCATCTCCATCAACCAGGTCCTCTCCAATGAAAACCTCATCAGCTATAATAAGTTCGTGCAGGTACAAGGGCCATGGGCTGTGAGTAGAAGGTGGGCGTGGCTGGGGACAGAGATGGGAAAAGGAAGCCTGAGGCTCATGGCTTATGAAAGCTCAGGCTAGAACAGGCCCAGACACAAGAGCTCTATCTTCCTCCTTTGACCCAAGAGAAATGAAGGGTAAGCCATGTGTACGTGAGGAGGACAAGCATTCCAGGCAGAGAGAAAGCATAAATGATGGCCCTGAGGTAGAACAATGGGGCTTGGAGTGTATGAGGATGAGCCAGGAGGCCAATGGGGTCACGCGAGGCCTTGTAGGGCATTGGTAGGTTATTAGATGTGGCTCTGAGTGAGATTGGAGGCCACTGAGGGGTTTGAGCTGAGGAGAAACCTAATCTGACTTTGGCTTTGAAAGAATCTCTCTGCTGCTGTGTTGACACTATGTCATTAT
>NW_006436888.1:1524983-1541339 GCF_000325575.1 Pteropus alecto | reverse complement strand
TATATGGCACCTCAAGCTGAATAACTGTAGAAAAGTTTAATCAAGGGAATATTTACAAAGGCACCGGAAGCATTTGAGGAAATCAACAAGGTTGTGCAGTCTCCTCAGGCCAGGAAGAGGGGAGCTGTCACCGCCCCTAGGCCCGAAGGAATTAGGGAAGGGAGTTCGTACTGGAACCTGGAGAAGTCGCTGTGAAAAGAGGGATTTGAAATGGGAGCTGTGACCTTTACGGCCAATCCACAGTCATCTGGCAGGGAGGGAGCTGGAGGAACAAATACCCACTGAATTCTCCTACCAGCCCCCCACTTCCTGCCAATGCTCCTGTGGGCTGAACCCAATCAGAAACAAGTGGGTGTGGGAGACCAGATTTCCAAGGATCGGTCTCCCGGGACACAGAGCAGAGGAGGTGTAGCGTGTGTCTGGCAGGGCAAACAGAATCTCCAGCACAGGCTCCTACAAGCAGCAAATGCCGAGAGGGGGTTAAACACACAAGGATCGGGGACAATGCCTGTACCGGAGAAGAGGGAGGGAGGTGGAGGAGATGGCCGACCCTGAGTGAAGACGGAGGGCAGGCTGGGAGATGGAAACTGGGGCGTTCTCAGTGCTAGATGGTGGGTAAATCGTGAAACTGAAGGCGATCCCCTAGGGAGTGAAGGATCTAGAGGAGAAAAGCGGGTCAAGCATTCTGGAACACTCTCATTCAGAGCCCGGCTAGTGGGATAGGACCGTGAGGAGCGGGACACAGGACAGAAATATTTTGACAAAAGGACAGAAAGATAAGGTTTGCGTGGAGATTTGATCTATGGGTACCTGTGCAGCCCACCTCTCCGTAACCAGACATGACCCCTTGGGGCCCCCAACACACATCGTTAGGGTCTCCCCAAATCTACCTCTTCCCCACCCCCAGAGCTGCATCGACTGGAACCGGGAGGTGCTGAAGCGGGAGCTGGGCCTGACCGAGCAGGACATCGTGGACATCCCCCAGCTCTTCAAAACTGAGAAGAGGAAGGCGGTGGCCTTCTTCCCCGACTTGGTGAGGCCACCATCTGTGACTTAAGGTTTCATCGAATTAGCTTTCAAGCCTCTCCTACCCAGAAGGGCAAGGTGCTTGGTCACCGCCACGTTTAGGACCGTGTTGGCTGGTGGGGTGACAGAGAGAATCAGGAGTCCCATGGGGTCAGCAGTAAGGCCTCTAGTTGGTTGACTGTTATGGTCACTATGGATGCACATTGGCTAAGTCCCTTGCTCATGGGCCATCAGGGAAGAACCCGTCCCTCCTCCCAGGGACCCACTTGATATTTACGGAGTGAACCGATGGTTATGTGAGGTCGTGCATTTAAAACATGCAGCATCAGCTCGGGGCTCAGATGGGTGTTCTGCTCCCTTTCTTCAGGCTTTGTCATTCATCCATCCCTCATGTATTAGGATACCCTGTAGGAGATACAGAGATGGCGAAGTCTGCTCCTTGCTCTCAAGGAGCTTCCCATCTAATCTGGAGAGGGAGAAACTCTTCCCCTCTCCGAGCACCTGCCCCCAAAATCTATTTTGTATAATAAAGTGATGCGGCCGTTTCAAGGTGGATCAAAGCCTAAGAGGCAGAACCGGAGATCCAAGAGGGCTTCTTGGAAGAAGTAGCCTTTGAGTAAGCCCCAAGGGTCTTGCCTCTGGTGCTTTTAAAACTTGAACTTGCTTCTGGAACACCTAGACCACTGGGGCCCCACCCAAGGGGTTTGATTCAGCAGGTCTGAGGTAGGGCCTGAGACACTGCTACCTTTCTAACAGCACCCAGGTGACAATGATGCTGCTATCAGAGGACCACACTTTGAGGAGCACTGCTGGAGATCACCCAGCTCCCCTCCCCACCTCCAGCCCCTCCCCATCATCCAGAGGAACTCAACTCACCCATCCTCTGAGCCTTGCAGGAAGCCCGTCCACACCACCATTGCTTCATTCCCGTCCATCTTTCCTTCCCCCTTCTAGCTAACCTTTCGCCCTCCTCGATTTCCCCACCGGCAAAGCCTCTCATCACTCCCCTTCCTTCCTGCATGTTTAAGGCTGCCCTGCAATCATGTATGTGCCCCCAGAAGCTTGTGCATGGGTTCAGATTCCTGTGTTTGCAGGAAACATAGAGGGCCACCCAAACCAGCTTCAGCCAGAGATGGAGATTTAACATAAGGATGCTATGGAAGCTGAGGGCTACAGGGGGGGCTTCAGGAGGGCCTGTAACTGTCTCTTGTTTCTATGTCTATCTTTTTATTCATTTCCTCCCTCTTCCCTCCTCCCCCCGCAACTCCAGCTTGGCTTCTTTTGCTTCTCTATCCCTGGGGACAAATATGAATATGGCCACATGTTATAGATACATACATGGGCAGAGATTGACTCGATTCTTCTGCCATATCAGCTTCAAATACCCAAGAGAGAGAATCTGATTGGTCCAGCTTGGGTCAGATGTCTACCCTTGTCCACTCAGCTACAGCCTAGGAGATTGGGATTCTGGAGCACAAACGTGGCAATCACCACAATCCACCAATAGGGAGGGCAGTCACCAGAGAGATACATTATCGCGAGCTCTGTGGAAGCTCCCATGGGAATGCACAGCTGGCTAGAGTTCTTACTAACCCAAGTTCCTGCATGAAAGGGCGAGTAGCTATTTTCAAGGCTGCCTAAGAGACAAACCCATTTCCTACCAGGTATAGTAAAGGTGTTGGGGTGGGAGCCGATGATAAAGTGCTGGCCCTGACCTGGCATCCCGCTTCTTTGCAGGTGAACATGCTGGTGCTGGGGAAGTACCTGGGCATCCCCAAGCCCTTCGGGCCCATCATCAACGGCCGCTGCTGCCTGGAGGAGAAGGTGCGGTCGCTGCTGGAGCCGCTGGGCCTGCACTGCACCTTCATCGACGACTTCACTCCATACCACATGCTGCACGGGGAGGTGCACTGTGGCACCAACGTGCGCCGCCAGCCCTTCCCCTTCAAGTGGTGGCACATGGTGCCCTGAGCCTGTCCCACCCACCATCTTCTCCTCCTGAGGCGGGACGTTGAGCCAGGTGCTGGAGACTAAGATAGGCCCCTGAATGATAAGTGTCGAGGGGCCCCCAAGCTTCCAGATGGAATACTGAGGGTGACCTGTCCCTCTCAGAAGCCTTTTTCCTAGAAGTGTTCATTCCTCACCTGCAACCCATGTGGTTCTCAGGCTTGATTCCTCTTGGCCTGCCAAGAAGGAGGACCTCATTTCTTGTGGCCTCTCATGTAGATCAACATGACTCATGGGTACTCCTCCAAACATCCCCATCTCCAATCCTCCATTTGGGGCCAAATTCACTTTGGGGTCTAGCGACATCCATGCATCTCATCTGCCCTTTTGGCCTGTGTATCCTAAAGGAGGAAGGACCCATGATTCTGCTTTGGTCTGATTGCCTCTCGCTCTGCACGGAAGGAGCTGGGGGTCCACTTAGCTCAAGGTGGGAGCATCATTCCAACTGCCAAGCTCCTGACCTGATCTTGAACTCTCTACCCTGCCCAGTGCCGGAATGAGCTTTCAACATAGTAGGTGCTTCTCAGTGCATGTTGGAGAAATGATAGTTGTAAATTCTCCATTATCTGATGTTCAGAAGTCCGGCTTTGTCTGCAAACCTCTTGGAATGTCTTGGAGATAGAAGTATCTGGGATATTCCTGGAGATTGGGAAGACGGTGGGTGCAAGGGTGAAGACATCCTTCATACTGCATAGGGAGCTTTGCTGGCCCTCGGGGCCTCTCTCTGAGGGAGGGGAAACTCCCGGCAGGATTGGTCTTAGGCTTTCTGTTGACCTCTGGTCAGTGTTTCCATATCCTGCTATGCCTCAGGAGTGGGGGTGCCTACAGGGGCCAGATTCCCCCTAGACAGCTTACAATAGGACAGTTCTGGGAATGAACCACTCGGAGTGAGGGGGGATGGGGAAGAGGTGGGTGGTTTTCTTCAGGTATGTGTCAGTTGCATATGTGTTCCGTATGGATCCCATTGTGTTTCCATCCTGGCTAATAAATCTATAGAAACACAAATGATTTGAGTCTAATTTTGGCCCTTCTTTGGGATTAGAACACAATAGCGAGAACAGAAGAGTTTCTTGCCGCTGAAACATTTGTTTGCCTGGCCCTTGAAGAATGTGGGGTTGACAAGCCCATATTTTAGTAAGACTGTGAGTTTGTTCCATCTTGGCCACAGGGCAAGTTAGGGCGGGCATGGATAGTTGTGGTGATACAGACACGTAAATGCAAGGCCAGGGGTCAAATGCCAGGCTGCCAGGATCAAGTGAGGGTGGCAGGGCGAGAGTCCGGGCTGTGGCCAGAAGTTTGCATTGTGAGTGTGGCAATGGGGGAAGCCGATGCGTGTGGAGCATAGGAAGGCCTGCCACATGCCCTTAGCAGCAACCTCCTTCCTGCCCATGGGGAGGCCCGTGGCCCCATAAGAGGCCAGGCAGGCTTGCTACAGAGCCCCAGGAAGTTACTCTCTCTGCTCGTCACCCTTCCAACCCCATCCCCATTCTCTCCAGTGGCATAAGACAGAAACACACTCACGCTGGCCCAGGACCGCGTTGCTTCCGGGCGGTTAGAGAAGATGCTACAGGCGTTTCCTCGGGAGACAGATTTCTCACCACGGTTTTCTTAGATTCTCTGGAACAGACTCCCGATGCCCCTCACGTGGCCAGATTTGATCAGAATAAGGTCACCTCCAGGGGAAGCTGAACAAATGAGAATGCTAAGAAAATCCAATTTTTGAAAGAGCTTGGGGTGGGGAAGGTGACTGTTTGAAGGCAAGTGCTTGAAGTTGGGAGAACTGGGGTGAGCTTTCAAGCATGCTTGTCCTACTCCCAGATACCCTCAGCCTGGCCATCGGGCTCTGGGTAGACCCAGCGGAAAGCCCTGGAAACTTCTCGCTTCTCCACTTTGTCTCCTGCGTTTTAGGTTTCTGTGGATGAGACAACTGGGGAGCCCCAGGAACCTAACCCAATGCAGAGAGGAAGCAAAAGAAGTCCTCTTTGTGGCTCCTGAAAATGGCATTTTCATGTTCACACAGCGAAATATATAGCTAGGGTATTAGTTTCCTACTGCTGCTGTAACAAATTACCACAAACTTAGTGGCTTAAAGCAACCCAAAGTTTTAGGTTTCTGTGGATGAGACAACTGGGGAGCCCCAGGAACCTAACCCAATGCAGAGAGGAAGCAAAAGAAGTCCTCTTTGTGGCTCCTGAAAATGGCATTTTCATGTTCACACAGCGAAATATATAGCTAGGGTATTAGTTTCCTACTGCTGCTGTAACAAATTACCAAAAACTTAGTGGCTTAAAACAACCCAACTTTATTACCTTACAGTTCCGGAGGTCAGAAATCTGAAATGGGTCTCACTGGGCCCCAGTCGAGGCGTCAGAAGGGCTGGGCTCCTTCCGAAAGCTTCAGGGGGGAATCTATTCTCTTGCCTTTTCCAGCTCCTAGAGGCGGCCTGCATTCTGTGGCTTGTAATCTCTTCCTACATCTTCAAAGCCAGCAGAGTAGCATCTTCGACTATTTCTCTGACTCTCCTGCCTCCTCTTTCACTTATAAGGAACCTCGAGGTTACATTGAGCCCCTCTGGACAAGCCAGGATACTCTACCATCTCTGGGTCAGCTGAATCACAACCTAATCCTGTCTACGACCTTGATTCCCCTTGCTGTGTAAGGTCACAGGTTCTGGGGATTAGGACATGGACATCTTTGGAGGGTCATTATTCTGCTTACCAAAGCCAGCTAGGCCCCGACTCAGCTTTCTGGCCTCCGTGAGCTGGACCACACAGGCGCCCTCTGAAATCCAGCTTGGCTGCTTGACAAGTGTCATGGAGTCAGCAGAAAGAAGATGCTACCAATGTGCCAATGCCGAGCTGATCGAGAAGGGAAGGTGTCAGTGGTGAGACACCCCATTGGAGGAAGGCACGAGGGGCCGACATGAGAACTGAACGGCCGGCACCAACTTCACTGCGGGGAGCAAAGTTCCATTGCCGGGAGCGCTCTTCTGCTTCTGCTCTTCTGCTCCCCTTCCTGTGCTCCCCTTCTGCTCCCCAGGGGACCGCATGGCTCCACACCTATCAGAGTACAAGAGTGGCATTCAGCCACACATGCGTGATACAATAAGCTGAGTTATGTCTACATGTTTTAGGCGCAGGCGCCCTACTACCCTAGCGTAACATTCTAAATCCAGGGGCCTATTCCTAGCTGCGAGCTTGGATCACAGTCAGGCCTGGAACCCACACAATGGACCCTCCTTCCATGGCTGGCGCGCAGTCCTGGACACTCAGGGACGCTGTGCTGAGATCTAGGACCCCATGGGTACAGGCTGGTGTCTCCTAAAAACATCGGGGACTGCCTTATCAAGCCTGAAGGTCAGAGTCATCTCCACTGGCCACTGGCTCCCCAGACAGCTACCTGTGCTGCACTGCCTGGTCCCTTCCAGGGCCTGGGTCTCAGGCCTAGAAACCCCAAAGAGAGAGACCAGGATGGGGCCTGGGTTCTTGTGGGGGAACTCCCTCTCCCCCCAACACACTATGGTTCCTCCAACACAGAGGTCAGCCTTGACTCTGGGAAGGTCAAGGTGAGGGTCTTGAGAGAGCCTGATGGCTACTGGGCTGCTGGTTATATCCCAGCAAAAGCTTGTTCGCATCCTCTGTTCAGTCCTCATTCATTCACTCAAAAAATCTTCAAGGCGTATCTACTGTTTACCAGGCAAAATCTCTGCACTCAGGAGTCTACATCTAGGCAGGTAGCCAGTGAAGAAACATAAATAACTAAAAATTATGAAAGTGCCATGAAGTGGAGAAAGTGAGGGGCAGGGAGTAAAGGAGATGGGGACCTGCTTTTAACAGGATGATAACCTTCACTTCTGAGAGAAGTAACATTTGGGCTAAGACTGTAGGATGACACTGAGCTGTGAGCAAGCAGGAGAACAAGAGTCCAGGCATTGGGAACTGCCGTGTGAAGACCCAGAGGTAGGAGAGGGCTCGTAGCTGAGGCAGGACACAAAGAAGACCTGGGGGTGGGCAGGGTAGGGTAGAGCGTGCCCAGGAGTTCCGTACATACACCACAGCCTCTGGGCAAAGCAACATGGCGTAATGGAAAGGCCGTGTGCCTGGGTGTGGGACGATCCAGTGCTAAACTGGCGCTTCTCAGCTGTGCACTTAGCCTCTCTGAGTCTCCGTTTTCTCCTCTGCAAAATGGGCGTCATAATTGTATCGCCTCACAGAGCTTGCATGGGATTTAAGTGAGGTGCTTAGTAGCACAGTGCCTGGTACGTAGTAGGTGATCAATAAACAAGGATTGTTGTTATGTAACATCTCCCAAACCCTCCTCAAGCCACTGCTCTTTAGATAAACTCCCGATTCCTGCATTCTAATAAGGACCAAAGACTCTTTGAGATGCAGAGGTCAGATTTGAGAGGGAGGGAAGGGAAGGATGCTCTGGCAGCTCTCGGATCGTTTCTTGCTGGTCTCGGCCGCCTGAGACAGACCCAGGAGGAGGCTCAGGTCCAGACAGGAAGCGAGGACCTGTCTTTCTTAGGATTTACAGCTCTGGATGGCCCTGGGCCTGCCTGACTCACACTTTATTCAGAATTAGGAATAAGTAACTGCAGGGCCTTGGCGGGAGGTTGCCCAACTCTGTGGTCTCCTGAACTTTGGCCGGCAGCCCCAGGGGCAGGAGTGTCAGGCTAGTGCAGCTGGGGCTCCAGGGGAAGATAGCAGGAAAGGAATTCTGGATGACTGCCCCAGGGGCAGGAGTGTCAGGCTAGTGCAGCTGGAGCAGCTGGGGCTCCAGGGGAAGATGGCAGGAAAGGAATTCTGGATGACCGCACAGTCAGAGAAAACTGTCATTTCCTACAAAGTCAATGTCATCCACATCTGCTGCAGTGCGATGATGGTGGGTATGAGCCATATACCAGACATGTGCCAGGCATGTGCTGGACACTTTATGCACATGATCTCATTTGCTTTTCAAAACAGGCTAACAGGTAGTTATCATTATTACCGTCATTTTATAGATAAGGAAACCGAGGCACAAAGAAATGAAGAAACTTGCCAAGGTCATGGAGCTGTGAAGTGGGGAGACAGGTTTGAGCTTAGACAGGTGACCTCCAGAGCTGGGGTTCTTAACCATCCGCTCCAGTGGTTCTCAACTCTCTTACATGTTAGCATCACCTAGAAAAACGATCAGGCTTTTAAGAACTATCAGGGCAAGAACCAGGGCCGGAAGGGACACACATCACTTCTGCTTACAGTCCAGCTGTAAGCAGTGGCCGCGTGTGGGTGCGAGGGACTCTGGGAAATGTGGTCCTTGGCTGGGCAGTCACCTCCCAGAGTCGAGTCCACATTATAGACAAGGGAGAAGGCTGACCACCAGCCACCTCAAACCCAGAGGAGAAAGAGATCAGGCCAGAAAAAAGATCTCTTTCACCAAGGAGGCGTCCCAGGCCCCAGCCTTTAGTTTTCAGCTCAGGTTGCATTTCTATTCATTTATGTTGTCCCACCCTCAGAGATTCAGACTCAGCCTTCTCGTAACTGTGGTCACACAGCACCGGGCCCAACCCCTATGGGTTCCTCTCTGTCTGCTCCTTGCCCCACTCCCAAGCCCACTTGGGTTGTGGTTCTGGGTGTCGCCCGCTGACTGAGAACCATGATGAATAGAGTTTCCTGGACAGAGATTAGCGAATCAAGCGTTTCTTCAATGGGTACAGACAACAAAGCCCTCCTCAAGGGCCTGGCGGCTGGTAAAGGTACGCAGTCGAGTGTCTCTCTCTGTCTCTCTCACGTCCCTGTTTGTGGCAATGAAGCAACTGGTGAGCCAACACGGAAGTAGGTTGAGGTCCATCCGCCAACCTAGACCTACCTGTTGTTCATGACTAGGAGCTCTACAGATGGAGAAAGGAACCAGGAGCCAACCCTCAAGCACACTTTCATTTAATTCATTAGATGTTCACTGAGCACATACCATGTACCCAGGCAATCAATGGCGAAGGCTGTGGCATAGTTCAGAGCATGGGCTCTGGGACCACGCTGCTGGGGTGTGCTTCTGGCTTTCTCACTTGCCAGCTGTGTGACCTTGGGCAGGTTACTTAACCTCCCTGAACTTTACTTTCCTCCCTGGTAAAATGGGGATACTACTAGTACCTGTTTCAGGGTAGTGTTGGGAGCTATGTAATAGCTGTCCGGGTAGGTGCTCGGCACAGTGCCTGGCACCCAGTAAACTGCAGCTACATGATGGGGGAGGACGTAACTTGAAGTAACTTGCCCTAAGAAGCTACAAGACAGATGTACTTGGCTCTGAAGCCTCGATTTTCTATGCTGCCTCATAAGGAGTCTCTTACACACTTTTCCTGATGATAAACTTTTTTTTTAAATTAAAATTTCTTATGGACTTCTTAAGAAGTTTGGCTACGGCAAAGCCTTGATTGACACAACAGGTACCAGCACTTTCTGTCACTGGGAGGAGGGCTGTGGTGTCTCCCATTTGTCCACCACAATGTGCCAGAGGCCGCCACTCCCCTACAACTTGAAACTCAAACAAGCAGCAGGCAAATTTTCACTAGGCCCAGGGTAGGAGATGAGCTAGGCTCCCAGTTGCCTCAAGTTCATCATCCCAGTTCTGGGAACCAGACCTTGGTCTCCTGGTTCCCAGCATTTTCTTGTGAGGTTGGTGGCAAGGATTTGAGATGGCTCCTGATAGAATGTCAGAGGGCAGGAGTCACCCTTGAAATTCGTGGAAAGGAATGCGCACTCGGAAAACCCAGGGTGAGCATCGTCACCGTGGGCGCTCCACAGATGCGTCTGTTATAAGCCAGAGATGAAAAGAAACTGCCACTAAGACTCTGTCTGAAAATGCTTTCTTTGAAGAGTTCAAGACCGACATTAAAGTTAGTTCCGTAGTTTCTTCTTTGAACCCTCCTTGGGTCTTTAAATGAGTCTCAGTATCCTGAGAAACTGCATCTTGGTGTTAATTATCTTAATCTGAAACATCTCAATCACAGGAATTATAGCCATGCCAGGCAATTCCCAGGGCTCTGGCAAGCCGGGACCTGAGCAGGGCTGGGCAGGGCATTATTCAGAAATGAGTTTTATGTGAGTAACCTACCCAAGAGGGTACTGGACAGCCAGCTCAGTCTTTATATTTACTTTTTTTTTTTTTCTTAATTCCCCCTGACACATTCCTCAAGGGATTTGAGGCTACTTATAATAAGAAAACAGTCAGCAAGCTAATGATTTAAAAATAGAGAGAAATAAAGACAGCGAAGCAGGAAAAAATCTAGGAAATATAGGCTGGGAAAAAGGACAAACATACATGCCACAAGAAGCAAACTAGTGAATGTACTTTAGGGCAGAACTAGGACCTGAGCTTCCCAGCAGCCCATGCAAAGAAGGGAAACAGAGTTAGCCATCTAATTCTCATTATCAGAAGGAAAGTAGCATGCAGCATGCCAAATGGTTCCCACTACATGTGGGCCTTTATAAGAGGACATGGAGTGGTCAGTGTCCTTAACCACCTTGCAGCAGCAAATTTGATGAGAGATTTTCTGGGGCTGAGCCTCCACTCACTCATCTGTAAAATGCGAATGATGCTTACCTTTCTGAACGGGTTGAGGACCAGACCAGTGCCTGGCAGACAGCAAGCACCCCCAAAACATTCATTTCATTACCTTCTTTCCATTCTGCCCCCACAGCATTAGTGTCTTAGTTGTCTTCTCCAAGGCAGCTATTTGATTCTCAGACCTATTTTATATGAGCACAATTATTCCTACTGCATATCCAGCTCAGTGGTAGATTCTGGGGTCACAGCAGTGAATGAGCAGATGGAGACTCTGCCTTTAGGAAGCTCACAGGATTAGTAGAGAGGCAAAGCTGGCAAACAGACATTGGCAACATGGTATGATGAGTACAATTATAAGGACGTAATAATAACAACTACGATCGCTTCCATTTTTCCACTCCTGTATCTGAGCTAGGTATGGTCCTTGTCAAGAACAGCGTGGGAAAGGAAACGTATAGACACAGCAAGGAGCCCATAAATACAAAATTTCTAAACAAAACTCTTAGCAAACTAAATTCAAAAAAGATACAATACCAGATTACACAATATCAGATCAAATTAAATTGATCCATAGGAATGAAAGTTCACCTTAAACAGTTGATAAAATTTCCATTTATGACTTTTAAAACTCAAGCTGAAAAGAGAAAGGAAATTCTTTCCCCGATGAAGGATATCTATGACAGCGGTTCTCAAAGTGTGGTCCCCAGACTGGCAGCATCTGCCCTGCCGGGGAATTTGTCCGAAATAAAAGCCCTCAGGCCTCACCCAGACCTACTGAATCATGAACTCCGGGTGTGGGGAGAAGCAGGGAGGCGGCGATCTGTGCTTTAATAAGCCCTCCGGGTAACTCTGGTGCTGCTGGGGTTTGAGAACCACTGATTTACAAGAAACCCGTGTCAAAAAATCAGACTTAATGATGGAAAGTTGAAACTCTCCTTCCAGTGTCAAAGCAATACAAAACTGTCACCGTCATGGCTTCTAGTCGGCATCGAACAGGAAGTTCATGAGTAGAGTGAGGCAGGAGAAAGAAATGAAAGTTTTAAGGATTGGAAAGAAATGGTATACACATAGGCAATCCAAAAGAATCAACAAGCTGTACGAATTCATAAAAGGTTTAGCGAGGCCATCACTATAAAACCAATATGCAGAAATCGATTGCCTTTCTACATACCAACGGCAAATAGAAAATTTTAAACATTAAATAGGCCACTTACAGTAGCCATAAAAAAATAGATAAACACAAAATCAAAGAGCAAATCTAACAAAAGATGCACAAAATCTTCGAGGAATATGCTGTGCGACTATACTGAAAAAGATCAGGGAGGATCTAAATTAATGGAGAGAGACCACGTTCATAGATTGAAAGCTGGATACTGAAAAGATGTCAATTCTCCCCAAGACCTATGAATTCATAAAAACTCAGAATCTCTATAGGGCTGTGTGTGTGTAACTTGTAAGCTGATTCTTAAATCTGTATAGAGGTGTTAAGAGCCAAGAACAGCTAAGTCGCTCTCGAAGATAAAAACATGAACAAACTTGCTCTACTAGGTATTAAGACTTATTATAAAGCTGTAGTAGCTAAGACAATGTAGAGCTTCTGCAGAGACAGATGAATAGGCCAGTGACACAGAACAGAGGGCCAGATATTTCATTATTGCATGGAGGTTTTCCTAAACCCTATATACTGGTCTGTCACCATTTACATGCATTACATGCATTACATGCATTATTTTCTCCCCATTTGTGGCTTATCTTTCTACTCGCTGAAACTCTTTTAATAAATACAAGTTCTTAATTTTAAGACAGTTAAGTTTATCATTTCTATATTATTCTGTTCTTTGTAGACGAATATCCAGGATATATAAACAATGCCTATCATTTAATAAAAATAAGAAAAAGAAGAAGAGAAACACTCCCATAGAAAAAGAGAATAAAACTGTGAATAGGCCTTTCACGAAATAGGAAACGCAGATTTCCAATAAACAGATGAAAAGATATTCAACATCGTTAGTAATCAGGGAAAGTCAGATGTAAACCACAATGGTATACATCTGATACGTGTTCATCATTATGCAAAAATAAATAAAATATAAATAAAATAATAATATATATAAATAAGTATAGTATAAATAAAATAAATGCTCACCAGATAGGCAAAAATAAACACAAAAGTAGAACTGTCAGCAAGAATATGGAACAACTAGACCTCTTATAAATTGTTGATGGGGACGAAACTGGTACAGGCACTTTGAAAAATAGTTTATTACCCAGTAAATTGAAAATGCCTATATCCTATGCCAGAAATTGGACTCTTAGGTATAGTTACCCTTTGGATCTGTGAGGGATTGGTTCCAGGGCCCCTGTGAACACTAAAATCCAAGGACGCTCAAGTCTCATCTATAAAATGGTGAAGTATTTGCATAAAACCAATGTATATCCACCAGTATATTTTAAATCATCTCTAGATTATATGTAATACCTAATGCAGTGTAAATGCTATGTAAATAGTTGTATTGTTTAGGGAATAATGGACAAGAAAAAAAGTCTGTACATGTTCATTACAGACACAACCATCGTAGGCCTAACTACATAACACACATCAGCAACAAGGTAACATTTTTTTCCTGAGTATTTTCTATCCAAGGTTAGTTGAATCCCCAGATGCAAGACCCGTGGATACAGAGGGTCAACTGTATATACCTAATGAAACTCTGGCACCTGTACCCCCAAATACATGAATATTCATAGCATCATTAGTCTAATTATCCCCAAACTGGAAACAATGCCCATCACCAGTAGGACCAATGATGAAATTGTTGTATATTCATATGATGGAACATTAGAGAGCAATGAAGATGACCCATTCATGGCACACACATCAACACGGGTGAATTTCATAAGCACAATGTTGAGTGAAGAATCAAGTCACAAAGGAATACAGTGAGCTTCCATTTATATAAAGCTCCAAAGCAGGTAAAACTAAACGATAAAGTAAAACCCATAAAGAAAACCAAGGGGATGATGATAGCAAAAGTTCATATGATCGTTACCTCAGGGAGTGGGGTGATATAGTGAGGGTGGTGTCCCCAAAGAGCTTCCAAGGTACTAAAGACTTTCTATTTCTTAACCTAGGTGGTGTTTACACGGCGTTCACTTTAATATTATTCCTTAAAATGATCGTATGAATACACACTTCTCTGTGTGCATGATATGTTTTGCGCTTTGAAGAAATGCACACAGACGTGAAAGCAACCACGGAATGCACACGCGAGTGGATCGACCTCATCAACAGGGCTCACACCGGCCAGAACAAGAGGAGACCCTGGCTTCTAGTGGGCAGATGGCAGAGG
Organism: Pteropus alecto; assembly: GCF_000325575.1. Taxonomy (NCBI): domain Eukaryota; kingdom Metazoa; phylum Chordata; class Mammalia; order Chiroptera; family Pteropodidae; genus Pteropus; species Pteropus alecto. The sequence goes on along the minus strand of NW_006436888.1, from coordinate 1,527,411 downwards.
ATTTGCCAAGCCCGGGGAGGGCTGCCGAGGATGGGCTGCCAGCAGGCCAGCTGCTCTGGAGCCCCAAAGCTCGGGGAGGAGCACGGTGCCCACACACTGATGGCCAGACCACACCGAGCCTCCAGAAGAGTCCCTGAGTGTGTGTGGGTAGAGGGCTTTATGTGTCAATAAAAACTTGACTATCTCCTGTTGGAGGAGGGTGGGTGGGTGTGGAGGAAAGAGACAGGAAGAGTCACTGGCGGTAGAGGTGTTAAGCCAGTGTCTCCAGGTGAGCTCCAGGGTCCACGAACCTATCAAACTACGTAGAACGCTCTATGTGCATTTTTCAGGGGAAAAGCATCTCCAGTTGTCTTCTGTCCCTGGACGGGGTGGGTATGCCCCTCTCCTCCTGGAGCAGGTGGTGTCATTTCCGCACCCCCCTCTCATCAGTTCACAAAGACCGGGTCTGAGTCCTGCGCCTGTACCTGCGGTCTGCCCGAGGCGTTTTCTGGCCACCAGAGCCCGATGACCAAAGTGCCAGGGAACTAATGGAGCAGCCCTTAGCCAGTGGCAAAGGGCATGGGCGTATAGACGACCCAGCTCCCCCTAAGCTGGCTCTAGGGCTTGGGCTGCACAATGCTCCCCAGCGCTCCCCCGGTGGGCTAAGCATCAGTCACCCACAAGTGGTAACCATGGTGACCAGCTCACTAACACACCCTCCCTGGCTTCTTCCCCGCCCTGCCTCGCTTTCCCACTCCCTCCAGGAGGTGTATCGTGCACCTCCCAAATAAACTACACCCCTTTAAATCCTTTCCTCAGAGTCTTCTTCTGTGGGGACCCAAACTAAGAAGCCCCCAGACGATGAAGAATGCTCGCAGAGAGTCAGGAAAGGAAACTCGTTTTGATTCTGACCAATGTGCCCATGACCTTAGTCCAGTTACAGCTTCTCTGAGCCTCGGTTTCCCCATCTGCAAGGACAGGAAAGCTAAGGGTATCTCTATTGCTTCCTTTAAATGCTCGAAAGGGGCAAGCAACCCCTCGAGAGTTAACAACACGGGTTGTAAACTACATATTCTGTGATGGTTGATTTTACGTGTCAAGTTGGCTAGGCCATGGTACTCAGACATTTGGTCAAACACCAGCCAGTGTGGATGTTGCTGTGAAGGTATTTTTTAGATGAGGTTAACATTTAACTCAGTTGATTCTAAGTAAAGCTGATAACCCTCCATACTGTGGGTGGGTCTCATCCAATCAGCTGAAGGCCTTAAGAGACATAAGACTATGTCCTCCAGGGCAGAGGGAATTCCTCAGCAGACTGGTCGCCTTCAGCCTCAAGCTGCAACATCAGCTCTCCCCTGGTCTCTAGCCTGCTTGCCCTGCAGACTTCAGATTCACCAGCCTCCACAGTCACGTGAGCCCATTCCTTAAATTCTCTCTCTCTGCATATATATAGGAACATATATTTATATATTCTTGGAGAGAGAGTTAAGTCCTATTGATTCTGTTTCTTTGACCATTATGTCATGTTCCTCGAAGGCAAGGACACTTCTGACTTCTGTGTCCCTAATAGTTGGCACAATGCCCGGCTCAGAGCGGTGCTCAGCAGATGCCTGTTGAATGAATCTAAATCAGAAGACCAGAGAGTCTGGGTCTTTTATCTCCGGCTCACCAACTGGCCAGTAAAGCCTGTGGTTAAGGCTTTGCAATCTGCTCAATCTGGGTTCAAATTCTGACTTCTTTTACTACTGGTTGTGTGATCTTGTTCTAGTTATTCAACTTCTCTGAGCCTCAGTTTCCTCGCCTACAAAATGAGCTTAATAATCCCTTCCTTGCAGGGTCGACGTGAGGATCCCGTGAAGTGACGCGTGTCAACAGCTTGGCCTGGAGCCTGCCCAGAGCTCAGTGCCTTGTAGTCAAAGTTATTGGATGGAAACTCAGACAACAGGGTCATGACATTCCTTGCACAAAGGTACTAAAGGAAACAGAACGTCCCAGAAAAATCGAGGCCCGGATTCCTTAAGACCTGAGAAGAGGGTGTCAACAGCTTGGCCTGGAGCCTGCCCAGAGCTCAGCGCCTCGTAGTCAAGGTTATTGGAGGGAAACTCAGACAACAGAGTCATGACATTCCTTGCCCAAAGGTACTAAAGGAAACACGATGTTGGGAGAGCATACTTGAAATCAGAACGTCCCAGAAAAATCGAGGCCTGGATTCCTTAAGACCTGAGAAGAGGGCCTGGCACCCAGTGAGCACTCAGTAAGTTGAGAGAAGGGATGGTGCACGAATAGAATGTTGTGGCCAGCTGAGGCCCTGGCCAGTGAGAAGCCGGATGGGAGCACTAAAGGGTGAGGGCACGTGGCGGTCCCACACTTCCTCGTCCTCCATCGTGGCTTCTGGACCCTGGACTTTACAGGGCCAAGGGGCATGTTCACGCTAAACCCACAGGGCCCT
>NW_006436888.1:1519046-1524837 GCF_000325575.1 Pteropus alecto | reverse complement strand
AAAAAAAAAAAAAAAAAAAAAAAAAAAAAAAAAAAGGTGGGGGTAGGGCATCATAAAATATAAAAATATAAAATATAAAAACATGGGAATAGGTAGGAAAATCATGATATCTCCATTTGATGCTATAGATGAAATCTGCAAGGTCTTTATGATCGTGTGACAAATACCTTTCATGTTAAGCAAAAAAAATCTGCTACAAAAGGAAGTGATCTGTAAAATGGCAAAACGGTGAGTGAATAAGTGGGGGTGATCACAGTAATCATTACCTACAGAAATGGATTAAATTAGGCATGATTTGCTTTGAAGACTTTTTAAAAATTTAAATGTATGAAAAAATCAGATTTATATGAGAAAGATGGAAAATTGTCTGAGACCTGTAAAGTGAAAAAAGTTGTAGAATAGTAGGTTTGGCATAATCTCATCATCTGTAATGATCTAGAAGAAATTCTAGAAGGATCTATACTCAATTGATAACAGAGGTTATAAGTGGGGAGTGGAATGAGGAAAGGGAAGGGGAGAGTTAATCTTTCTACTTAAAAAATAGTAATTACTTTTGGTATAATAACTGGAAAAGTTTTAAATGAATAAAAGTTATATAAGTACAGAAAAGAATCCCTCATGTGAGCACACAATGAAATATACAAATGATGTATTAAAGAATCATACACTTGAAAACTATTTAATTTTATTAACCAGTGTCACCCTGATAAATTTAATTTAAAAAAAGAATCCATAAGATATAAAAAAATTTAAATTCTACATCTAAAAAAATTGAAGGAAATAAAATTATTTGCTAGAAATGACTGATGAAATCGGGAGATATTTTTCTCTTGTTTTCTCTTCCTCCAACTAGCCCTTTCCTCCAAAATTTGTTATTATCACCCACCTATAATAAGAAGAGGAAAATGTCACATAAACTTTAAAAAAAGAGATTATGAAACTCGCTAATCCTATCACGAGAAGTATGAGGTCTCTTCTGGGGGTTTCTATTAGCAGGATACAAATTTCTAACTCTGGTGGCATTTTGAGTTTCTTCCAGCAGGTAGGGTCAGAACCTTGACCACGGGGTGGTTGCTTTCCTCCAAAATGGAAGAATTGACCTGTTAACTTAATCCCTGCCAAAGTGGGGAAGCCCCCTCTCCCCAAAGAGGGAAGCAGATGGCGGGCCCTTATTTTCCGCCAGCCAGGCCAGACACTCGAATGTTGCTGGCACCAGGCAAGCCCCTCTCACATGTGTGCTGAGTGCCCTTTGCATCAAACAATCCGGTGGCGGAGGGGAAAGGCTTGGGCACTGAGTCCGCCTTGGTCCGAATCCCTGTTCAAATCCCTGGCAGTGCCAAACAAGTGCCTGAGCCTTGCATTATCCAGCTGAATGAAATTTAAATAATTATAAACCAGAGAGAAAGAGAATGAAAGAATTCATAACTCAACCAGGCAGTAGAGCAATTAGTTGAAAGAAGTTAGCCTCAGACCCATGGAGGTTCCAGACTCAGAGCAAATGAAGAAATTACTAAAAGGTATAACTTGAACCTAGATAAACCATCACCCCTCTAAATGACACGGATGCTAAAATTAAAAATATATCATTTACAATCACTCCCCAAAATGAAATACTTAGGTGTAAATCTCACAAAAGATGTGTAAGACCTATATACTGAAAGCTACAAAAGACTGTGAACGATCTAAATAAATAGAGAGACATACTGTGTTTGTTCATAGATTGGAAAACTCAATATAAGATGTAAATCTTCCCCAAATTGATAGCTAGGCTTGATGCAGTTACTATCAGAATCCCAGCAAGATTTTCTGGTGATGTATGCGAGATTATTCTAAAATTACAAGAAAAGGCAAAAGAACCAGCTTAAACACTTTTGAAAAAGAATAAGGTGGGAACAACTAGTCTACCCAATTTCAAGAGCTAGCTACAGTAATAAAGATTGTGCTTGGATAGACACACAGATCAATGGAACAGAACAGAGAACCCAGAAATAGCCCCACACAAATATGGCCAACTGAGTTTTTGACAAAGTTACTAAAGCACTTCAGTGGAGGAATTGAATGGAGGAAATGGTCTTTTCAAAAAATGGTGCTGGAGCAAGGGATGTATCTTAAAATAAATGGTGTTTTCAATTCAATAAGATACAGCGTTTCTTGTGCACCTAACCTGTGCCCGATGCTATTCTAAGCACTAGGGGCATAGCCGTGAACAAAGGCAGGAACTGCTTTCATGGTACTGACAGTCTATGGAGAGAGCCTGTGCTCTGGAGGAGCAATGTGGGCACTTGGGGTCAAAGACAGGGTAGGAGCCAGCTCCAGAAAAGGAATGAGAGGGCACTGACCTTCACCTGGCTGGGTCCCTTTCCTCTTCTTAAAGACGGCACAGTGGAAGGCTGCGGGCATTCAATGCACACGGACCTGTGTTCCACCTCCCATCTCTGCCCCTTAATGCTCATCTGTCAATGACAAACAGCTGTCCTCGCTTCACTGTGGGATTTACACAAGTGGGTGCAATAAAATGGTGCAGGGTGGGGCTAGGTGCATGTTAGAGTCCTAATGTTGTCCTGTGTGCCTGTGAATCCTTCCAGAGCCTGGAAGTTTCTGCAAAGGAGAGGGGTGCTGGGGGCGGCCCCCCCCACACCTGCTACAGGCACAGGCACTTAGCCGAACACCTTAGTAGGAAGGGAGATTTGCTAGTTTCAGCCAGTCTGAATGATCTCAACACACTCCCAACTTTCTACTCGAAGTTATGGAGAGGCTGGGGGGTGGTCTTTGTGCTGGAAAGGATGATGATTTATCTGGGTTCAAGTTATACCTCTGGAAAAATGAAACAGAAGAATTGGGTAAGAACCATCAGGAGTTCATTTTTCCATAAAGCCCACATACTGTATAATTCACTTATTACATTTAGTGCATATTAGCTGTCTCTTTTAGAAATAAAGCTCCATGGAGGCAGGATTTTTGTTTGTTTTGTTCATTTGGTATTCTTGGTGCCTAGAACAGTGCCCAGCAAACAGTAGGCACTTAATAGATATTTGTCAAACTAACAAAACTGCTTTGGCTTATTCTCTTTATGGCTTATTCACAGCAAATTTAACCTCCAAATTGCTGAAGGAAAAAACAGAAAAAATAAAAGTACCCTCAGAAACCGAAAATTTGGAGTAGAGCCCAGCCTTCTTGCTGACTTGCTGTGTGACAGTGGGCATGTCACAGCCTCTCTCTGTGCCTCAGTTTCCCATCCACAGAATGACTGGTTTTGGTGTTCTCTGAGGCTCTCCCAGCTCTGACAATTGACAGCTCCCTCCTCCGGCCACCATTAGAAGCTCAAACTAGTCCTAATCATATGACCAGCCAGAGAAATTGGGTTTATTAAGACCTACTGCGTGCACATAGGTGTGTGGACGCATCAGAGTACTAGGGCTGGCTGCATCATCTGCTGGCACAGAAAATGGGCTTTGAGCCTAGAGTAGCCGGTTTGGATCCTGGATCCCCACTTAATGAATTGTGGGGCCTTGGGCATATTATTTAGCTTCTTTGAGCCTCAGTGGCCTCATCTGTAATGTGGGCATCAGATTGGGACCCACCTCATGGGGATGCTGGCATGAAGTAGGACTGGAATTCAGGTCTGCCTAATCCCACAGCCTGACTCTTAATTAATGAGGCGAATTCTTTGTTTCAAAGCCAGAGCAGATAAAAGCACACACATGCCAAATCTCCAACCCCTGAACGTGCTCTGCTCATTCCAGACCCCCACGCATGCCTCCTCTGGGAGTTCCCTGCTGGGACCATCCATCCACCCCCCTCACCCATCACCCCACCAGCAGGGAGAGCGCCTGGCACCAATGGCCCAGCTGCAAACACAGCTCCGTGGTCGACTGAGTGTCCCATTGGCAGGTGTGGCCACCTGCAATGTCTAGTCTGACACCCAGAGGCCCTGGCAAGAGGCAGGCATCCTGGAATGTGCAGGGAACACTGGCTTCCAGCTCTGTGGCACTAGCTGTGGCACCTTCAGTAAGTCACCTTTCTTCTCTAAGCCACTATTTTCCCTTTTATAAAATGGGTAGTAATAATAAGCCCCTATATACTTTGAAGTAGGTGTGATAAAGTCGGAAAAGCTCTTGTCGTGTGGACGGGCGGCTAACGCGTATGCTCTCGGGCTGAATGCCTCTGGTTCAAATCCTGGCTCTACCACTTGCTAGCTGTGTGCTCTCTCCACCTCAGTTTCTGTAAAATGGGAATAAGAGTGGTACGTTAGAGAGCTGCTGTGAGGATGAAACGAGAGAATAATATTAGCGCCTACTTCACAGACTTGTCTTAATGAGTTATTCCACATGAAGTACAGAGAAAGGTGCCCAGCACACAACCCCAAGAAGGGTGAGCTGTCTGTCGTGTGGGTGACCCAGCCTGGGGAGACTCGTCCCAAGCCAGGTTAGTCTTTGCACGTGTAGCCCAGGCTGTGACCTCTTGCCTAAAATCTCTGCGTTTCTCACCTTCTCCTCCCTGTTTGGCACAGTTACTCAAAGTTGGCTGCACCTAGGTGTTCAAGGCGCCAGGCAGGGACGAGGCTATGGGCATGAGGACCCAGACCTGTACCCCCATCCCCAGGGTTCCTGAGCCCTCTGCCCTTCCTGGGAAACTGACAGAGCCAGCCTGCAGCTGATTCTGGCATCGACATTCATCAGGTGGAAGGGCAGCTCCAGCGCAGGCTGAGAGTACCCACCTGAGACCTGAGTGGGGATGGGCTAAGCCACTGAGCTGCAAACCGCAGGTGCTGACTCATGGCCTCTGCTGGGCGGTATAAAGGAACTAGCTCAGGGTCTTCCTGCAGCTGCAGGGACGAGCTGGCCGGACTATGGCCCACGGGACAGTGATCCATGTGGCCCCAGAGCAGCCCACCTATGCTGTGTGTGTGCTGGGCACCAAGACTCAGCTGGATGTCTATGGGTGAGCAGGGGATGTCCTGGGGGTGGAGGGCAGGTTCGGTGATGCTGGATGAACAGGTTCTGCTGACACAGGAAGTGTGTGGTTGGCTCAGCCTTCAGGCGCCAGCCTCTGTAGCTGCTGTCGGGAAGAAGCTGGAGAGGTAAGACCTGAGTGGTCCCTGGATGTGCCCAGACTCAGGGCAGTGGGTTCTTTGCCGGGTACAAGTGGGGATTTCCTAGGGCCTCACCACAAATAAATTATTACAGAGTAAACAGGACCATCTGAGGCAATGAAAGCTCAGAGAGGGTCTGTGACTTGCCTAAGATCTCACAACAAGTGTACCTCGGAAGCAAGGCTAGACCCCAGACTTCATGACCCATACCTGGTTCATGCTGCGGTTTGTTACCCCACAACTCCCAGCCAAGCCTCCCTCTGTGGGAGCGTAATAGTGTGGGCGTGATGAAGCGGGCTCTGACGTGGGAGAGGCTGAGGCGGGAAGCCTGGCACTGTCAGGCTGGGCGGCCTTGGGCAACTGAGCTTCAGTTTCCTCATCCGTGAAATGGGAATAAGACTCACTTTACAGGATGGTTAAAGGGATTAAATGTGGAAAACCATGAACATGTTTGTGAAGTACTTAGCACAGGGCTGGGCATATCCCTGGTAGCTATTCGTTCATTCATCTGTTCACCGAACAAATACTAAATGAATACCTACTATGTGCCAGGCCCTGTGTTAAATGAGATGACCTAGGAACACTCTGGATGGGTGCACGTGGTTGCTGTCATTGTTGTCGTTAGTAATAGTACTGGCCACCCCTGGCTTCCTCCATCTCAGGCCGGGCATCTGTGATCCTAGAATGGCACCCACAGGA
>NW_006436888.1:1491034-1519007 GCF_000325575.1 Pteropus alecto | reverse complement strand
TGCCTGGGACATTTCCTTGAAAGTATCTCTTGCTGCCTGAACCTGGACAGCGTGAGAACAGCAGTAAATGTCTGGGTGGCTTCTCAGGACACAGAGGGGAGGCAGAAGATCGAGGGGTTGAGGAGTAAACGAAAAGGAGAGAGCCTATGTCATCCGACGGCTCCTTCATGGCATTGAGCCCTGCCATTCAACCCCCGAAGGTCTCACATTATATGGCTGACATTTACACCACACTTCCTACACATAACTCATTCAGCAGCCTTATGAGGAGTCAGAGCTGTTATTCCCGCTTTACAGAAGGAGAAACTGAGGTTCTGAGAGGTTAAGTAACCCACCTGAAGCCACACGGCTAGTAGGTGAAGGAGCCAGGATTCAAAGCCAGGTAGCCTGGCTCCAGGATCCCCCTGTTTCCCCTTCAGTCCCTGGAACAGCCCCTCCCATCACTTCTTACCTGCCCTTCACAGTGGTCCCCAGCCGGCACCTCTGTCCCATCTCCTGCACGACCACCATCTTCACTGCAGCCTGAATTCTCCTTCTGAAACGCAGCTAGAGCTGGCACCCTCTCCCAGCACATGCATGCCTCCACACCTTTGCTCAGGCTGTGTCCTCTGTCACTGGGCTAAGAGCCCCCGGGGTTTCGACAGACAAGGTCACAGAGGCAGGGACAGACCCCAGGGGCGTGGGCACTTATTCCAGAGCTGTTCTTACAAACTTCGCTTGTGATTTTCAGTCTGTGTTTGGAAAGTATTTCTTGCAACGAGAAATACGTTGATTATAGTCAAAATTCCGTAGACCTGAGACGAATATGGAAACCCATCGAAGGCTTTCTGTGATGCTAGTGCCTGGGGTCAGGGTGGTATCATGACCCCAGCTACCATGTGCCAGGCCCTTCCATCATGATTTCTAATCTTCACAGAAACCATGCAAGGTAAACGTTATCATCGTGCCCATTTTAGAGATGAGTAAACTGAGGCTTCAAGAGGTGAAAACACCTTTCCGAGGTCACACAAATTAAAGGTGGCAAAGCCAGGAGATCTGACTCTAGGCCCATCTGCCTCACTAGCTCACACTGCCTCCGAGGGCCGCGGAGTTGGCCTCGCTGGGCACAGCTGCTAGGTCCGTGGAGCTCATGCAGCTTCCACAGGGCTTGGGAAAGGTCCTGAACAGGTGCGGGGGTCTAGGAGGCTCTAAACACAGAAGACGGTGGGCGTTTCAAAGCCACCAGCCCTGGGCTTCTCCTCTTCCTCCAGTGTCTCCTTCTCAATGCAGACCCTCAGGGTGACCTTGGGGAGCATAGAGAAATCTGAGTGTCTCTGGGCCTCAGTTTACCACCTGTAAAGGGAGAAAATTAACATCCACCCTTCTGGGTTGTGGCGAGGATTGGATTATAAAACGCAGGCCATGAGGCCTGGAGATAGTGGCTGTAAAGCCCCGGCAGGCGGCCGACCCACCTGGCTGCACCCGAAGCCACAAGGGGCAGAGAGAGAGCCAAGGTGACAGTCCTCCCTGCCCTGCGGCCGTCCGTCCAGTGTCATCGCCTTTTCGGGCCTCAAGTAAGAAACCTGGGCGTCCCTCTATTCGGCCCAGCGAGTCTGTTCATTCTGGGATGACTCCATCCACTTCTGTGGCTTTTCCACCTAAGGAAGTAGCCATAGCGGATGCACCACCGTGGTGGAATGTTTTAGTTACTCTGCCCTGTGCATCATTTCACGGTTTCCTCGGATTCCAGTCAAATTCACGGTCATGCAACAAACTTGTCTCAGTGTCTTTGATAGCCGTAGTTCTCACACTCGAGTGTGCCTCAGAACCGCCTGGAGGATGTGTTTAAACACAGACCGCTGGGCCCCACGCCTCCAGTTTCCAATTCAGCAGGTCTGGGTGGGACCCGAGACTCTGCATCTCTAGCAAATTCCCAGGCGATTTTGGCGCTGCTGTTCTGAGCACCATACTTAGGGAACTGATGCAATGTAAATAACATCGGGCTGGGCCGCACGTGGACCGGGACCTGCCATTATCAGCCCTGTGACTTGGACACTGGGTCCCTGTGAGCCTCAGTTTTCCTCATCTGTAAAACAGGAATAACAATACCCCACCCACAGGATGATTGTGAAAATGAAGGCACGTCCTGCAGGTTTCGGCTTAATGAAAGTCGAGACGACCTGGGCACCCCCGTCAGGGCAGAAGGTGCCCAGCCCGAAATGTCATGGAGGCACCAAAATTCTAAATGCTCGATGCCTGGACAGAGAAGGAGGAGAAAAATGTGGCTACTGGTTGAGCTAATGTCTAATTTTTTTTTTTTTTAGGCGAGGCAACCTTTGGTTGACCTCACAGATTGCAAGGACCTTATCAGCTTACAATCCCTTATTTTTTAAATTTATTTTTGTATGTCTACAGCACCTGGTCTTCCTAAGTGATCTCCCATCCAAGTACTAGCCAGGCCCAACCCTGCTTAACTTCCGAGATCAGACAGGATCGGGCTTGTTCAGGGTGGCATGGCCGTAGACGGAGCAAATGTCTTGACTAGACTCCCCAGTGACGTTTTCTGCTTAAGATATGAAAAAACATTTTGATATTTTTTTGCCTTTTGCTATTCATACGTACATGATAAGTCAGAAATCGGCACAGCTTTTTCTTTAATCTATAAGAACCTGTCGCTTACTTTTTTTCTTATTTCTCATGAGGAAGCCGATTTTAGTTCCAGTGTTTCCTGATTATCTGCCACCTTTCTGGGACCCAGCCATCCCATCACTTGAGAGAGCAGGGTCTCGGCTCGGGCAGAATGAGGGAACTTCCGTGAAGGAAGTACAGAAAGGGAAGGTGTGTCAGTTTCCTGTTGCTACTATAAGAAATTACTACATACAGAATTGCTTAAAATAACACAAGCGCTATATCTCAATAACACTGGGGAGTAAATAATGCGAATGAATCATCTTACCATTCTGGAGATCGAAATTTCAAAAATGGGTCTCACGGGGCTAAAATGCATGGAACTAAAATGCAGGTGACAGCAGGACGGCGTTCCTCTCTGGAGGGTTCAGACAGAATCCATTCCTTGTCTTTTGCAGTTCCTAGAGGCCGCCTGCATTTCTTGGCTCATGGCCCCTTCCAGCAATTGCATCACTCTGGCCTCTGCTTCCATCATCCATTTATTCTCACTCTGACCTTCCTGCCTCCCCCTTATTAAAGCCCTTGTGGTTACATTGGACCCATCTGGATAATTCAGGATCATCTCCCCACCTCAAGATCCTTAACTTAACCATATTTGCAAATCTCTCTTTCCGTGCGAGGTCACGTATGCATAGGTTTTGGGGATTAGTTTGTAGTTATTTTCAGGGGACCATTATTATGCCTAAGAAGAAAGAGAAGGAATCTCATTTTGAGGAAGAAGTCCCTCTTGGCCGGGGTGATGGGGAAAGGACTCAGTGGGGGAGGTCCCACTGAGATGGTTCATTGGGGCTGAGTTGGATTAGTGACTTCTTAGATTGTGATCAAAGAATACGCCGCCAATAGTATGGTTGACCTATCCTTTACCATTGGTTGAAACTTGTTTTATGGTCAATTACATGGTTGCCTTTTTTTAGTGCTCAACGTGCACTTTGCTTGGGAAAATGCATATTCATTAGTTGCGGGGTACAGAATTTTATGTATGTCCAGTAAATCAAGCATGTTGTTACTAATTTTCTGTCTGCTTAATTGAGAAAGAAGAATTGAAATCTTCAACCATGATGGTGCATTTGTTAACTTTTCCCTATATTTCTATCAAAGTTTTACTTTATGTGTGTCGAAGCTATGCGATTAGGTCCATACAAATTTAGAGTATCTTCAAGGCGAGTTGAACTAAGCTTATACTGTTAGGTTGTGCTCCTCTCTGTTGCTAATAGAGTGGGTTTTTTTTTGTCTGATATTAATGTGCCAACCTCAGCTCTCTTTTAGTTAGTACTGGCTTAATGCATTTTTTAAAAATCTTTTCTGGATCTCTATATTTTAGATGTGTTGCTTATAAATAGCATATAGCTGAATTTTGTTTATTTCTCTAATCCAAAATTATCTTTTAAGTAGTAACATTAATCCATTCACATTTATTTCGTTTATATATTTGGATTTATTTTTACCATCTCATTTTTTATTTTTATTTGTTCGATTTTTGTTCTACGTTGTCTTTTGCTCTTTCACTGCCTTTTGAATGGACTTTTTCTGTTCTTTTTATTTAAAACTCCATTTCTATTATTCTTGTAAACACGTTTCAATTTTATCTATTAAACCTAGAATTAAACATTATATTAATTCCCTCTTCAAACAAGTATCTCAGGAGACTTCGACTCTCGTTGCTCTTCCAAATTTACATTCTGCTTTTTTATTCAATCCCACAGTTTTAATAATTTTAAATCTCTTTTATACAGACAAAATTTGTTTAGCTATACCAGAATATTTACCATTTTATTTGCTCACCATTCTTTCTTGCATCTCAGACCATGCTTCTGGCCTCAGATATCTTCTTCTTAAAGTATATCTCCAGAAATTGCTTTGGTGAAAGTGTGCTGGTCATAAAATGTTAATTTTTATTCATCTGAAAATGTCTCTATTAAAATACATTTTTGTCAGGTACACAATTCTAAGCTAATAGTTATTTTTTCATTATATTTTGAAGACATGATTCAACTGTCTTCTGGATTTCATTGTTGCTATTGAGAAGTTTGCTTCCAGGCTGATCGTTACTCTTTCATAGGTGATCTGACTTTTCTTTCTGGATACCTTTAAGATCTTCTCTTTGTCTTTGGTGTTCTTCATTTTAACCACTGTGGTGTGTGTGTATGTGTGTGTGTGTGTGTGCACACACGCACGTGCACTTGCCATGCGGAGAAGGGAGTCTTTGGAGATTTTTCTCACTTCTCATGATCTCAGCAATGCTTTTACAATAATATTTTAACCATGATCGAGTTGTTTTGTAAGATGAACACTCTCCAAAGAACTGGACTGCCATAATTTCAGAATCAGAAGTCTGTGTGATTCTTCGTATAAACACAACCCTGTGTGTGTGTGTGTGTGTGTGGAATGTAAACCTCTGGGTGTGCACACTGCTCTATGCATACATCCACGTGTGTGTGTCTTTGGTGTGCATGTCTCTGCAATTTTCCTAGTTCCAGTGTAAGCCGTCCAGGGCAGAGGACTTCCTGTTTCTCATGACCTCCTGACAACCTCCCACGGCCAGGGGTAGACTGGCTGCTATCCGGTGTTGACACATTTGCTGGGGAGAGCGGTAGTGGGCCGGCCCTGTCTCACTGTATGTCTCTCTCTCCTCTCCATCTGTGTCTTCCACAGCTCTGCCCCGCAGGGCTGCACATCCTTTGGTATCAATGCCTCCCCAGGAGTGGTTGTGGATGTTGCCCACAGACCTCCAACCAAGAAGAATCCCTCAGGTTTCTCCAAGTGGCCCCTGGACCCTGGGCTGGAGGTGAGCCTGAGGATGAGAGCTGCCAGCAGTAGCACAAATGACCAGAAGGTAAGTACAGCAGCTGTGGCATGGGAGGAAGACAGCAGGTCTCGGCAGGTCAGCCATCAAAGTCTGACCTGCACTGACTCACAGCCCCAACCCTGTCAGAGCCTTCTCTCTGGAAAAGCTCATGATGGCTCAGTCCAGACACAGTATCCTCATAGACAATATAGAGACCCCAGGGGTTTATGCAGGCCAGGGCTTTGATTAAATTCATTCATTCAGCAAATGTTTAATAATCACCTACTACATGCCAAGCACTGCAGGCAGTAGAGGTACAGAAATGAACAAGACAGGTAAGGTCACAGCCTTTATGGCACTTACAGCCTATGGGCGTCAGATACTATACAGGTAGACAATTACAGAGGGCGATGAGTGCTGTGAAGGCCACAGCCAGGCAGCCCTGGGAAACTGGTCCATGCCGGTGTATTTAGTTTCCCACGACTGCTGAAACAAATGATCACACACTATTGCCTTAAGATGACAGAAGTGTATTCTCTCGCAGTTCCGGAGGACAGAAGTCTGAAATTGAGGTATTGGCAGGGCCACGCTCCCTCCGGAGGATCTCAGGGAGAAATAGTTCTGCTCTTCCAGCTTCTGGGGGCTGTAGGCATTCTTAGACTTATGGCCTCATCACTCTAATCTCTGCCTCCGTGGTCACATTGCCGCTTCCTCTCAAATCTCTCTCTGCCTCACCCTGGTCATTAGATTTAAGGCCTGCCTGGATAATCCAGGAAAATCTCATCTCAAAATCCTTAACTAATTACATCTGCAAAGACCTCCCCCGCCCCCTGCCCCAATAAAGTCATATTTACAAGTTTCAGGGATCAGGATGTGGACATACCTTTTGGGGCACTGCCATTCACCACTGCAGCCCCTTTGACTGCCGATAGAATCAACAGGACCCCTTGGGGTTTGCATGGAGATGTGGGCCAATGACCAATTGTTCCCAGCAGAACAGGCCAAGCAGGCTCCTCCGTGAGACAGAGAGTTGTTGCCTTGTGGAGGAGCACAGAGCCTCGGTATCAGAGCAAGTTGGGGAGGGTACATCAGGGAACACTTCCTGGGAGAAGTGGCAAGCTGAAGGATAGTAAAGACGACCCACCAGGAGCGGGAAAGAGGAATGTAGGGGATGTGGCCTGCGCACACACTCGGGGTGAGGAGAGGGTGAGACTTGCGTTGGGGAAACTGGAGAAGATCTTTGCGGCAAGGAAAGAGGGTGAACAGAGAGTTGGGGGAGAGTGGGAGCCAGTATTAAGGAGTCTGGCATTAGGGACCTCATTTTGTGAAGGCAACAGGAAGCCAAAACCTTTCCTCCAAGGAGTAACAGGACTGCATCCGTGTGTGAGCCAGATCCCGCTGGATTGGATCCAGGCAGTGGACTGGAGGCAAATGCCGTGGGCCAGACACCACGAGACAGTGGCTGTGCCATTTCCCTGGATCCCCACTATCTACATAATCGATTCGGACACCTTGGTGGGAACCCTGAGGAGCTCCTTTTCTTCCGGTGGCAGCTCTTTGGTTTTGCTTTGGGGAACTCGCTTCCTCCATTTTGCTTGGAAGTGTCAATCCTGATGCTCCACCCTCCTCTGGCCGGAATGGGTCAATAAAATGCATTCTTCCCAGATTTTGAACTCTGGGCAATGGGGGTTGGTGCTTCTTAATCTCGACAGCCCCTGCCCTGAAGAGAGGACCATCTATCCAAAGCTCCTGCTCTCCAGATCCTCAGAGGGCTTGGGCTCCAGCCTTCCCAAGGTCTGGTTCTTCAGGTCTCCCCCATCCCGTCTGCTTGCCAGCGCCCGTTTCTGTGGCTTATAATCAGTGCTCCCCCTCTAATACCTCTTCCACCATGTCTCCGGCTGTTCCTCTTACAAGATCTACTTCATGTGTACCTCCCTGACACGCCCAGGCGGAGTAAGCTCTTCATTTCCGGGCTCCCATATGACCCTCTTCTATGCATCGCAATCATTTGAGTGTTTTGCTATCCCTTTGTTCCCACAAGTCAGGGTGCTCTTTAGAGACAGAGACCACTTCTTGCTCATACATGTCTCCTTAGCATCCTGTCCTGAGCTGGCATATAGCAGGAGTCCAGTTAGTGTTTGTTGAATGACTAAGAGAAGTCATTAGTGGTTTGCTGTTGTCCTATAGGTTCAGATTTCGTACTACGGACCCAAGACTGACCTGGTCCAAGCCCTGCTCTACCTCACTGGGGTGGGTAAGTGATGACCAGGATCCTGGAGCGGCACCCTCTCCTCCTCCAACACACACACAGCCCTGCAAGGCCTCTCTCCAGGAGAGACCATACTCTGGAGCTTAATTTAGACTGTACAGAGAAAAGGGACGATGTCTAGCCAGTCACACATATGGTAGTTCATAAATGTTCTCTCCCCCGTCAGTGAAACACAAAGAAATACAACTGGAGAGAGAGGGCGTTTGCAGGGAGCTTCGATCTCATCTTAATATTTTGTTTCTCAGCTTAGTAAGTAGTACATGGATTTTCAATATGTGAATCTTTATACCTTTTTAATACTTCAACTCCTTATAAGAAAAAGTATAATATAGACCAATGTTCCCCAAATTCCATTATTTACATCTCATCTTGACCGTTTTTGCCATTTCAGTGATCTACCCAGATTTATATTTATTTAATATTCTTTAAATACATTTTTAAACTTGACCTCATCTGGAACAATAGCATGATATTATTCTTATGTAAATATGCATTAAAAATATGAATAGCATGTGAAACCTTCGGGTTTTATTTCATTAATGAATTGCGTTCATTACTATACATTTATTTCATCAATACACATTTTTATAATAAATAAATGATACTACTATAGCACTAACTCCACACCAGGCACTGTGTGAAGACATTCCAGTTAAGCCTTCCAACAATCCAATGAAATTGGTACTATCAATATCCCATTTTACAGACGAAGAGACTGAGACACAGGAGGTAAACAGACTTGCCCAAGGTCACACAGCTGGTTAGTGAAGAAGCAGAGATGTCCTGTCCGCTCAGCTCTATGCTCTCTGGTCCAACACTAATCCCTGGATGTGGACGTGCTTAAAGTCATCCAGGTCAATCTCACACTGTGAGCTCACAAGGTCGCTTTACCACACTGTGGGCACAAGGATCTGTCACTGGAATGACAAGATAGTCATGAGTTCTGATGAGAGAAGAAGGAATTACAGACATACGCTCTCTCAGCCATGCCATTCGGACAGAGTGGGATCTATCCAGGGCCTCGAATTGTCTCCAGTGCAGTTGCAATATACATAATGAAGAGCCAGGTGGGGTTAGAGCAACCACTGTGTCCTCCACCCTATGGTCACTAGGGGCTGGAGTTGGGACCAGAGGCCTTTGTGAGCCTGGCAAGCTGTCTTATAGGGGCTTCACACCAAACATCCCATTGGGGTGCCTAGAAATTCTTTCTGCAACCCTCGAGGGTGGCCAGACATGCAGGATCTGGTTGGCATCACAGCCGTGGTGCATCCTACCTCCCAATGGGGAATAAGTGTGGTCCGAAGCCCCGGCTCTGCTGTCTGAATTTCAGACTTCTTCTTGGGGGACACAGGGGTGTCTTTGAACCTGCATCTCCTCTGAAGGGGAGGGAGAAAAGCCTGGGTGTAGATAGTCTCCTAGGAAAAGGATTATCCACTGGGACCAGGTTGAATGCCCCTAACTTGTACCCTTACCGACCTTCTTCTCTTACTCGGTGGGATTTCAGAAATCTCCTTGAGCACGGACATCACGCGTACTTCCAAAGCGAAGGCGACCAAAGCCAGGAAGGACCAGGTACTGCTCAAAATTGACTGATTCCCGAAACGCTCCCTGTTAACTCCGCTGGTTTCTCCTCTGGCGCCCCCTGGTGGTGGTGGGACGAATAGCGGTCTGTCTCACCTATCCCATGTTAACTTAAGATACAATTTGGGAAGAAAGAGAAAAAGGAAATGAAAATCACCATTACCATTTTGGTTTCCATATTTCCCATCTCTTACAAAACTAGAGTTTTACTGTTTGTGATTTCAGAGAATGTGATGCCCTACAAACTGGAAACTACAGTCACCCTGTTAATCCACAGCAGAGAGGAAATTTGTAGGCAGATCTTGACTCTGGCATGAAAATGCCCACCTCAGGCTTTAACAACTAGTGGGAGAGAATCCCATGATGTTGTCCATGTGGCGTGAATAATAGAGAAAGGAAGGAATGGCACAGAGCAGGGGAGAGAAGGAGCCAGGTGGGGACAAGGGATGTATGTTACGGAAGGAGAGGTGGAGGGCGTGTAGGTGATGAGTCGTCTTAACTGGGATCCATGGATGCAACTCAGGGTATCCCTGAAACCCCAAAGCTGCCTGCACAATTTGTTGCTGTGTGCACTTTCGGAGGACATGACCTTTCGAAACACTAAGATCCCTTTGTCAAATCAAAGCTGCAGGGAGAACTAAAGCTCTGACAGTGGAATTCATCTTAAATCCCACTCAACACACAGTCATTCCCCAGGGCAAATGCTGTCCTACAAACAGAAGACGTCATCCCTATTAGAGCCCCACCAAGAAGGGCTGCGTAATTTGCTTTCATCTTCGGACAGACAGTAACTGGCTGCTAAGAATAGTACCCATACTTTGGTGAGTGAGTAATTAAGAGTTCACATAAGAGATACTATTTAGATTAGAATCTTGGCACAAATATCTAGCTCAGTTTGCTTTGCCAATACAACAGTTTTTTTAAAGCTGTTAAAAATCAATTTTATCATCATGGGCTCTTTTTTTTCTTTTAAGTGGATAAATTACATTTTTGGTGAATTTGCTTATGACTTTTGGGGCAGGCAAAAATCCACTCTTGGAACCAAAGAATTACCTGACATGGGAGCAAGATGTATAAACTGCACGAGGCTATTGAGATGCTGGGGATGGGTGGCTATGCTTTCTCGGGAGCTGGAGGGACATACACAGGTTCCTAAGTGTGCTCCATCTCTGCTGGGTGTCCACAGAGGACCTGGACCTGGGGCCCTCGTGGGCAAGGTGCCATCCTGCTGGTGAACTGTGATAAAGACAATCTCAAGTCTTCTGCCATGGACTGCTTGGATAACAAGGTGCTTGACAGAGAAGGTAAAGACCCCCAAGAGCTAAGGGGACTAGAGCTTCATCTTTTTGTGAAGCTCTTTGTCCTGAGCCTTGTAATTGCCCTCTGAAATCAGGGCTATTGGAGGCGTGTTCTTCTTAGCATGTCCACTGTATAGGAGAAGGTATGGATAAGGGTCCAGAAAGGGCAAGTGACCTGCCCAAGGCCACACAGCAGCCAGAGAAGAACCAGGACCAACAATGAGTCCCAACGCCTCCCCCAGTTTCCACGCCCCAGCCCGCTGCCCACCCCAACCTTCTGCTCGTGGGTCCAACCTGGGGCCTGAAATATTTCAAAATGAAAGCCTGGCCACTGGCCCAAACAAGTCAGAGTAGCCCTGAGCCCCTGCCGGATGCTGGGCGCCGCCCTGACCACTTCAGAATTATTAATTCATCCAATCCTTCAGTCCAAGTCTCAGAAGTATGTGCTGTCCTCACCTCCACTTTACGGATAAGGGAACTGAGGCATAGGGAAGTTGAGCGATTTGTTCTCGGTCACACGGCTGGTCAGCTGAAAGCTCAGGAAGGCACACGAGGATGGTGGTGGGAGAAGAGTGTCTGCTGGCACACTTCTGAGGTGTGGTCGGGGTGGAAGACACATCGCCCACCTGCCCTGGAGGAGGGCGCTAAGGGGGTGAGGTCGGCCAGCCAGGGCAGTGGCCATGGCCTTCTCGGGGAGCTGCTAGGACAGCATAGACACAAATGCGTTTTGAAGTTGCATGTGGTTGGCCTGGCCCGATGCCAGGAGACAGCCGCTACACAGTGCCCGGCACGCAGTAATGATGGTGCAGCCGGGACCCTCGTGGGCACTCCCAGGATGCCGGGCATGTACTAAGTGCTTCGTACAGCTGACCTCACCCTTCCCTCCACCTGGGCACTACTCTCAGCCCCCAAGTCCACCCAGATCCAGGGTGCAAGCCCCGCTGACTCCAGTGTCCTTAGCCCCGGGTCCATTTTCAACCCCGTGACTATTGTCCAGCTTGGCTCTCCCCAGGCCGTTGTTGGCCACTATTGTAGTTGGTTCACAAATTTCACCTCTTGCTCAGGCCCAGGAGAGAAACCTTTCCACTCCTTCATTCCACAAATAGTTGTCCAGCACCTGCCAAGCGCTAGTCATTTTTCTAGGTGCTTCTAAGTACTGGGGACAGGGCAGCAAACAAGAGAAACGAGGTCCCTGCTTTGCATCCTCATGTAAGATGAGCTTACATCCTCAGCTCATCTTAGTGGGAGAAGACCATAAACTCGATTAGATTTAATTCTGAAAAACATTATCTAAATACTGGCAAGAGCATTAAGAAAAAAACACCAGGCAACATGATAAAGGTGGTCTGTGGGCGAGGCGGGCGTTCTGTGGGCGGGGCGGGCGTTCTGTGGGCGGGGCAGGGTCTCAGAGGCCAGCCTCTCAGGCCACACCTTCCCATTCCAGACCTGCAAGACATGTCCCTGGTGACCCTGAGCACGAAGACCCCCAGGGATTTCTTCACTAATCACCAGCTGGTGCTCCACGTGGCCAAGTCTGAGATGGACAAAGTCAGAGTGTTTCAAGCCAGTTGTGAGTTGTCCTTGGCTGTCATTCCAGTGTTCCCTTCCTGCCCCCTCAATGGGCACAGCCCTTTCACATCCCCTTTGATGAATAATTCCTGAGCACCTACTATGTGCCAGGTTCTAGGAACCGAGAAATAGAACGGTGAGCAAGAAGGATAACATCTCTGCCCACCGCCTCCTAGAAAGGGCACACAGACAAAATACAAACAGACTAACAAGATGATGTCTGGAGCTGGTGAGCCCCAACAAGGAGATAACTCCCCTCCCGGAGACTATTGTAATCTGTAATCATTCTTCGTGTGTCTCTTTTCTCTCTGTCTCTGTGTCACACACACACGCACGCATGCGCACACACACACACACACGCACACACACATGCAGAGGACTCCTGTTTAAGGAGATTTTTTGCTCTAAGCTGACTGTAGGTGTTATGTTATCATTTGTTCTCCAATACCCTGCTATCAAAGCCACCAGTAAGTTCTCAGCAGCTCACGAGCACCTGCTACTAAGGGAGCGCCGGGCTCAGTTCCGGGCGCAGAGCAGAGAGCGAAGACCATAACGAAGTCCCTGCCTTCGTGTTGTTTCGTCTCAGTGGTCCGGGGAGACGATGTGTGAAATAACTAAATAAAACACTCAGTGCATCAGAAGGGCTATGAGGAAGAAAGCAGCAGGGAAGGGGACGTGGATGAGGGGTGGAGTCAGGCAGTGTGGGGAAGGGTGGTCAGAGACAATGTCCCCCATAAAATATCATTTGAGCAGAAGGGGGTGTGGGAACAGCCTCAAGACACCCATGGTTAGGGAGCCGCAGGTGCAAAGGCCCTGAGGCAGGATCGTGAGTTTGAGGGATGCGGGGAGGTCAGTGCAGCTGGAGTGCGGTGTGGAAGGGTTTAGGTGGTAGGTGAGGGTGGCGAAGAAAGGGCAGAGGGTCAGGGGCCAGATCTGGCAGGCGTGGAATGACTGGCTTAGCCTGAGGGAGATGGGGGAAGCCGTCTGAGGGTTTTGTGCACAGGCGCAACTTGATCTGACTTACAACAAACCAACTCCTTGCGGAGGCATCACCTCTTCCAGGAAGCCTTCCCTGGCCCTCTGAGTTTTCCTCCATCACGATACTTAATACCTTCTATAATTGTGACTGTCTTTGCTCCTCCCTACTTACTCAGGAGACTGTGTGCTCCCTGGAGGCCAGCATAGTGACTGTCTCCCTAGGTGTCCCCTGAGAGCAGGTGCTCAGGAATGAATGGATGGATGAATGAATGAACAAATGATGAATGAACCATAACATATATTGGACTTCCTATAACGTTGAGAGTGGCTTAGGCACCCCCATCACTCCGCTCCTGGATCCCCAGCAGAGTAGCGGGGGGATGATGTCCCAGTTGAGGTTTTAGTCCCTTTCTCTTAAGGGGATGCCTCGACCAGATTTAGCTGTGAGGGGCCCTCAGGGGTGACAAGCGGTGGCCCTGGGAAAGCATCACAGCACCTGGAAGAAGACAGGGTCTCTAAGGTCGAGATGCGGACCTGAGCCTCCCCTGCTCTCTCCCAGGGGGCCAACAGCTCTCTGAGTGCAAAGCGATTCTGGGGCCCCAGCGGCCCTCTCACCTCCTGGAGCTCCCAGGTGGCCAGCACAGCACAGACTTCTACGTGGAGGGCCTTGCTTTCCCGGACGCCAACTTCTCAGGCCTCATTTCCCTCACCGTCTCCCTGCTGGACATGTCCAACCCGGTAGGCCAAGACGGCGGCAGAGGGGAGACCTGGGCTTCCAGGCAGGGGCCCAGTGGGGTGGGGGGGTGGAGGGCAGCAGGGGTTGGGCCTGGCTGCGGTAACAACCTCTCCCCTGCCCCTCTCCCTGCAGGAGCTCCCCAACACCCTGGTATTCCAAGACAGCGTGACCTTCCGTGTGGCTCCCTGGATCATGACCCCCAACACTCAGCCTGCACAGGAGGTGTATGTGTGCAGGTGAGGGGCCCTGGAGTGCTGGGGGACAGAGCATAGACACATCAGGAAGAGCCCTGGACCAGGAGCAGGAGCCTGGGGTTCTGGCCGCGGGCCTACCATAGCACTTGCTATGTGAATAGGGAAAAAGTAATCCCTGCTGTGACTTGCTGAGCGCTTGTGGCTTGTTTGGAGCCATTAAAAGGCAGGGGAAATTACTGTTGCTGTTTTTCTTGTGGCTGTCCTGCCCCGATGCAGGCCGAAGGCTGCTTTAGCTCCTGGGGGCCTCTAGAATTTGTTATAACTGCAAAGTGAGAGCTCTCCGTCCATGAGCCAGGCCTCCAGAGTTTCTCAGAGTGTGGCCCTTGGAATTTCTGCACCAGAAACCCCTAGGAACTCATCCAAAATGCATGTTCCTGGCCAACCCCTGACAGCTGGGTCTTGTCTCTGGGGATGGGTCCACCCGCGTTTTAACAAGCTGCTCTGGGGAGTGTGGGCATCCATCCCGCAGTCTAAGAGCCCCTGTTAGGTATGCAGGAGTCTCAGGGGCCCTTCCTCTCTCCTCTGATTGCTTCTGGGATAGAGAGGTGAGAGTGTAACCTGGTGATCAGCCCACTGGCTGGAAGCCAGAGAGGTCTGGGTTCAAATCCCAATACTGTCCTTAGATGCCACGACCTTGAGCACTGACCTCCCCACTCTATCTTCTTGGTAGAAGGAGATACCTGCTAGTTCTGCTCATAGATTGTCACGAGGGTTCAGTAAGATAACGCTCGCAAAAGGCTCGCAAGAGAGACATAATGAGCCAGCCATCTCCATTCAGGCCACAAGCAACTCCTGAGCACCCACTGTGTGCCCCCCAACCAGGCCTGAGTTCCTGTTCCACCCCAGGAACCCTGCAGGGTCCAGCTTGCTCCCGGGCCAAAGCCACTGGCCACTGACTCCAGAACACTAAAGAGCTTCTTTTCTGCTCTTTCTAGGATATTTGAAAATGAGGACTTTGTGAAGTCATTGACTGCTCTGACCAAGAAGGCCAACTGCAAGCTGACCATCTGCTCCCTGGAGGAGAGCATGGATGACCAGTGGATGCAAGTACGAGGCCCTGTGGGATGAGTAGGCTGGAGCACTCAGGATGAATGGCCCTGAGGTCAAGGGCCGCTGGGGGACCCAGGCTCCAGGGGGCTTGGCCTGTCGCCTCGCCGGCCACCCTTCCTTGGAGGGGCAGGGAGTTAGAAGCCTCTGAGGGTCCTCGCATAAGAGGGCTCATGCAGGTGTTTCAACTGGCATTTACTGCAGGCCGCTGTGTGCCTACCATAGTCACCAGGATGAAAACCACCTTCCTGCTTAAAAACTCTCAGGTGACCTCTAGAAATGATTCAAAGCTCAGGGGGCTGGAGCTCACCTGATCCCTCCAGTGGCCCTTCCTCCAAGCTGGCCTTCTGGGCTCTGCCACCAGACCAGGCCACACCCCTCCTTTTCCATGGCTCCCATCTCCTCCTCCTCGGCCTGCCTCCAGGGCTCTCCCAACCTGGCCGCCCCCGTCCCCCGGGGCCAGCCTGCCTCCACCCCAGCCACACTGTATCACCGTCTGTTTCCATACAGGCTCCCCCATTGTGCCGTGAGCTTCCTGAGGGCAGAGCCTGGTCTCATTCAGCTCAGCACCCCAGTGCTTGGCACTGGGCAGTGCCAGTGGGCAGTTGGTGAATTGAGCCGAACCTCCTTGCTATACCCTTGCTTTGCTCAGGACTCTGCCTTCCGTGCCATTCACTCTGCCCATGCTGTTCCTTCCGACAGCCCTCCCCATTCCCATCCCCCACGTCCGAATCATGCATGTCCAGTCTGAGCTCGAAGGCACCCCCTTCGTAAATGTCCCCAATCCCTCCAGTGAGAATTCATTCCTTTTTCTTCTAAGCCTCCATATAACACCCTCTCTCCCTTTCTCATCATCCCCTCTGTGTTAATCAGGCTGAACCATATGAAACGGCTGATCTGCCACCATTTTTGACCTATAAGAATGGCAATTTCATATGGTCCAGCCTGATGTGATTTATGTTCATCATCACATCTGCCTGCAGGAATACAGGCAGGATTTGCACCTGATTCACTCCTCAGCTTTCCCTGACTCTGCCCTATAAGCTAGGCCGGGGCCTAACCTGCCCCCCTGCAGGGGAAGGCCACGCCTACGCCTGGCCTCCAGACCTCAGCTCAGCAGTGCTTTGTTCACAAATCTTCTCTGAGCTCCTAGTCCCAGCAGGAGCCACCCATCTTTGTCCAGCAGACCCCTCGCCCCCTTTTATCACCTCCTAACATGCTAGTTCCCCAGCTCTGGGGATCTCTCACTAGGAGGACAGGGCCTGAGGCTGGCTCACCATGGGTCCGCAGCACCCGGAGCCCTCGCCAGGAATGGGAGTGAAGGGCACGCCAGAGTTTCACAGCACTTTAATAAGCTCTGCTTTCTCTGAGCCCCTCCTCTGGGGTCCAACATCACACACAAATTCGCCCTTGGCCACAAGGGGCAGAGAACGTGGATGGTTCCATGCCACCAATCCCTGCGCTGGATGCCAAGACCCAGGCGGCGTGGGTACCAGCCTCCCCTCCTCTCGCTCTGCCCAGGATGAAATAGAGATTGGCTATATCCAAGCCCCGCACAAGACAATGCCCGTCGTCTTTGACTCTCCAAGGAACAGAGGCCTGAAGGAGTTTCCCGTCAAATCTCTGCTGGTAGGTGCCGGTGGGGGCACCAGTGGTTGACACCCCCTTACCTTGAGGCCTCCTTCCTCATTGCCTATCTCCCCGCACCCCCCTTCCCTCCGCCGAGTGGCCCAGCTCCCAACAGTGCAATGTCTGCTCAAGCAGTGATCACACAGGTGGGCCATTATTTCTGTTATTACCATGGTGAGATCTAGCTCTTTCTTTCCCAAAGCCCTTTCCAGCTGTGAGCTCACCTTGTCCTCAAGATAATCCTCCGAGGACATAGGTCGGGCTTGGGCGTCCTTGTTCCACTGAAGATACTCTTGCTGCAAGGTGAGGGTGGGGCCTAGACCGGAAACTTCTCCAACGTTCAGCTGGAGGCTCTGTACTTTCAGCGGAGTCTGGCCTGCAGGGTCGGGAGGCGGTGCTCCGTCTGGGACATGAGGAGGGAGAGGTCCAGGATCAGAGTGGTCATTTCCTGAACGTGACTTCATCAGCCGAAGATTCTACATGCGTTTGGGGGTTAGGGCGGGAGTGACGTATTGTTAAGTTCTGCTCGACTAGCCTGGCAGTTTCCTGCAAACTCAGCATAGATTATAATATTACTTTTACTGAGCATGCATTCTGTGTCAGTCACTGTGCTAAATTCTTACGTGCACTGGCTCACTTAATTTCTCCGACAAATTTAATGTATATACTATCACTAGGCCCATTTTAGAGATGAAGAAACTGAGGTTCAAAGAGGTGAAGCAGCTTTCTGAAGGTCATGCACAAAGAGAAGGGAGAAGTCGGGATGCGAACCAGGCCAGTCTGGCTCCATGCTTTCCTAGAGAGAGCACAGGTGACAGCCCCTTGACTCCAGGCACCTTTTAGTGTGGGGTGCAAAGGTTGCTGTGGCGAATGGCTTTCCAGGAAGAAGCCTGCACCTCATGGGGAGGGGAGGCGGCCCATGGGAGGCTTTGAAAAGAAATCTGAGTTTAACTCAGCAACCTGTCTTAGTCTTTCTTACTGTCCTGAGTGGAGTGGTGCCGGTGAAAAGAATTTGTCGGGTTCTCGGTGTCTCTCTGCCATGGAATCGGGTTAATCTCGTTTCAGGAGCAATGGGATAAAGTAGCCAGGTGCCACTGAAACTTTGGCCCTTTTACTGGTTTCGGTCCTACTTTGTTCGCTTCCTACTTTGATGTTCCAAGTGTGACAAAGGCTAGGTTCTTTGACGTCATAGCCAAACCTCTAGAGGCCTGCAGGACAGAGGAACAGATAGACACCTCGGTACAGGTATCCTCACCTTTCCCACAAACAGCCTTGAATGGAGTTGGGCTGTGATGGCCTCTCAGCCAAGTATGTCTGTGGCATTCTGACTCAAATCACTCAGGGACGGAATTGGAATAAAAGTGACACTCAGCACAGGCAACGCCCCACCCATTCTCCAATGTCATTGTGGGCCACTTTCTCTGTCCCTCACCTGGCTCCAGCCCCACTGGCTTCTTGCTGTTCTTCAAATGCACCCAGCTTGCACTCACCTCCAGTGGCCTCTGCCTGCGATGCTCTTCCCAGTTCACGTGTCTGGCTTCTTCTCAATCTTCCGATTTGAGCTTCAGTGCTATCCTCCAAGAGGCCAATCTGACATGGAAGGACACCCCACCCCAGCCCCTGGCATTCTCGGCTACAGCACCCTGTTGGCTTCTTCTCAAGTGCTTTGCTATAAATCACTGACTACTCATTCACTTTTCATTGTCTGCCTCCCTGCAGAATGTAAGCACCGGAAAGGCAGAGCCTAAGGCCACGGAGCCCGTTCTTGTACCCCAGGTACTTAGCACACAGCGTGACACACACATACTTGGCCCGTAAGGCAGTGTCAGTAAATTAAACGCCACTGCCGTAAATGGAAAACCAGGAGCACTTACCGTAAATAGGAGGCGACCATGACGTTAAACAGAATGAACGCAAAAGAATGCCAGCTTGATACCAGTGACAGCAAAACCCTGAGCCACAGTTTCGCTCTCTGTTGTTAAATGGGACGTTAGCAGGTGTTAAGGGATGATTCGTGCCACTCTGGGACTTTAATCTTTGACAAACCAGAGAGTGGAGGACACCTGAAATGGCAACACCTTTCCGAGTCTGTGCCAGAAGCTGTAGCAAGTGGCACCGGTGAGCCTCCCCTGCATGTACCACTCTTGGGGGACGACTTCTGCAGACAGTGGACACCCCTTTGTTTGCCTGCAGAAATCCGAGCCTGCAGCCTATGGAACTACTCCTCTCTCATGCTGACAGCCACGATAGTGACTTGGATAAAGCTGTCATTCATTCATCCTACATCCTTTGAGCATGTACTCTGCCTGGCCCTGTTCTAGGCACTTGGAATACATCAGTGTGCGAAGCCGAGGCCCCCCCCCCCACTCCTCATGGAGGTGACATTCTAGGCGGGAGCATGCTTCAGGGAATAGCAAGGAGGCCAGGAGGGGTAGGACAAAGCGAGCAAGCAGAAGAGGCAGTCAGAGAGCAGGTGGGAATGGGGTGTGGAGGGAGGACAGGTCCCATGGACTTGTTGGCCATTTTAAGGCCATTTGTTTAGAATCGGAGAAACTGCGGAATTATTGCAGGGTCTTAAAAAGAGGGAGATTATGACTTGGTTGATGTATCAAAGGGAACCTCAGCTGCACGTCAAGAACAGATGGCAAGGACCAAGGGCAGGAGCAGGGAGAGTGGGAAGGAGGCCGATACAGTAACCAGCTGAAGGGGGCGCAGACCCGGGGAGCAGGGGAGGGGGTGAGCAGTGACCAGATTCCAGATATGTTTTGAGGTCAGAGCCCACAGCATTTCCTGACTGATGATGTGAAGGAGAGGGGGCAAAGGTGACATCGGGCTTTGACCTTTGTGACAGGCAGGCGGAAGAGGGGTCAGCAGTTCCGTTCGGGGCAAGTGGGAGATATTTAGTCAACATCCATGCGGGGAATCGGGCAAGCAGTGGACCCGTGCCTGGAGTCTGGGAGAGAAAAGCAGGCTGGAAATATAAACGTGAGGTTGTCAGCACGTGGGCGGCATTTCACGAGACTGGGCGAGAGCAGGTGCAGAAAGTGAGCGGAGGGAGTGGGGGTGACCCGCTGACTCAGATGCTGCTGGTGGGCAAGGAAGGTGAGGCCTGGGCATTGCCCGCTGGGTTTAGCTGTGTGATCACGAAGACCTCGATGAGAGCAAGTTTGATGGCAGAGTGAGGGCGGAAGTCAGGTTGGGATAGGTTTTCAGCAGAAAGGGAGGACGGGACTGGGAAAGAATGCATTTTAAATTAGTGGAATCACTGACCTTGAGACTACTCACCTCCTCGGCAAAATGCACCCAAGCTCACAATCTGGAATCTGCTTCCAGGGCGTCCGTGGCCCCCACGAAGCCCCAGGATGCAGACCATCGATTTGTAGAAAGCTAGAGCTAGCATGGTAGACTGAATGATGGCCCCTCAAATACGTCCACATCCTAATCCCCAGAACCTGATGCTGCAGGGGCTTTGCAGGTGTGACTGAATTAGAGGTCTTGAGGGGAGGCGATTATCTTGGATTATCTGGGGGGCGGGAGCTCTATGTAATCATAACACTCCTCATAAGAGGGAGGGATGGAGGTCAGGGTGACAGAAAACATGTGACGATGGAAACAGACATTGGAGTGATGCCCTTTGGAGATGAAGGAGGAGGCCACCAGCTGAGGTGGCCATAAGAAGCTGAAAAGGCCAGGAAATAGATTCTCTCCAGAAAGAACCAACCTGACCACACTTTGATCTTGGCCCAAAGGAACTGACCTCAGACTTCTGACCCTCCGAACTGTGGGAGAATTAATGTGTGTTGTTTTAAGCCACCAGATTTGTTACGGCAGCAGCAGGAAACTAATACAGGGGCTGAGAGGTGTGTCACCCACCTGGCCTTCTCACCGAGATCCCTGTGGAGAGGTCATAGCCATTCCAGAAGCTCGTTCTAGGCCCCCACTCAGGATGTGGACCAAGAAAGCTTGCTGTAGAGACAGCTCAAATCCTGGTCCTTCCACAAATTGGCTATGGGACCTGAAGAAGCCACACACCACTCTGAGCTTAGTAAATTCTCTGCAAAATGAAGATAAAAGGGATGTTTTACAGATTCATTATTATCGCCCAAGTTAAGGTTTATGAAGCAGCTGGAATGTATTAGAGACTCAAAAAATGCTGTCCCCTTTCTTGCCACTCGATTTGGCATTCCTTCACCATTCCACAAGTGATAATGGTACCTGCTGTGTGCCAGCCGCTGACAGGCACTGAATTCCTCCCTGTGACAGAATTACTCTTTAACCTTGGACCCCACCCTCTCTTCGCCAGGCAGGAAGTTCTCTCTCAGCATTCAGCATGTGCTTCTTCCTTCTCAGGGTCCAGAGTTTGGCTATGTGACTCGAGGGCCCCAAACAGGGGGTGTCACCGACCTTGACTCCTTTGGGAATCTGGAAGTGAGCCCCCCCGTCAAAGTTGGGAAGAAGAAGTACCCACTGGGCAGGATTCTCATTGGGAACAGCAGTTACCCCAGGTGAGGAGGGGAGGGGCGGAGAGGGGCGGCCAGGACCCAGGGAGGCTATGGAATAGCAGCAGAAGCCTTCCCTGCATAGTCCCAACCCAAGAGGGCTCCGCAAACTTTAGGGCACATGAGAGGAATCAATGCACAGGCCTAGGAATACAAGGCTTAGGATCTCAATAGACCCAAGTTCAACTTCCAGCTCTGCCACTTATATTCTTTTGGTCGTGAATATTTACTGAGCACCTGCTATGTGCCAGGCACTATGCTAGGAGCTGGGAAGGAATGCAGCCATAAACATGACAGACAAGTCCCTGCCGCTATTCCAGTGGGGGAGAAACATAATAGAAAAGTAAATAAATAAGATCATTTTGAATAGTAAAAAAGACAAAACAAGAGCATGGCAGAGAAGGAATGGGACCCGGGTTGGTCGGGGTGACTGAGGAAGGCATCTCTAGGGAGGGGGCTTTCGAGTTGAGGCCTGATGACGAGAAGGACGTGGCTGCGTGGAGATCTGAGGTAGAGGGCTCCTGGCAGATGAAGGAGCACGTGCAAAGGCCCTGAGGCAAGAATGAGCTTAGCATGTTCGAGAAGGTCAGAGCGGCTAAAACAGCTGGAGCAAGAGGAAGAGCAAAGAGCTCCATTGCAGAGGACCTTGGAGAACACTGAAGCTCAGAGGGCGATGGAATGTCCCCAGGGCCACACAGCTAACAAGAGATCACCAACCCAGCGTCTAGGCTGAGTCAACGGGCAGTGATTTCTGAGGCTAAGCTCTGATCCTATTTACCTCACTGACTCCATGCCTCAGTTTCTCCAATAAAAATGGGCTGAAAAATTCTTCGATTCCTCAGATATCAGGAGATATCATAAAGGCATCCCAGGCTCCGGATTCCCTTTCCTGGAGGAGCACCCTGACCCCTCGGCCAAGCCTCCAGTCCTGTTAGAGACCTCCGTGTCGCCCCCTCGCCCCCTCCCATAACACCCTTTTAATTCTGTGTGGGCAGGACTGACAGCCAGGAGATGCACCAGGCACTGCAGGACTTCCTCGCCGCCCAGCAGGTGCAGGCCCCTGTGAAACTCTACTCCGACTGGTTGTTTGTGGGCCACGTGGACGAGTTCCTGAGCTTCGTTCCAGCACACAAGGTACAGTGCTGGGGCTGTCCCTGGGTTCCCCAGCCCAGCTCTGTGCTTCGTACTCTGCCTAGGAGGACTGAGCTGGCATGCCTGACTCTATTTTTCCCTGCCTGGCAGGAGGGGGCATGGAGGAGGTGCCAGCCTGGGTCCAAGCCCCTGCACCCTCCTCCACCAAGCCCTCCTCCTTGGGAGCCTGGGCAAAACTGACCTCTGACCCCAGTGATTCTGCCTCCAGGGCTTCCGGCTGCTTCTGGCCAGCCCCAGGTCCTGCTTCAAACTGTTCCAGGAGCAGCTGAATGAGGGACACGGAGAGGCTCTGCTGTTCGAAGGGGTCAAGAGTAAGTTAGTCATGCCTTGTTCTTCCATCCGGGCACCTTCCTCTGCCTTCATGTGGCTTCCCAGTGTCAGACAGAATCATTCAGCAATAGATATCTTTTGAGCACCTACTGTGAGCCCGGGGATGCTGTATGAACAGAGCTCCCTGTCCTGAGGGCTCACAGTCCAGAGCAACCGAGCCAAGAAAACAACTACAGCACAGGAGCTTTGGGAAAGTGTCTGGGAGGAGTTCAAGGAAGGCTTCTTGGAGGAGGCAAAGACCAAGCAGGAGCATGAGGATGAGCAGGAGCTGGTCAGGCAAATGGGGCGGTGGGACGAAAGAAAGATATTCCAGACCGTGAACGCAAATGCTCAGAGGCGGGAGGAAGGAAGATGTGTTCGAGGACCTGAAAAAAAAAGTTCAATCTGGCTGAAACGCAGAATAAAATATTAACTTTTTTCAGTGAAGTCCACAGACAGGGGCCAGAGTCAGAGGTGGAGAAGCCTCCGTGGCTGAGAGTTTTCACCTAATAATATCTGTGGTGACATCAGGCCTCTGTTTGCTCCTCAGTAAATGGAGACAAGAGACTTCAAAAGTGAGAGAAACACTTTTAATAAGAACTTACCCTGATCAAATACTTTATTAAAGGCGTTTGCCTCTCAGATGCTCACAACAAACCTGTGTTAGTTAGGAATTAAGGCTGCCCCCATTTCGTAGATGGAAAACTGGGTCTCCGCCGTATCCGCTGGCAAGGGGGAAACGGACCTCTGAATTCATCTGCATTTTGTTCTTTTTCTTCATGACAGAAAAAAAGCAGCAGAAAATAAAGGACATTCTGTCAAACAAGAAATTGAGAGACCATAACTCCTATGTGGAGGTACCAGCCTGGGTACCCAGGAGATGCCACAGCCCGGCAGAGCTGACACCCCCACCCCCAAAACCCCCTCCCCTGAGATTAGAGGCACAAGGCAGGGCCTTCCGTGGGCTGTGCTGGCTCCGTGGTGAATGGTCTTGGGAATTGGGTAACTGTGTGTGTGGAGAGCTCACCACCCCTATAGAAACACACACCCCGCCCCTGGCCTTCCCCCTGGAGCCCTGTCTGTGCTGACCCCTGCCATACCCACCGCCCTCCCTCTCACCCAGAGCTGCATCGATTGGAACCGGGAGGTGCTGAAGCGGGAGCTGGGCCTGACCGAGCAGGACATCGTGGACATCCCCCAGCTCTTCAAGCTCCATTCAGACTCCACAGGGACCCTCAAGGCGGAAGCCTTTTTCCCAAACATGGTGAGGAAGTGGCCTTCGGAGGTGGCCCACCTTGTTTCCAGTGGCCTCTGGCATCAGAGAGGCCAGCTGGGCTCTGGGTGCAGGTCCAGGATGCTTGGTTGTCTCCTCATTTGCATGGCCCCATCCGGGTTCCAGAGCCCCTGTGGGCATCTCACAGGCACTGCCTGGGAACCCCAGAGTCCCAGGGAACCCAGTTTGAAGGCCACCGTGCTCCCCCCTGAACTCCAGCAGGAGTGGGTGCCTGAGGGGCCCCAGTAGAAACGGGTGAAGTTGCTTCTTGACTTATGGGTATTCTCTGAAGAGATAGAGTAACAGGGCAGAGAAGTAAAAACATAGTAGATGACATAAGATGATGCTTGGGGTCACAGTTAAAAGTTCTCGGCAAAGCTGGGATCCCCTTCAAGTCCACCCTTTAAACAAGGGAATCCTGCCCAGCACCCACTGCCTGCCTCACCCCCTCAAAGAGGCCTTCCTGGACCACCCAGTCTGAGAAGGTGCCCTACTGTCAGGCCCTTCATGGAGCATGACTCGACCTGAGAGTGTCTTATTTGGTGCTTGTCTGCCCAGCTCCACTCCCACCTCACCTCACAGAGAAGCCCATTCGGGGCAGTGCAGCCTGGTGGTTAGAGCCTGGGCTCTGCAGCTGGACCCCTGGCTCTGAGCCCAGCTCTGAATCCCACCTCTTGCCGCTGTTGTGTTCTTGTGCCAGAGACCTTCCCTTTCTGTGCCTCATCTGTTAAGTGGGGGTGGCAATATTGTCTGACCCTCCTCTCACCCCCTGAATAAAACTCCTTGGCCCCAAGCATCCATTTCCTCGTCCATTTAGCCCAGCCGGGTTTCCCAGCTCAGGAGAAAAAGCTGATGCCGATGGCTGGGAGGTGAGGCATCTCGAACAAAGTAATCAGCATCGCTGAGGGCTGACTCTGCCTTCCCTGTTTGACTGATCGCCATAGGAGGCAGCCTGAACTTGAGCCATGACGATCTCTGGAGCCCGAAGTGGGAGGTGGGGGTGTGGGCATGGGCATGGAATAGGCAGAGAACAGACCACTCAGGGTGGGCTGCATCTATGCAAGGTACTTGTCTAAGGTCGCCCAGCTATTGAGTGGTAGACTTGATTGTGAAACCCACAGTGGCCTGGAGCCGAAATCCTGGTCCTTCCATCTCACCAGGCCACCTCCCAATATAATGGAGGAAATAGTCGTCTGCATAAGTCATAATATACAGAAAGTGCTACAAAAGTGGTCACTCATTCATCCATTCAACAGATGTTTATTAAGTGCCTACTATGTGTCAGGCACCGTGCTAGGAGCTATGGGAACATAGAGGAGGAATGACTGATTGCCACAGGTGGCTTCACACAGGGTGAGGACATTTGAGCTGGGCCCAATTAACAGAGTTTTCAAGAAGGTGGTGGGTGGGGAAGGAGCATGGACCCCAGAGTCTGACAGACTTGGGTGTAAATCCTAGACTCGCTGGGTGGCCTTAGGTAGCCCACTTTACCTGTGTGGGCCTCAGTTGCCTCATCTGTGCAGTAGGCTTTATTTCTGCAGGGCATGAGACAGAGGAGACACGCGGATAGCGATGCAGGCTGCACGCCGCCGCCCCTGACCTGGAGTCTCACCTCTGCAGGTGAACATGCTGGTGCTGGGGAAGTACCTGGGCATCCCCAAGCCCTTCGGGCCCATCGTCAACGGCCGCTGCTGCCTGGAGGAGAAGGTGCGGTCACTGCTGGAGCCGCTGGGCCTGCACTGCACCTTCATCGACGACTTCTACAGCTACCACCTTCGACACGGGGAGGTGCACTGTGGCACCAACGTGCGCCGCCAGCCCTTCCCCTTCAAGTGGTGGCACATGGTGCCCTGAGCCCATCCCTCCCTCCAGTGTCCTCTGCCTTGGGAAGCTCCTGGCCAGAGGCGCTGATCCCCTGCAGTGTAGCATAGCAAGAGTTCCTGGGGAAATTTTGGCTCCCCAGAGAGTGACCACTCTGGACAGCGGCTTGCTTCCTTCGCCTGTGTTCCCTCCGAAGATGCTACCATGGTCCTGGCTTTGCAGACTCAGTCGTGCTGTGAGAAGCTGCAATAAAGTTTTACGATCCCTTTGTACGGGAGGTGAAGCTGTCGCTCGTATTATTCATTCATGTATCCACTCGCTCATTGCCATGAATGTTATCCACTTGTAAGTGCCACCAGGATATGCTGAAGGCCAGTGTTCCTGTGTGTGCCTAAGAATTGTATCCCCGTTCATGTTGTCCTTTGAGAAAAAGGCAGCAGAGGGGTGATGCGAGAGCCTGTGGGGGACATAAGGATTTGACTGTTAGGTCAACATGCCCAGACATCAGTGAGCCCCCCTTGCCCCGCCCATCTGTCATCTCCAGTCCACCAGCTTGAAAGCCCTATAAAGTGGGCTCTCGTCCCTCTTATTTGCGGCTTGCCGTAGGCTACCTGTGGGGATGTGGTGCGTAACAGAAGCCACGGGGTTTTGTGGAATAAAGTCATTAGTCACCTCTGTGTCCTTTTTATATATTTTATGGTCCTGACAGAGGGACTTAGATTCCGCTATAAAAATTAAATGAGATGACTCAAGATCTTTAAAATCGAGGCCAGATTTTGCTTCCATAGGGTCTGAAATGCTCAGGAAACCCATGGCGACACCGTTTTCACAGTGGAGAGCTAGGAGTGAGGAAAAGATGGATGTGCGAAGCCTCTGCCTTTGCACTAAGGACAAAGGGCCTCATAAACCTGATGAAAAAGCACTTCTCTGGAGCAAAAGATGTGCAGTATTTCTTGTGGACCAGAAAGGGCGCCTTGAACAAGAGGAAGTTGGCATGAGGTCGTCCCAAAACCTGACCGATAGGGCTGCCTGGAGCAGCAACTGGCCTCAGACAGAAGCCAAATTTCCTTAGCTTCCTGGAGCTGCAGAAAGATTGACAGACAAGCTGGAGGCTAAAGCAGATCTTACATGGAGGTAAAAGCAAGTGAGCACCCCCAGCCATTCATGGGGGGTGGGGGGCATCTGTGAAGGAAGCAAGTGAGCCCCCCCAGCCATTCATGGGGGGTGGGGGCATCTGTGAAGGAACCAGGGAAGCCCCCATGGAGAAAGCACCAACTGTTAAGTCGTCCCAGCCCCACAGAGCCTGGGGCCACCTTGTGCCCTCAGAGCAAGAACTTCCTGCTCCCTCCCTCTCTTCCCTAACTCCCCACCCACCTCCCTCCCCCAGCTGTCACAGGTTAGTTTCTGAGGCCACTGTAACAAATTTCCATAAACTAAGTGGCTAAAAACAACAGAAATGTATCCTCTCGCAGTTCTGGA
The DNA here is from genome assembly GCF_000325575.1 of Pteropus alecto. Lineage (NCBI taxonomy): Eukaryota > Metazoa > Chordata > Mammalia > Chiroptera > Pteropodidae > Pteropus > Pteropus alecto. Next base: position 1,491,661 of record NW_006436888.1, on the reverse strand, counting down.
GGCCAGGAGTCTGCCGGAACTGGGCTGAAATCGAGGTGTCAGCAGGGTGATGTCTTTTCGGGGGGCTCCAGGGGAGAATCTGTTCCTGGCGTCTTCCATCTTCCGGTGGCTGCGGGTTTGCCTTGGCTGGTGGCCATATCGCTCCCATTGCTGCCCGCGTGGGCACATTGCTTCCTCCTCTGTGTGTGTCAAATCTCTGTCTCTTGCTAGGATACTTGTGGTTGCATATAGGGCCCACCCAGATAATCCAGGATAATCTCCCCATCTCGAAGACCCAGTCACACCTGTAAATTTGGTCATAGCTGCAAAGGCTCTTTCTAAATGAGATAACACAGATGGCAGATATTAGGACCTGATATCTTTGGGGGGTCATTACGCAACCCACTACAGGTCAGGGACCACCATTTGCCAGCTGCAGCAGGCAGAAGAGAGAGAAAGGAGTTGAGTGTCCCCTCTCCGAAGCTCTAAGCTTTTTGCCTCCATGCAACCCTAACGAAAAACTTAACTTTGTAAAACCAAGTTTTATAAACTTAACTTTATAAAACCGAGTTTGGAGGATTTCTTTGGTGTGGGGTTCAATTTTCGAACTTCTGAATTGGTGACTGGTTTCTGCCTGGTTTCTAGCAA
>NW_006436888.1:1443804-1490162 GCF_000325575.1 Pteropus alecto | reverse complement strand
TGAAAAGGACTTGGCAAAATTAATCAGGCAGGAGGTGCTCCACATGTGTATGCTCTCACCACCCACACCTGCCCGCCTATCTGCTCTCACAGCTGGCCAGAGATGAGCTGGAGGCAAGGGATCGTTAGATTGGGGAGAGGCTGGTGACACAGAGGTGGACAAGCTGCTCCTCTTCACCTGGGGATGGAACCCAGGTTTCTGGACCACGCTACAGACCTGCCAGGCCCAGGAGCTACAACTTTAACGAGCTCCCGTGATCATTTTTGCAACCACCAGAGCGTGGAGATCCCATGGCTCGGTAGTTTACAGGGCTTGCCTTGTCAATTTCCTTGAACCATCCCCACCCCTACAACTGAGGTTCCAGAGCCTGATGCTGCTGCCACTGGCTGCCACCCAGACACTTGCTCCTGACAGCTTCCAAATGAGTCAGTTCTCCAGTGCTGTGGCCAGCTTGCTAGTTCTAGAGCCCCTCTTTCTCCCAGCTGAAGGGCAGAGACCTAAGCAGACAGCCTCGGATGGGCCTTGTGTCTGCAGATACTGGCTGCCTAATAAATGAGTGATGAAGCGGTTCTGACCCCACCTGCTCCTCTGCAGCCTTGATGGAGAAAGTCACTCCTGGGCAGCTGCTGAAGCCTCCTTAACAAGGGGGTGGGCTGGAGAGGCCCTGAGCCCATAAAAGGAGAGGACAGCAGGGAGCTCCAGGGTCACCTGAGGCTGCCGTGCTGGGTGAGGGTGGTCAGCTTGGTGGGCAGTGCTATGGCCTTCCAGGGCATCATCCACCTGTCCCTGGACAGCCCTGAACATGTCATTTGTGTACTGGGCACAGAAATCTGCTTGGATCTCAGTAGGTGAGCAGCGTAGGGCACTGCCAGGGCTGGCTAGGGGCAGGGGGAAGCAGGTCCGAGTAGGGAGATTGGCGCCTGGCTCCCCTCCTGGGGCCGCCCCTGGTTTGTGTAGGGGTCTGGGGTTCCCTCCCTTCTCTGCATCTTACCTCGTCATCCTGCCTTAGCTCTAGGAGCCTCATCTGGGTGTCTGAGGGCCTTCTAGTCCTGATGCTGCAGGATTCAGATCTAAATCCTGCCTCTGCCCCTTACAGGCTGTGGGGCCTCAGAAACAAGTGCCCTGCCCTCTCTTGGTCCTCTTACCAGTGAAATGGGGGTGAGGCTGGGTCTCAAGGGAGACCCCCCTGTATGTTGGAGACTCAGCGGGGAGGCGCTGCACTCACAAGAGACCAGGTCTTCCCTAGGGTCACAGGACAGACCTCGTGGTCCTGGGCCGTGTTTTTTCCCCTACAGCGATCCCTCGTGGCTTTTCCTCATGGGGAGTTGAGAGTTTATAAATAAGGCATAACTTTGGTGATTTCTAGAGCATTAGTGGGAAGGTAAGGCTAGAGCTCATTGGAGGGAGGATAAGGGGGGTGTGGGGGGTCCTCGGAGTGGGGGATGGTAGGAGTAAAGCTGAAGTCGTGTTAGGACCCCAAAACGGCCCTGACCTTAAACCAGGGTGCCTCAACACCTTGAGGAGAGAATGGAGAGCCACCCCCACCATGCCAGCTGCACCCTAGGCTGAGAAGATAAGTCTCTCACGCCCTTATCTCTGTCTCCGTGTTGGGCAAACCAGGTGTGCCCCGCACAAGTGCGAGTCCTTCACCGTCAGTGGCTCTCCGGGGGTCTTGGTTGATATCCGCAATGCAGTCCCGGTGACGACCAGCGAGGACCCTGCCACGACCCGGTGGTCCCTGTCCGATCCCATGGATGTGCTGGTCAAGATGACGTCCCCCAGCCCTGCCACCGACGGGGACAAGGTAGGCCCGGAGTGGGAGGCGCTAACTCAGCTCGTGGGCTCTGAGTCTATGAAATTCGGTGCCAAGTGTTTCGCACGTCTGAGACTTTCTAATGGTTGCAACCAACCCGTGGGGTGGGCGGCACTCCATGTCCCCATTTTAGATGAAGACACCGAGGCACTGAGAGAAAGTGCCCTGTCCAGGCCAGTAATCGGCATGCAAGCTCAAGCATGTCCACCTCCTCTGACCGTCACGCTGGGCTGGCTTCCAAAGCAGCTGCTTTTAAAGTCAGGCTTTTAAAAGGTTTTGGCAGAACTCAAATGGGCTTTTTGGCTCAGGCTGGTCTTCTGCCTGTGGCAATCCTCATGAAACTTAAGAGCTAATGTGTATTAAATACGTGCTATGTTCTGGTACTTTGTCACATTTCAAGAGGTTGGCTTTGCCCTGTTTTACATGAGGCGCAGTGTGACCTAAGCGTAACTAGAGTGGATTTAAGCCTAAGTCTGTGCCCTTTCTCCTGGGTAAGCCGCCTTCCTAATGGGGCATCTGTGGCAGGCGGGGGTTGACTTCCACCTAGTGGAACAGGCCGTCAGGGCCATCGGAGGTTAAGTGTTCTGTAGTGAAGATCACTCTTGCAGAGTAATTAGAATCACCAGAGACTCTAATACCCAACTCCCACCACACCCACCAATTAGATCAACCTGGGTGGGCTAAGGGCATCGGTAGTCCACAGCTCTCCAGGCGACTCCACTGTGACACTGAGGATGAGAACAACCTATGAAGCACGTTCAGGACTAGGGGACCCCTGTCGGCAGACCCTGCCTGAGTGGTCTGCCGTGAGTTGGCAGAGGGTTCAGCTGGGTATTACATACCCATTCTACGCGGTGTGCCCGGGGCAGGCACTTACCTAAGAGGCAGGTAGCACACTTAGATAAGAACTATGCATCTCCCAGGTGAGAATTCAAGCTGTAATGTGTCCCAGCTGAGCCCAGATGACCGGAGAAGCATTCTCTGCCCAGGTCTCAACCTCCGGCACCGTCAGGAGTGGTCTACGTAGATACTTGATCTTGGAGGACAAAAACTTTTGTTTAGGATCAGGTGTTGGTCACGTGCTTGTAAGCACGGTCCTAGCTAGAGTTTGGTTCTCCGCTGAGTGATGAAGGCTTGTGGTCAAGGCCAGTGGCTGAAGGACAAGTCTTTGTCTAAAGTATAAAGGCCCCTCTAGAAGCAGAGGCTGGTTCGGGACACAGGAAAGACAGTTCCAATTCCTGTCTTTCCATACACCCTGGGTGTGTCCCACGACCTTCCGAGCGAGCAGGTTTTCTTATTTTTCCATTAGAGTTGACATTCAATGTCTTATATTAGTTTCAGGTGTACAGCATAATGGTTATTTATATAACACAAGGTGGTCCCCTGAATAATACACACCTGGCGCTATACATAGCCATTACAGTACGGTTGACTGTTTTCTATGCTGTACTTCACATCCCCGTGATTATTTTGTAACTACCAATTTGTACTAATCTCTTCACCTTTTCACCCTGCCCCCAACCCCCTTCCCATCTGGCAATCATGAGTGAACAGTTTACTGGAGGCTCCACTTCTTCACTGCCTACCTCATGGGTAACAGGTGGAATCCCAAGAGGGCAGGTAGAGTGGGCAGGGTGTAGAACATGGTTTCGAGCTTGATCTCCAGAGCCGGGCAGCCTGGATCGTCAATCCTGTGCCACCCCTTTCTGGATGAATGACATAGGGCAAGTCCCTTGATCCCTCTGCCCTTAGGGGTGGAGCCCACCTGGATGGGTTATTGCGAGACCTGAGCGTGGACATGCCTGCAGTGGTCATGGCATGTTAAATGGGTTATTCTGACCTAGTCCTAGTTACAGTCCAGTGGGCCTGTACCACTCACGATGAGACATCAGAAGCTGTAATGTGAGACCAAGGTCAAGAAGCCAGACTCGGGTACATGGCCGAGGTCCTGCTCCTGCCTCTTGTCCTCCAGTGTTCCCATGGGTGCTGGGTACTGTCTCCACAGGTCTCGGTCTCATACTATGAGCCCGACGAGGAGGTCCCCATGGCCACAGCTGAGCTCTACCTCACTGGCATTGGTGAGTGCTGCTCCCATCACTGCATGAGGGGTGGGCTTGGCCGGAAGCCAGAGGAAGGGGCTCTTTCTGTACTGAGATACCTTCCAAGTGTCCTAAGTGGATTCAGTCAACACACTCACTCCGGCCTCAGCTCAGCCACTTCTCCCCCACCCTCACCCACTGCTGACGTAAGTCTCTGAGAACAAGCAATTGGAACTTCCACGTGCTCCCATCTACCCACCTACCTGTGGCTGGTGCTGACATTCCCCTCTGTTACGATGGATGACGTGTCTGGTCCAAAGTTAACTTTATCACGCCGGATCCTTCTCGCTCATTCAAGAACATTCCTTTAGTAATTCTTACTATGTAGGAAGCTGCCATCCCTTCCCCCTTCTCTTCCGGATCTTTCCTATTATGCCTATTAAGGAATAAGCTGTACTGAATTCTCTTAAACCTTTTTCTAAACTCAAACTCCCCACCTCTCTGCTGCTTTGGAGTCATCTCTACATCCTCAATTTTTCCCTTTCTCTTGAATCTCAAACTCCGATGAGACGCCCACCACCAACACTGCCCTTTTCTAGGACCCTAACAACTTCTACTCTAAGTCTGCTGGTCAACTCTATCTCCTTTTACCTTGACCTTTGTCCGTGTTTACGCCAACTGGTTATCCTTCCTCAATGCGTTTCCCTTGAAACACTTCAGGGACCCTGCATTTGGTTCCCCCTACCTAGCTGGCTGTTCCTTCTCAGATCCCTTTGCTGCATCCTTTGTGGCTCACCCCTCAAGTCTGTCAGAGAAGTGCTTCCGGCCTCAGGCAGCCAGTCACGCGGCTCCAAAAAAGTGACGATTCCCAGGACTCTAGCCAGGCATCTCCCATCAACTTGGCTTGGATATTCGCTGACCCAGCACAACTGATAAGTATCCAATGTCTCAGACTTAGCATACCCCAAATTGTACTGATTCTTTACCCCAAACACTTATTTTTAATTATCTTCCTCATCACAGTAAATAGTCTATTCTAGCTGGTCAGGCCACAAATTCTGGCCTCACCCTTATTCTTGACTCATGTCAATGCGTGAATCTTGTCTGTGCGACCTTGAGTTTAGCTGGAATTCAGCTACTTGCCACTTTCAATGCTCTTGGCCTGCTCCGAGCCACTGTCATCTCCTGCCTGTGTCACTGCAAAGGTCCCCTAGTGGGGTTCTCTGCTCCATCCTTGCCCTTCTATAGGTCCAGTCTTGATTCGGTCCCCTGTAAGAGGTTATCAGATGACGTCTCCTCAGATCAAAGCATCCGCTGTTTCTATATCCTTGGATTAAAGCCAGCGTCCCCTTACCCACGCTACCTGAGCCAGCCCATGCTGCCTCTGACCCATGGCCTCGTCTTCCTGCCCCTGTTCATCGTGCTCTAGGCGCTTTGGCTGCTTTGACTCTCGAACTTGCCCCCTTCCTATTTGCTTTTACCCCAGATATTAACACAGATCCTTGGGGGCCTCCTCTGGGTCTCAGTTCACATTTCAACTTGGAAAACTTCTCTGAGCCCCTAAAACTGAAACAACTCCCCTTCATCCACTTCTTAGTCTCCTAAGGCACTTTTACCATCAGACACACGTGCGTTTTACTTATTCACCCTTTCTGCCATGCACACACCTTTACGTCTGAAGAAGATAGGGCCTGACTTGCGTGCCGTTGGACCCCTAGGACCTAGCACAGTACCTGGTTTGCAGCAGGCATCTGGTCCTGAGCATCTGTGCCAGGTGCCAAGTATGCAGCAGCAACCAAGGTTTGTTCCTACGGCCCTTGACGTTCCAGTTGCAAAATAGCATGTCAGATGACAAGAGCTATGAACAAAGTCATACGGTGGTCAGTTATGTTGGGGGAGGAGTGGCTGGGATGTAAAGACAGTAGGAGGGGCCTCTGGTGATACTGGAGTGGAGCCTGGATCCTTAAGCTCTAACGGGGCTTGCAGTTGCCATGTATCAAGCCTTTCCTATGTCTTAGAGTGCCACGAGCTTTCCAGAAGGCTAAGGAGGTGGGCCCTCCCAGGTAGGAACCACCTGGGTGGAGGCCAAGAGGCACAAAATGGCATCATGACCACAGGGAACTTGTTTTATGAATTCCCAAGAGGTTGGGGGAGACATGTGAGCACTTGGGCCTCTCCAGACTTGCTCACAAGAAACAGTCTGCCTCTGAGGAACTTACTTCTGCTGAGATGACAGTGTGCCCAAAGGGCTGGATGGCCCTGGCACCAGCCTTGGGCAGCCCTGGGGGTTAGCTGCAGCTTTGAGGCTCCACCCAGCAGGTCCAGGGAGCTGATATCCTTCCCCCCTGTTGCAGCGGTCTCCCTGGATGTGGACATCTACCGCAGTGGGCACGTCGAGATGGCAAGTGACCAACAGGCTAAGGTGAGGCTGCCGGGGGAAGGGTGCAGGCCTGGGGCCCCCGAGCCAGATCCGGCTCTGTTCCACCTTCATGGCATCTCAGGTCAAACTGCTGCAATACTGCTCAGGGGTTGTGAAGTTAAATTCTAGCTTTTTCAAAAGTATGTCTGGTGACACTACGCTCGTATCCTAGCCTGGTCGTATAGTCAGCTAGAACAGGAGGTCAGCTGTCCCCTTTGGATGGACACGTCTCCTCTATTTGGCCTCAGTCTCTACTTCCCTTGACACAAGGTAGAAAACTCATAACTATCTCTAGATTTTTTTCCCCTTTCTCTTGGCCCACTTACCTGATGTTACCTTCATGTTGCTATAAGGCTCTTGGGTTGGCAAATTCTGACCTAGAGGTCCCTGTCACTCTGGAGAAAAGGCTTGGTTCTGCCCCTTGGTTCTGTCCTTGGGGAGCATCTGGGTTTACCTGACATCTTCCTGCTTTTTCTTTGCAGAAAAACTGGATCTGGGGCCCCGGTGGTTGGGGTGCCATCCTGTTTGTAAACTGTAGCCCTCCTGACATGGTCCAGCTTACAGACAAAAGGACGACGAAGGTGTTCTTTTCAGAGGGTAAGAAAGAACTAGCCACTGACCTGGGACTATGACTACCTTTCCTCCTCGAGCTGTGCCCTGCTCTGGGGCTTTCCTGCCTTACCCCTCAGCAAACATGGGTTCCAGGCTGATGTCGCTTGTCAATGGCTTGAAGTTGGTAAGTGGGAAGAAAGAGGCCACATGGCCCCACGGGAAGAACATGGGATCTAATGTCAGGTAACTTTAATTTCCTGGCTGTGAACTTGAGCATGTTAACATCCCTGGTCTTGTTTCGGCATCTGTAAAGTGGGCATGATACAGTTGGCCTCACGAGGTGGTTGAGAAGATTAAATGAAGACACAAAGGGTACATAAGACTCTCCCTAAAAACCCTCTCAGAGCCTGGGGCAGGAACCCGGACCGTCTCGGGCAAACACAATCTTGGGTCTGGACCTGACTTGTGGTTAGGACCTGGGTTCTAGGTCTTAGCAGTAAAACAAATGTCTTAGTTCACCCCAAGGCTGGAGGGGACCCTTCAACGACCTGACTACACCAGGCCCTGTTCTAGGTGTTTGTGGGGGGCATCTACTTACTACCATGTAGGCTGAATGCTATCTTCTCTCAAAGTGAAGTGGGCCCTGAGGATTGCAAGTCGCCTGTGGCCATGCAGGGAACAAGACATGATGCAGGCCTGGGCAGCTTGGGCCAGAGACAGAGGAGGAGGGAGGGGACCCTTCAACGACCTGACTACACCAGGCCCTGTTCTAGGTGTTTGTGGGGGGCATCTACTTACTACCATGTAGGCTGAATGCTATCCTCTCTCAAAGTGAAGCGGGCCCTGAGGATTGCAAGTCGCCTGTGGCCATGCAGGGAACAAGACATGATGCAGGCCTGGGCAGCTTGGGCCAGAGACGGAGGAAGAGGGTCCTCAGGCTCCGATACACAAGCCCCCCACCCCTGGAGTGCTGGCCTCCAGAAGCCCTGAACTTCTGCCTTGTATCTTGCTCAGAAATAAAGAATCTGTCCCAGATGATGCTGAATGTTCAGGGGCCCGCCTGCATTTTAAAGAACCACCGACTGGTTCTCCACACCTCGGAGGAAGAATCGGAGAAGGCGAGAGTCTACCGGCCCCAAGGTGAGTGTTGTACCAGCTCCAGCTTTGTCTAGTCTCACTTCCAGGATGAGTTGTGGCCACACCCCCCACGCTGCAGGGTAGCCTTCAGAATCCCACTGGGACCTAGAGGTGCAGTCAAGGTCTGCTGTGGCCAGACTTATATTCCTAGGATTGTCTGACTGGCACCTTCACCTAAGGCTGTCTACACACGTGGGTGAGTTGTACCTCTAGGCCACTTTCTCCAACACAGGTGTCGATAGTGCCTAATCCTGCACAATTTTCACATCTGGAAGAAGAGAAACGCAAGATAACTAAAATAATGATTGCCTTATACAGATTAGATAACCTCCTTTCCCAGTTACTTCTGCTAGAAGAATCCATCTTCACTTCTTAACCAGGATCCCACCATATTAAGTTTCCAGAATTCAGAGAAGCCAAGAAACCAGTAGCAGGTATGCTAGCACGTCCACCTCAGGCACCACAGCACACACCGCCACTTTCAGCCTTTATCAGTCTGGCAGGCAGGTGGCATGTCCCTATTCTAGAAAGGTCTAAGGGCTGTTGGTTTAGAAAGTGGGCACGCTGGACGCTAGCACCATACGCTTGAACAAACAAGTCTTTGGACTTCCCTAATCAGGTTTAGAATTCAGCGCCTCTGAATTCCTGAAATTGAAATTTAGTTCTTGGCTTCTGGAGGCCTATGCTAGTGTGCTAGCTCGTTAAAGCCACGTTTAGCTTTAGCTGGGCAATTGGTGAACCCTGTGGTTTATCATAACAGACCACCTCTGTCTCCCGCATGGAGGGCATACCTCAGAGGGTCTCAGCTCAGCATCTCCCATTCCATCTCTTCTGCAGACCATGGGTCAGAGCCGAACTTGGAAGTGACCCGGGACTAGCCAGAAGAGGCAGCCCAGGTTGTATGCGGCCCTTCTACTTGCGAGCTCAGAATGAGCCTTAGAAACCTATGGGTCAAAGCCCTGTTCAGGCCGCGAAGGCTGCTCTGTCCCCTTGAGGCGATTCTGAGGCAGGCTGGGCTGTACCGGGCTGGGCAGTCCTTGGAGCCTGCGCAGGAGGCCAGCGAGTCTCACAGCCTGCTAAAGATGCCCTACTTAATCACGTGTATGTCAAACTACCCACCTGTTTTTTTTTGTTGTTGTTGTTTTTACTTAAAATTACTCAAATCTAGGTCAGGGATACACAGCCCACTGTGTTTTAATAAGTCGTCCAAGTGATTCTGAAAAGCATGTTCTCAGCCTCCTTTGCTATATCTTAGAAATGGGAAGCTAGAGAGGGAGCCTTCACGAAGGTGGTGATCAACCGTGGCGGATGCTGTCGAGAGACTAATGAGATCCGTGGTAAAGCTTAGTTTCCAAAATAAGGCATTAGTGAGTTTGATAACAGTGAGGATAAACGCCAGACTGAAGATGGGCGGGCACGGTGAATACAGACCACGGAAGGGAATTCCCATAAAGAGGAGCACGTAGAGGGTGATAGCTGGGGGTCACTCTGTGGGGGTGGGGGTGTGGAGGAGGCTAGTATCTGAAGACGGTAGCACACAGCATAGGTGGCTGCAGATGGGGCTGTCCCAGTGGAAGGGGACAGGATCTAGGAGAAAATCGTAGGAATGAGAGCACCATACTCGGAGAATATGGGAAGTAGGAGGTGCGAACAAGTGTTTCTGGACAGTGCTGAGGGCCGGCTCTGAGGTTTGCTCATATCTTCAGTGAGGTCCTTCAATGAGGTGGTTTCTCCAGCTGCTCAGATGCCAGAGTCTTACGGGCTTGGTTGGACCAGAGTTGAGGTCTAACGTGTGGGAGCTGACGGGGGGCTGGGGAGTGGGCGTAGTGCTGGATCTTGGAATGTGAGGGGGCTGACAAGGGGAGGGAGGGGAAGGAACTGGCACTGGGAAGATTTGGGGCTCGGGTCGAATCACTGAGATGGGCGTATTGATGAGCTAAAAAGAGGAAGACGTTGTCCAGTCTGTTTCGGAGGTGGTGGCTGGGCCACGAGCATTGAAACTGGCACCACAGACAGTGCAGAACTCCCATCCATTGACATAAGAGGAGTGCGGACTGTACGGATGGCCTTGTCTGTGGTGTAAGTGGCATTGACCACAGTGGTGGTGGAGACAAGCGAGGACTGGAACGATCCATGGAGGGTGACGAGGGTGGTGGTCACGTGCAATGAGGAACGTGGCAGCGGCATTATCTGATATGGTTTTCAAAGGGATTAGGATTCTTGAGGAATGAAGAAGTGGTCTAGAGAAGGACAGGACACCTGCCCTACCTCTAGGCCCAGTGGTACCTGGAAGGTAGATAAAGAGAACACAGCTCAAGTTAGTGTTTGCTCTGTGTCCTGGGCCTAGCCGGAACCTCTGCTGTGCCTCTGTGTTGGGGACCTGCGGGGGTCCTGGTAGAAGACTTTACTAGTCGGACCCCTCAAGGCCTGGCTTAGGGCCAGCAGAGAAGCCTCCAAGTAGACTAGAAGCAGGAGTCCCCAGGAGTGTTCTCAGCTGGCCCAGCCCATACAGCCAGCAGCAGCAGAGGTGAGGGGACTGAGGCCAAGCCCACAGCCAGCACTCCCAGTGACTATAAGGAGGCTTTTCCTGTAGAAATGCTCGTAGCTAGAATCCGTCTGAAGGTTATGGCCCCAACTCAGGCCATCACTGTGCTGAAAACTAGGCCAGTGAACCAGTGCTGTGCCTGTGCCCTGGGGATGGCCATGGCCACAGCAGCCATCTGCTGGCATGCTGGGGGAGCTGGGAGACCAAGGCAGTTGACACCTGCTACGCACGAGGTCTGAGGAGGATGTGGTGCCCAGATCTTTCAGGGCTTCGGTGGCCAAGGTAGCCCTAGATTGGGATTTTCTAAAATCAGAATCCATCTACAGGCTTTGAGCCAGAGAAGCCACCATCAGAACTGTGGCTGCCACACAGGGAAGGGATCAGAAGGATGGGGACTATGGCAGGAAGGCCAAGTAGGGAGAAATGGTCCAGGTGAGGGAGCCCAGTGGCCCTGAGACAGGCTCATCTCTGGAGATGGAGAAAGGACAGATTTGGGATCGAATTAACTGGGGACAACCACAGCGTGTGGTCACCTTGCTTCTCTCTTTTTCCGTGCATGGCATTCTATGATCTAAAAAAGCAGAAGGAAATGGGCTTAGCCCATGATAGGAACTTCTCTCATTCAGAAACCCTCAATGGAGCCTGATCCATCCAGTAGACAGTTCTCTCTGACACTTCCTGGTGCTTAGTTCATGTTGGACTTTTCAGGTGAGGCCACCAAGCCCACCTTTGCACACTTTAAGACTTTATATAATACTCCCCGCCAAAGTTAATCAATACATAGAATGACCCACTGTGAGTCTTGAACCCCAGACTGAACTCGAAGGCAGGCATTTTTATCCGGGTCCCCACTCCCGGCATGCAATAGGCCTTCGAAATGTGTGGGTGAGCAAGCGGCTCTTGTCCCTAAACACTAGAAATGTAAAGACAGAGAAGTGAGCTGGGCTCCTGTCCGAGAGCTTCCAGCCTGGCTTCTGACGTGAGGAGGGAACCGGTACCCTGGGCCATCGGGTGTGGTGGCAGCTGGTCTGTTCCTCCTCTCCTTCCCAGAAGGTGGCTCCAGCCCCTTCGAGTTGGTGCTGGGGCCAGGCCAGCACACCTACACCTTTGCTCCGCTCGAGAGCCACTTGAAGGAGACCTTCTACGTCGAAGCCATAGAGTTCCCGTCTGCCGACTTCTCCGGCCTGATTTCCTACTCTGTCTCCCTGGTGGAAGAATCTCAAGACCCAGTGAGTCCCCGAGGACACACACTGCCCTGGGGAAGGGACATCTCCATCAGCTGGGAGGAGAGGGGAGGACGAGGCTTGGCGGGTAGAGCTAGGGTTTCACTCCACCTCTGGGGGAAAGAGCTGCAGAGGACAGTCCAGCCTCAAGGTGGGCTGGGCTGAGCATCTGGAGACCTCGATGGGGGACGGGGGAGAGAGTGGATGTGGAACCAGGTCACCGATGGGACCCTGGGATCGTCTCTTCTATTGCAGTCAATCCCAGAGACCCTGGTACACAAGGATACAGTGGTGTTCCGGGTGGCTCCTTGCATCTTTACCCCCAGCACCCAGATGCCTCTGGAGGTCTACCTGTGCAAGTGAGAATCCCTCAGGCTGCCTGTGCCAGGCCGCTTCCCTACCTACTACCCCCTTCTGTCCGGGCAGCCAAGTAAAGGAGACTAGACTTCTGACCAGGGATGTTAAATCCTTCCACTTGAGCTGCCTGGTCCCTAAGACGGTCAACAATACGAGTTTGAACATTTACAATGTGAGGGAGGGAGCAGTGAGTGCGAAGTTCCTCCCCTAGTCTTATGGGGAGACCGACAAGTAGGTGTCATGACCTCAGGTAGTATCAGGTGCCATAAAGCAAGGTGGAAAAAAGTCTGTTCTAGAGACAGAAAGAAAGACTGCAGAGCTGGAAGGAAGCAGGTGAGAGGCAGGGAGGACAAAGGAGACGAGGATGTGGCCAAGGACAGGAGGGGGGCCTCGTGGGCCCTGTGGCTCAGGGCATAGCCTCTGGGACTGTAGCAGATCCTAGATGCAGTGGTTTAAAGTTAACTTTCTCTCACTTAGATGCCCGCAGGAAGGAGGGTGGCACTGTCTTCCCCCTGTCAATTAGGGACCCTGGTTCCTTTCAGTCTCGTGATGATGCTTTCCCCTGGGGAGGCAGCCTTATCTTTATGATGGAAGCTGGGCACAGGCACTTCTGAATCCTGGCCCGTGGGAAAAAGGAAGCATCAATGTCCGGGAAAAACTGCCCACGTGTCACTGCTGGAGTCTGGGAATTTCCTGAAAAGCTCTGCTCACATGCCAACGGCCTGAAGAGGCGCACGGGGTCACACCCAACTGCAGGGAGGTCAGGAACCGTCTCTCTCTGGGTCACCGTGTACCCAGGGAGAAGGGCAGAAAGGGCCCTGGCAGGTAAAACCCATGGAAAGCCACACCAAGGGTCCTGTCTGCCCAATCGCTCCAGCCAAGCAGAAAACCATGAGTACAAACAGGCAGGAGGCCAGCCCAGCTGTTACAAGTCAGACGTGGCGGCGGCTCAGGCCAGGGTGGGAACACAGTGGTTAGATCCAGGATAGCTTTGAATCCTTTACCTCCCCCCACATAAGCTGATGTATGGGGTGCAAAGAAACAAGAGTGTCCCCTAGGTTTGGGGTCCGCAACAAGGTGAGTGGGGGTGCCACTGCCTGAGGTAGGATAGAATTGGTGCTTTGGTTCTGGAGACTTAAAGCTGGAGGCACTCGGTGAGCTTCGAAGTGGAGCTCGAGGGAACGTTTGGAGGCTTGAGGCAAGTCCGGGTGCCCCTGGCATTGGAGGGTGTTCAGAGCCACGGGCCTAGCTGAGCTCATCGGAGCGGTGAGTGTACACGGGGAAGAAGCCCGAGCAGGGAGATCTGGAGTCACCTAAACGCGTGGCTCGAGACAGTCTAGCAAAGAAGCTGGAGAAGGAAGAGGGAGTTTGGATAAAAATCAGAAGAGTGAAGAGGGTGATGCCAGGAAAGGGGCCAACTGTATGCAACCCCAGAGGAGGAGGATGAGGGGCCCCCTGGGCTGGGCAAGACGGAGGCCGCTGCGCAGACAAATCCCGAATGGTGGGTGGGAAAGCACGATGGAAGAGCACAAAGGGAGTACTTTGCAGAACTGCAGAGAAACGGTCTCAAGGGGAGAGGCTAGGAGGGGATATGGGGCTCAGGGAAGGCTGTTCTTATTTAAGGTAGGAAGCAGGGAATAAAGCTAATGACTGATCTAGCAGAGAAGGAAAATCTGATAGAGAAAAGGCAAGCTTGAGAACCAAGATGGTAGGTTATATGTCAAATTGGCCTAATAGGTACAAGGACAGCTCTGTCCCCAGGAGGGACAGTGGAGAGAATTGGCTCGGAAATCGTTAGGATGGCTGTCCAGGGCTAAGGACCTGTTCAGGGTGGCTGTTTCGACCAGTCACCATGGGCTTTTCTTTGATGACTTTTGGTGATTTTAATTCTAGGGAATAAATGTGGAACTGGGTCTAACTAGGGTCGGGGGTTTTCCAAGCAAATAGATCCAGGTAGATGATGGATGAGGGTGTAATTATGATGATGCATCATAGACACAGGTGGAGAAGCAGGGTGATGGGAATGAGAGCAGTCAAGGGCCAGAGGACCCGACGAGGTCAAACTGCTGGCCCAGGGACTAGATGGGGCAAGCAGGAGAAGGAGGGGGTCGGACCGCATATTAGAAGGTCTCGGAAGCGGTGTGATGCAGAGAGAGGGGGCTGCGCTGGGGTAGGAAAAAAGACCTGTCAAGTCAAGGATCTAAAGAGGCCAGGATGGCCTGAAGGCAGCTACAGGTGGCAAAGAGGACCCACACCCCTTCTCCAGGCCCAGTGGGGTGAAGAAGAAAAATAGTTCTTCTCTGCTGGGGAGCAGGGTCTTCAGAGGAACGCCAGGTTTCAGAACGAGAAGGTAAAAGGGAAGAGCTTGAGGGATTTTGCTGATGTCCAGACACCAGATCTTTCTCCTTTGTCCTTTGTATCTGAAGTCCGTTCATTCACAGGAGGCATCTCCTGAACTCATGCTAGGAGCCCCCATAGGGGTGCTGTTCAGGTACGGCTTGACCCAGCTTAGCCACAGAAGACCCGGGACACATCCGTTCTAGACCTCGTCAGGCTAGTCAGTCCCTGTCGCCCTGTCTGTGTAGATCTGAGAAATGGATTCTTTGAAATAGTAGCATAAAATAGCAATGCGAATCATATACCTGGAACCAGATTAGATTCCCAGTTGTGACACTTCCCAATAGAATGACCTTGCTAGCATTCAGCTTGTGAGGATCTATTTATAAAATGGGTCTTTTTAAAAGGCTGCAAACATCATGTTTATCTCCAACAAGGAACAGATGTCCACTGTAGACCAGTGTAACAGTGCTAACATCCCAAGGTTCTGTGCATGATGACATCCCAGGGTTCCAGACCCAACCCCTGCCACCTACGCAAATACATGGCCATCTCAAGGGGACACTTAGCTTCTTGGCTTCTCAGGGGAAAAAATACAGCCCCTCGGGGAGAGTAGAGTCAGCCCTCGGGGTAGACCAAGGTGGGAGAGCCTGGGGCGGCTCCCCAACTGCCTGGGGCAGGGGGTAGAAGGCATATGTGGAGTGTGACTGCAGGGTCCTAGGCCACCAGAGTGGGGACCGATACTAACAATTCTTGACCTGGCTCTGTTATGAGCTAAGCTGAGTGATGCTGGGCAAGACGTTTTCTGAGCTATCAGCTTGTGCTCCATGACGGAGGGGGAAAAGCCACTCTGCTCACCTTGTGGGCGGGGGCATAATTACTCCTGACCAGCGAGATCGTGACCAATGGGGGAGCCTCGAAGGCCTTCGCAGAGCTGGCTTGTCTCCCGTGACAGGGAGCTGCAGGTCCAGGGTTTTGTGAGTGCGGTAACGGAACTCGGCGAGAAGAGTGACAGCCAGGTAGCTTCTGTCTACGAGGACCCCAACCGCCTGGGCAGGTGGCTCCAGGTAACGCTCCACCAGGGGAGACCTGCCTGTGGGGAAGGGGACAGGGGAGACTCCGCTTCCCAGAAAAGCTAAGCCTAAGTAGAGGCGTCTTTGTTTTGATGACTTTAGTGGAGGCTCAGATGAAACAACTTACCTAAGTCATAGCCACCAAGGAATAGAGCTTAGAGTCCAACTTCCTCCCATTTCAGAATGGTTCAAGATCGTAGAACACCTAACCTTAACTCTTAAGCATCCGAAGCGTCCGGTGCCTTCAGGTTTAGGCTGTCAGAGCCAGGGCACCGCTCCACTCCAGCGTCCAGCCTGACCCTGGCAGAGCAGGAAGCCCCCTGGTGCGCTATTCTCCACAAATAGCTGAGTGATTACCACGTGCTGGGCACCATTCTAAGGACGAGAGATAAAAACGAATGGGACTGATCCTGCCCTGCTCTAGCAGTGATGGACAGAGTTCTAGGTGCCGTGAAAGCAAGAAGATGAGATGATGTAGACTTACTAGACCAAAGCAGGTGTTGGGTGGTCAGAAAAATCTTGCAATTCAGGAAATGAGGAGCAAAGGCTGGGGTTGGGGGACGGATTAGAAGCAGGAGCCCTGTAGGCACAGGAACCGCTGACTGAAGATCGTCATGTAGGGTGAGTATGGAGGATTTGAAGACTGGAAGGCTGGTGTGGCCAGATCCAGGAGGTCAGAGGCAGGTCTGGGCTGGACCACAAGGTGGTGGGGTGGGGGGACCTCTTAAGCCAAGGTAAGGAATAGAAACACATCCTTGAAACAACCCTGTGAAGCAAGACGGGGTGACACTGGATGGCATGAATCGGGTACGAATGATCCGATTTAGGTTTGAAAAGACCCCTCCAGCTGAGAAAGAGTAGGTCTCAGTAAGGGGCGAGAATAGGAAAGGAGAAACTGGCCGGAGGGCACGCAGGAACTCAGGTGGCTTCTCTGAACGGAACCACACAGGATTTCACTCAACGTATTTCGGGAATAAAGCCAAGAAGGCTTGTTCATGGATTGGGTGCAGGAGACGAGAGAAGAATCTAAGTGATCCGCATTTTAAACTTGACCAGCAGGGTAACGAACGGGTCAGGGAAAAGCCCCTAAGGATAGGTCATGCCTGAGCTGAGTTTCGAGGGCTGAGCAGGAGTTGGCAGGAAGAAGGGGGTTCTTCTTGCACTCCCTGTCTGGAGGTGGCCTGGGTACAGGGAGTATCGTGGCTGGCAAGCCCGGATGTAGCCTGGAAAGCAGCTGATGGAGAGAAGACTTCAAAACTTCTTTTCCTGTCTCTTCCAGGATGAGATGGCCTTCTGCTACACCCAGGCTCCTCACAAGACCATTTCCTTGGTCCTCGACACCCCTCGGGTCCTCAAGCTCGAAGATTTCCCCATGAAATACTCACTGGTGGGGGGCTCGGTTCGGCCGATCTGAACTGGGTCCAACCTCTCAGGCCTGGTTCCTGCCCAGAAGTGATGGGGCACTAAGGGAGAGGGCCCGGGCGGCCTCTCGGGGAAGAGGGTCTGGGAGTCTGAGAGTCTGGTTTGGGGTATGACTGAGGCTTAAAGCCCACCCCTCTAACACCCCTGCTGGCCGGGTCTCATTCCAGAGCCCGGGGGTTGGCTACGTGATCCAGTGCACCAAGGACCACAGGGTGGCCAGCATAGATTCCATTGGGAACCTGATGGTGTCCCCACCTGTCAAGGTCGAAGGGAAAGAATATCCTCTAGGCAGGATCCTTATTGGCAGCAGCTTTTACCCCAGGTGAGGCCAGAGGCCGGATGATGGTGAGATGTCTTAAAAAAAAAAGAGATCCTGGTAGTTCACCTGGCTCTACCTGACTCCCATGGGACCCCGCTGGTCATTTGCTCTGGACCATTCCTCAAACTCTCAAGGATATTTGAGTCTTCTGATTCACGTCGGAGACTAAAGGAAGGAAAAGTAGACAAATGATTCAATCTTTGGTGATTCCAGGTTTTGAATTGAAGCATGCGGAATTTGGCTAACCTATTGACCCAGCAGGATGTCACTCCCACAAGACGTGTGACCATTAATCTAACTTGTGTCCCAGGGTTCAGTCTTTGTCTGGAATCACTGGGCTCAGTCCTGAGTTGGCCAGAGTGAGGGATTCTTAATAACCACCCCGTCCCCTGGGGACCAGCCCCTTGAGCCCAGTGGGTGGAACAGTCAGGTGCCTGAAGGTAGCCTGACGCTTGGATTGTTGGTGGCCAGCCTGGGCTGTGCCGGCTCAAAGGCTGTTCCTTCCATCTCCCCTTAAGCAAAGAGAGCCGGGACATGAGCAAGGCCCTCCGGGACTTCCTCTACGCCCAGCAAGTCCAGGCCCCCGTAGAACTCTTCTCAGACTGGCTGATGACCGGCCACGTGGACGAGTTCATGTGCTTTGTCCCCACCTGGGACAAGAGTGAGGGCGAAAAGGTCTGTGTGGGGGACTGGAGAGGGTGTCTCCCATCTTCTTTTGGAGATCCTTGGAAGCTTCTGGAGGGGAAGCTGGAGTCTGATGCTAGTTCTGTCTCCCAGGGCTTCCGGCTTCTCCTGGCCAGCCCCAGCTCCTGCTACAAACTCTTCCAGGAGAAACAGAAGGAAGGCTACGGAGACATGCCTCTGTTTGAAGATGTGAGGGAGAGTCAACTCCTTTCTAACAGTAAGGGAACCCTCGTGACAGGATGGCGAGACCCGTCCCTTCGTCCCCAGATGTCCTTTCTAGAGCGGTTTCACTTTGTTCTTCCTGGTAGAAAGGGTCCCAGAGAAGCATGAAAGCATAATGTGTACCATATTAGAACACCTTGTTCTAGGTCAAGGCTATTCTGGTGGTGCTAGGACAACACGGGCAGATGAGCCAGAAGTTCTGGGATGGCTGAGAGGCTGCTAGAATGTACGTGACTCAATTAGCATATGGATGGCTCCTTGCGTGGGGAACACCAGATGCTAACACTAGTGTCTGGAACTATTCAGGGAATGATAAGTCCCTGAGCACTGGGACTTCAGGGGTTTCCGGTTACCCTTAAGGAAAACATAAGTGGACCAGCAGAGATTGTATAGCATTTCTGTTCTAAATGGGAGGGGGTGTTGAGATCTCTAGACCCTCACTGCTCAGTGTGGTCTGAGGGCCAGCAGCTTGTTAGAAATGTAGGATTTCGGCTCTACTCCAGACCTCCTCAGTCAGCCTTCGGGGTGGGCCCTGGGAATCTCACCGTTTTAGAAGCGCTTACAGAAAGTGACATGCACTGAGCATGGACCACATCAGATACTACATGCTACGCTGTTCCCTCAGCTGACTCGGCCATCCCCGTTGTAAATACGAGGCGACTAAAGGAAAGTTGAATAACCTGGTCACAATCACAGGTAGAAAGTAGGCAGGTTGTACAGGTCACAGAATGCAGGTGAGAGGTGAGTGGGGCTGAAGGCATCTGCTAACCTGTCCTAGGCTGCTGCCTCTCTCCTACCAGAGATAGAGCAGCTGGTGGCAGTTAATGTCCCGCCTGGGCTTTCATGGGCCCTGTTCAGTCCCCAGATGTGACCTTTGACCTAGGTGGGTCCCTGGAGACTAGTCAGGCCACCTGCCCTAGTCACTGGCCCAAGAACCTGCCCAGTCGGCCATCCTGGACAATGCTGCCCGCTCTCTCCTTCCTCCAGGGAGGGAGGCCAAGACCATCAATCAACTTCTGGCTGATGAAAACATGAGAAAGCAGAACGACTATGTGGAGGTAGGGGCCAAGGATGTGGGGGACCTTCTCCGGAAAGTGGGGGGTGAGGCACTGACAATCTAAATGAGTTCCTAATTGAGCAACTACTATGCCCAAGCATCATGCAAGATACCTTAACTATAATCCTTGAAACAACCCTGTGAAGTAAAATCCATCTTGTGTCTGAGAGTGGGGCTCGGTAAGGTCACTCACCTGTTGATGAGTTGGGGGACTGGGGTTTGAACCTATGAGGTTCTCAAGTTCATGCTTTACTCACTGTGCTACTCAAGGTGTCTCTGTCTGACCAGAAAAGGGCTGTAGCTCAGCATCCTCCTGGCAGAGGAGCCCCATCTCTGACTTCTCTAAGCTCTTTGTACCAGAGACTTAGAAACAGACCAGAGTCTTCTCAGGGCTCAGGCCCGTCAGCTCGATGTCCAGAATCAGCCAGCATCTCGGCTCTCTGAAACGTGGACCACTGGCTGTGAGAAGCACAAGGGCTGGAGAGGTCGCCTAACCTCTAGTAGGGAAGCCAAGGCCTGGAGGGAAGGGGCGATGACCTGCCCAGGGTCACACATTCAGCACACAACTGCTTTGCCCACGGGGTCCTAACGGCTCCTAGCCAAGGTGCATTCTGTGCC
This sequence comes from Pteropus alecto, assembly GCF_000325575.1. Lineage (NCBI taxonomy): Eukaryota > Metazoa > Chordata > Mammalia > Chiroptera > Pteropodidae > Pteropus > Pteropus alecto. The sequence continues at coordinate 1,470,345 of NW_006436888.1, read as the reverse complement.
ACAGTGCACTGGTGCCCTGACCCCTGCAAAAACGGGGGAGGCCTCCTGGCACCACAGGGTAGGAGCCGGCCAAGTATGGGGTCAAAACAGTACCTCTGAGCCCGGGGGACAGTATTCTGGGTGTGCAGTGGTGGTGAGCCCTGTGTCAGACCAGGGAAGTGCTTGGGCACCTGCATTATTAGCCGGTCTGAGCAGGGAAGGGGTGAGTGGGGACCACAGCTCCTGTCCCTAAGGGAGGAAGCAGAGTGCCTGGGTCTGAGAACTTATCCTTGCCAGTCCCCTGCCCTTGCCCAGGTCCCCCACTCCGGCCAGGAATGAGGGCCAAAGGGGAAACATGCTACAGTAGAATCAGGCCTAGTAGCTGCTCCAGCCATTGACTGGCCATGAGATTCTGGCCTCTTGAGGCCTTTGCTCTGAGTCCCCCCGACTTTCCCCCAGAAAAAGGGACCTGTGCCCACTCTGAAGGCTGGTATGCTACGTAAGGCTCCAGCACACAGCGAGTGATGGAGAGATGGGAGCGACTTCCGGCCATTACCCTTGGTTCCTAATAAACTCGCTCTCCTGGCCCTTCCCACCCCATAGAAGTGCATTAACCTGAACCGTGACGTCCTGAGGAGGGAGCTGGGCCTGGTGGAGAGGGACATCATTGACGTCCCACAGCTCTTCTGCTTGGAGCAGCTGACGAACGTCCCCTCCAGCCAGCAGACCAAGAAACTCTACGCGAGGCCGTATTTCCCCAGCCTGGTGAGGAGCACAGGGGCGGGCTGGATGTCCCCCTGGGTAGGGCTGTTTAGCCAGCTCTGGCTGGTCCCTTGATATACATGGTGCTGGACGAGAAGTGGGGGCATAGCCTGCGAGGAGGTCTGAGAGGAAGTGAGGTGGTGAGAGGACCCCTTGGGGGAACAGTGGGTGGGGCCCAAGATGGGCGTCTTGCCCAGTAGTGACCATGGGCTGGGCCCTGGGCTAATCCTCAACCTCAGGGGTCATCACTACATGGCCCACCTCACAGACAGGGATGCTGTGCTACCGGCAGAGTCGAGAAGGCCAAGGCCTCTGCTGGCTGAGGCCACGGGGAAGCTCCCTGAGATGGCGTCTTCCTGTCCAGGGAGCCCATGACCAGAGCAGTAGCATCTGGGCCACAGAAGTGCTCACAGTTAACACTCTTCCTATGTAGCATAGGTGAGAAATTGGGGTGTGTGCGTGTATATAGGAGACTCCTGCTAGGCCTACACCTGACCTTTCTCACGCAACCGTGACCCACCACGTGGGCCCTAAGAATGAATTGAGACATTTGAGCTCATCAGTTCCTTCAAACACTTGCAGACTTCTTCCCTGAGGCCCAAAGACACAGGCCCTTTCACCAGTGACGCATGGGCACCTTTTAATTTGACAAGACCTGTGTGGCCCTCTGGGCATGAAGCAGGACTCTGTCCTCAGCCCTGGGAATAGGTCAGGGCAGTGGTGGTAGAAGCTCCTTGGAGAAAGAAACACTAGAGTTGAGAAATGAAAAATGGACAGCAGTCAACTGACAAAGCTAGGGATGGAAGGAAGAGCTTTCCAGGAGAGGAAAGCAAGATGATGGCACAAGACTCAAGGCCAGAATGAGAAATACAGTAGAGGAAGGGACCGGGGAAGTTGGCAAAGCCAGACCTTGGCCAGGCGGGATTTCGGTTTTGCCATTAAGAATCACGTGGGGGCCACTGGAGGGTCAAGCAGGAGTTGGACTGGCCAAGGCTGCTTAGTGATGGTTGCAGCACAGGCCTGGAGAAGGTTGCTGGTGTGTGCTTGCCATTCCTGGTCTAGTCCAACCAGAGGCAACTGGGTTTTCCCTTGCATTGAACCTGACAGCATTTCTTAGAGGGATGGGGCACTCTTCCTTGGTTCCAGCCTGCCCAGGCCTTGCCTATCTGTCTCTCCGACAGCTGCGGGTGATTGTGATGGGCAAGAACTTGGGCATCCCCAAGCCTTTTGGGCCCCAGATCAAGGGCACCTGCTGCCTAGAAGAAGAGATCAGCCGGTTGCTGGAGCCCCTGGGCTTCAAGTGCACCTTCATTAATGACTTTGACTGCTACCTGACTGAAATTGGAGACTTCTGCGCCTGTGCCAACATCCGCCGGGTGCCCTTTGCCTTTAAATGGTGGAGGATGGTGCCTCAGACTCAGGCCTAGCACCGCCAGCCCTGCCCCGGCACGAATGGCCTGTTGCCACCCACCACGCAACAGCGTTCTTTGCCCTATTTGGGGGCCTGGAGTCGAGACACCATGCCCCTTCCTTACCCTGTTCCCCCATCCTCAGTACCTAGAGGGGTGGCAAATGCTACCAGCTTGAAACTCTTGAAAAAAGACGGAAATTGTCTACAGCTGAGAGGTGGTTACCAGCTACCCATTAAAGCTCTAGCGGTTGTGAATGCATCTGGGCAGTGGCCACCTCATTTGGTGGAAGGGGTGGCAGCTAAGGACGAAGAGCTGAGCTGCTAGGACAGCCGAGGTCAGGCTGCCTCACGTGTACAGACAGGGGACCTGGCTTGTGCCGAGTTGTTCTCATCTTTTAATGTCTTTGTAGTGCGAAGTGGTTGGAGTCAAAATTATCACCTGAAACAAACTGGGTCTAGACGTTTGAGCAGCATGTGACAGTCCAGAATGGGGTAATGAAGAGGGCTCCCCCTTGGGCCTGCCCAAGGAGGGGTGGTAGGTGCCTCATGAGCAGCCGGCTTCAGCAGGTAGAGGCTCTGGTCCCCTTGGGGTCTGCAGGTATAGCCTCTGAGGGGCAAGGCACAGCTGGGGTAGGCTCGGGTAGACTTGTCAAGCCTGGTATCTAAGAAGAAATGCCCACTGAGACCTAAAACTCCTTATTTCCATGTCTGCGTGTAACTCCCCCGCCCCCAGCGTTAATGGCACAGAGATGCTATTAAACCAAATGATTCTGAGAAGCCCTCATAACCGCTGCTGCCCTCCTCCATCCCCCTTGGCACCAGCGGGAGGCTCCAAGCAGTCAAGGTGCTTGGAATAGGGACAATGCGAGGGGCGGGTCTGACAACACCAAGCAGCCAGCATCTGAGACTCCAGAAAGAGGTCACCAGTGTTTAGATGCTGGTGGCCTGTGCAGTGTAGCTCAGCCTGGGCAGAATGGAAAATGCACGGGGCCTCTAATAAACACAACTGGCTTCTTGGCGCCCCCTGGTGGGAGCTCAGCACACTGCCCATGACAGGCCAGTGCAGACTGAAGGTCACATTTGTGACCATGCGCTATTGACCACAGGGCTCCCTTTCGAAGTTGGGGAAAGGTGGACGACAACAGATGTTTCTGGGCACACAAAGCCTATCGCTGTTCTGGCGCCTTCCACGCCTGACCTCATCCTCAAAGCCTCAGTGTGCTGTGTATAAAAAACTTTGGGGCAAGTGAGGTGCTGACCCTGCCCAGGGGTCACACACTTCAAGGGACAGAGTTGGGATCTCCACTCACCTCCCAACCCCAGTGTGGCTTAAGCCGAGAAGCTGAAAGGACGGATCCCCACCCCTGGGGCTCATCCTGGGACAGCCCCCTTTAGTGGGAGCCTCGGCCTGGGCGGCAGGCAGGATGCACATGAGCAGAGAGCTGGGAAAAACGGAGGTGCTAAGTTCTGCAAAGGAAGCGCAAAAGCCAAAACAGAGTAAACAATGATGTTGTTTATTTAAAATGTTTACTCCAAGAAATATATATATAAAAAAAATAAGACAATTACAGCACTAAACCAGGCACCTTCACCAAATCACAACCTCTTCTTGGATCCCCTTCACCCTACGCCTCTTCTTCCAAATTCTCCTTCCTGAGCTGGAAGGCACAGCAGATGCCCCAAGGGCCCAGTGCACAGCACTCCCAGCTCAGGTGACTCTGCCCCTTTCTCTCAGAGTGCGGGACCACCAACCTCGACTCCTTGTTCTGAAGGGTTTTCCCCATTAGGAAGTTCATTTTAAAACTCTAAGCCAAAAGGAGTGATTGTGGGAGACGAGAGCGCAGTCTTCGCTCGTAAGGTACACCCCAAGGTACACCCCCTTTCCTGCTCCAGTCCCTGGCGAGGGGTTCTAGAAAAGGCTGGCGGTGGGTTTCAGATTAGTCCGTTGGAAGATCGAGGCCCTGCTTCGCCAAGGGCAGCTCCTGCAAAGGCCAGGACCCAGGCGACTGCTCCCTGCACCCTCTTTGTGACTGCACGACCCAAGGGAGGCTGTTTGGGTTCAAGGAGCATATACATACATGCCTAACCCCATTACAGGAAAAAGACTGGACCAGGAAAACTGATGGGCTGCACATATGGAAGCTCGAGTGAGAGATGGTGGTTTTGGGGTGATTTGGACAAATCAGGTTAGTATAGCAGAAGCTCTGAAGTAGCAGAAGCTTCTCCCCTGGACTACTGATTGAACACAGGACACCAGAGATGAGCATGAAGTCAGACTAAACCTTAGAAGGATGCAGGCCGGTCTCCTCACACAGGCCTTGGGACTGGCCAGGATAGACTGTTACATGCCCTGCAAAGGCAGAAGCCACTGTAAGAAGGAACGGGAGAGGAGTAGGGGAAAAAGCAACAACTAGATCATTTTTGGCATTTTAACATCAAGACAATGACAAGTGGTAACAATAGAAAAGCAAAAAACAAAACAAAACAAAACAAAAAAACCCAACTCAATATTTAACTTTCTCATCCACCCAAGTCTCACTCTGAAGTTCTAACCCATCTCCCCCATAAGCACCACTGAACTACAAAATCTATTTTAAAGCACCCAAACCAGTCCAGACCCTCTCAAAACCAAGAGCCCCAGCCTAAAGCTGTCGCCTCTCTTGGGTCCAAGTGAGGGGAGGGTTCCGGGAAAGGCACCTCGTAACTCATGCAGAGCAGTGCGGCGCTGGGGACGAGCTCGGGCAGAGGGCACTTGGCAGGGAGTTGGGTGGCAGTCACAGCATCTGTGCTGACACGCGGGGGAGAGGGACTTCTTCATAATCCCAACTATTTGGTACCACAGCCAAGCAAATGTGACTAGAAGACTTAGCAGAACTGGAACCCGGGTCTCAGAGACACTGGGTCATTCCAGCAGGATCCAGCCGGGGTGGAGGGGAGAGAAGGAGAGAAGCACGGAGGTGATGAAGGCTGGTACATGAGAGCTGGTCCTTCCTTGCCAGGACACCAGAATGCACTTCTTGCTGCTGGCTGACCAATCTCTAATGGCGAGTGCTGGCGAGGTGGCCCCCGGCTCCGCAGGAGCCTTAGAGCCGGTTCTCAAACCACATACACTGTCCCCACAGCTGCCCATCCCTCAAGTCCCCACCGAGTCCACGACCACCTGATTTTTACCTGGACTTCTTTACAGCTAAAATGGATATAAATGGCTAAATGCGGACCCCAGAGCCCCCACCAGGGGGGAAACGGCAGATTCTGATAATGTCACAGCCAAAAGGCAGTAGGGCTTACGAGCAGCCAAGGGGAGGACAGACCAAAGGCTGGGCTCAGCCAGTCTACAAGAAAAAGCGGGAAGCAACGACCCAAATGCTTCCAAAGCACGCGGGCGTGATTCTGGCTGGAGATCCACCCCTAGGGACCCTCTTTACCTAAACGCTGCCGGTTCCCGTAAGGAACGTTGTTTTTTCTTTTTTTTTTTGAGTAAATGGGGACTCCTCTCCCAGGTAGCACCCACCCGGATCACAATGCTAATTATGACTGTAAAGGGGAGTTTTGAGAAGTAGATTTAGGAGAGGGGTGGGGGAAAAAGGAAAACTTAAAAAAACCTAGATTGCTCAAAGTTTCTGCCTCTTTTGTAGGAATGGTTAAGTCAACTATGAGCAAATATTTTAATTAAACATTTAGAGAGAAAAAACACTTTGGAAAGCGTACAGAAAAGGTAGTTGACGTTGGATCACTTATAAAACGGAACCTCAGGGAGTCTAACAAAAATGCACCTTCGGTCGACTTTTGCTCGTTTAAATTCCTCGTTCTGACTTCCCGTCCCAGTGCACATGGAAATGACAGCTGCCGCGAAAGGTGGAGTGGGGACTCCGGGACAGTCAGAGGGTGCGGGGGTTATACTCTGGCAGTTTCTTGATCTTCTCTTTCTCGGTCTCACTTTCATCTCTCGCGATGACCAAGGAGTGTGAGTAGCCCATGGCAACCTGGGGGAACAAATCAGCGTTGGGCGTGCGAGGGCACTTCAGCGCACAGGCGTGTTACTTAGTGCACAGCAGACAAGCACAAGGCAGACAACAGGACGTGAGTCAGCTAGGCTGGCAAACTGGGTCCACATGGAGAGAAATGGAAGACTCCTGAAAAGTTCATAAAACCCCTGTACTTAAGGCCAGTAGTCTCAGTGTGACCCGTCCCCAACACCGTGCCGACCAAAGCCTTCTAGGCTGCCACGGGGAGAGACGGAAGGAGGCCACTGAGCAGGGCTTCGCCGCTACTGTCAGCAGGGGCTGGTGGGGGACATGCGGGTCATGCTTCCCATTCCCTGTGCCTCTCTGGACCACAATCCCATCTTGGCAGACACAGGTGGCAGCCTACTGGACATAATAGCGGAGCTCACACCTCATCCCCGGCCCCACTTCCCCAAGGGTGTGTATGTAGTCTTGAGCGCAGGTACAAGGCAGGCAGGAGAGCCACTTGCTCTAGAGCCCGGCCCGCGTGCCCCTGTGCGTGCTCCTGCTCATGGCTGGGGGTCATCAGAAGACTCTTAGCACAGGCAGCATGCAAAGACCACAAACAGGCAAAGTGAGGTACAAATCACATTTTCTCTCTGCTACCAGCACCTTCTGCTTCTCACTGGCACAGGTCCTCGCTCACCTGCTCTGTGAAAACGCCGTCCAATGTCTTCACCTCCTGAGCTGCGGTGGAAGACTTGGGCTTGTGGTCCCCATAGCCCTGAAGAGGCAAGCAAGGAGATGCTCAGGGAACTGAGGTCGCTACGGCACGATCCGAAACAGGACAAAGGCAACCCGCTAACTGGAGCCACAGCCAGACGCTGTGGGGCCCTCCGTGACCGAGCTCCCGCTCAGACACTGAGGCAGGCCAGGTCAGAGTATTCGCCCACCAAAGCTGCTGCCCACAAGTGACCAGTTCATAACGTGAGCAAGACCAAGATGCTGAATTATAACCTATGAGGATTTATGTGATGACGGGTACCTTCTGGGGAGTGGCACTGGTGAGGTGACACCATCATGAGCCCAGGAAGAAATGGCAACTGCAGCCCTTCAGGGTTACAAGGTCACAAAGAACGGTGGCCATCTACTCGCCTACCCTGTGGTCTGGAGACCGAATAGCCATCATCTGTTATGGTAATGACACCAGAGATAAAAGGGACTGGTCAAGGGCTGCCTGGCGGAGTCACATGCAAAGGCGTGGGAACGGGCGACTGCCAGGCCAGCAGACCCCTCGGCTCAGCTCAGAGGGGCCTACAGGGCGGGCACGGAAGCATTACTCCTTCCCCTACAGTGAGTGGTTCCCCCAACGGCCACACCATCTTCTCATTCCCGAGAGGTGGCCCCAAAAGTTCTTGATTCCCTTCTTTTTTTTAAAGTTGATATTCAGAATCTAGTTCTGATAGGCCCCCCCAAACACCCTTTAAGAATAGTCCATCAAAACGGCCCGATCCTCAGGTCTCTCAAGGTTCTGCACGGGCCCGCCTCCGAAGGGGCCGCCCTCAGCGTCTGCTGCACGTGGATCCCCCTCAGAAGCTGCCGGACCAGAAGCGGGTGCGGAGCACCCAGGAAAAGATACGTTCGGCCCAGCTGTCCTCGAGACTGCTCGCGGGATCAAGCCCGCCCTTCCCTGGCCTTGGCACCCCGCCGGCTCCCGCCCGCGACAGGAGGAAAGGGAGACAGACCGCCTTCCCAGCAGGAAACACAAGAGCCAAGGTGAGGATCAAATCGCAACCAGAACGGGCGGACCGTCAGGACGGGCGCCACTGCCAAGCTGTTCTTCTTGACGAAGAAATTAAAAGTTAAGGACTCACCCAGCACCAGAACCCGAGAATCAGAGACATTTGGTTGGGGAAGGCCAAGTATGCGTGAGAAACCAAGGGCCATCGGCTGTAATCACTCATGTGACTGAGATAAAAAGCAGGGAACACAGACTTAAATTTATTTAGGAAAATGAGAAAAGAATGTCCCCAAATGACCTGGGGCTGGCCTGATGGCACACTGCTATGTGGAGCAGCAGAGGCTGCTTACTGAGCTTTTAGAAACGCTTCGAGGACCCGGGGGGAAAAGCAGATTCGAAGCATGCTCACCACTGGGCACGGCGTCTGCACCCCCTGGAGATGGAGGAGTGACCGTGCCCGTTCCCATCACCCTCGCTCCACGACCGTGGCTTACAGAATGCAAGGGGAGGAAACGAGATCTGGAACTTCTCGATTTCCATGTTACAATGTGGACAGAAAGGACGCGCAGTTACAGGGGACCCGGGAACGACGCAGGGTCGGGGGCACTGATCCACCTGCAGCTGAAAGTCTGTCTGCGTGTAACCAGTCGGCCCTCCGCATACGCAGATTCTCAACTGTGGGATTAAACCATGTACACAGGATTGAACTGTGTGGGTCAATAGATCTGCAGGAAATTGAAAAAAACCTGTGTCTAAGTGGGCCCACGCAGTTCAAACTTGTGTCATTCAGAGGTCAACTGAATTTGTGGGCACAGAATAGTCTTAGAAGCTCACGTACCCAAAGACTGGGGAATGTTATAGATCTTAACACAACAAGGATAAAAGACACTTTCTACGGTCTATGTGCTTTTCAGGCTCAGTTTCAGCGAGCACGAGCTGGGTCCCGCCCCTGCCACACCAGCTTACCAGTTCCCCAAAGGTGGGTGACGGGCCCCAGCTGATCGTGCTCTCGTCCGCAGCCACGATGATGCTGCTCTTCCTGCAAACAGGCAGAGGCGGTCACCACCAGGTCCGGCAGCCCGAGCCCCAAACCCAGGAACCACAGGGCCCGGACTTTCCCGTCTCATCACTCCAGGTTCCAGGGCTCTTGGGGAGCGGGGGGATCACTTTTGGGTGAACACACACATTGGGAAAAGGAGCGACTGAATCAGGGTGAAGTGGGAGCTCGTTCTGAAGGGGGTGGAACTTGATAACCACTCAGGCGAGGCTGGCGATTTCAAAAGATTATAAAGCCACCCACCCCACAACCGTTAACCCCACAATCTAGCCGTTAACTCCTCAAACTCCAGAGAGCTTACCAAGTGTCCTCAAAGTAAAATGAAAAGTCACTGACTCAGAGATCATTTCTCCATTCCAGCATCTGAGTAACAAATCCCACCATAGCTCCAACTAAATATAATTTTGAGCCTATAATATGAGCGAAGCACACCAAACCTTCAAAATGACTTTCTTTCCATGAAGGCAATGGAACGAGAGTCATCTGTTCTAAGACCTGTCAACCCTCTTGACAAGTCCCTCTCTGGGATTGGGTGCGTCCGATGCCCTGAAGGGGACAGAACCCTCAAGGGAGAGGCACCTCCCATGTGTGTCCCATACTCCCTGGGCGGGGAGAGACACCTCACCATCCGGCTCACCAGGAAACAGTCACGTACCCACAAGCCAGGCTCCGGATTCTCCAGCCACAGAGGTCCTGCACGGCCTTTGGGTACATGGTAGATTCACGGGACGTGTTGGTGGCCCCCCAGAAAAACAGACCACCTAGAGAAAGACAAACATGGTCCTTCCGTGAGCTGCCATCTCAAGAACTAAAGTCTCATCTTCAGTACCATCAACGAGAAAGGCAAGTGGATAGGGACCATCATGCAAGATGCTCAGCACCGGTGACAACGAAGGGGTGTTCTGTTGGAAAGAACACTGGGAAGAAGCCAATGAAATCAAGGCTCTTGGTCTTGGGAACACTGACAATGGCTACGTGGCTCCCACCGGAACACTGCCAGGGAGGGAAAACCACACATGGTTCTGGACACCTTCCTCCTGAGACCCAGATGGAGAAACCACTGACCCACTTCACTGACGGCGAAGGAGCAGGTATAGCCGGCGTAGATCTGGGACGCCCCGCGCCCGGGAAAGTCAAACAGCTTCACCAGGCGGGGGACCATCTCGTCCTTCTGCTCAGCGTGGCCCAGCCGGCCGTAGCCGCCGAAGCCCCAGGAGAAGACGCGCTTCTGGGAGTCCAGGACCAGCTGCGGGAAAGAAAACACAGGGTGGGGACAGGCCTGCCAACAGGAGGGGATCTGGTGCAGCAGCTAATGGCCAAGGGGCTGAAACACTGTAGGGATCTGTCCTACCACCTAAGGGGCGAGGTGACTGCAGCAGGTGCAGCAACCCGAAGACACGTGTTGTTTTCTCTGCCACGGACACTCTTTACTGTTCTTAATTATTAAAGTCACAAGTACCTCCCCCTCATCGGAAGCACGAGAGTTGTCTGCAGAGCAAGCCGATGCTTCCACTTCCTGTGATAATACTGGCTGAACTGCAGAGAGCCGAGACAAAGCCTGCCTGCCTTGTCTTTAGACGCCCCCACGAACATGCAGGTGGTCGCCACCTGGTCCCTGACGCACAGAGCACTGACGTTTCAACAATTTAAAACCCATCTTCTTTTCTTCTCAGCATCTTTGATGCTTACTGTTTGGATCACGTGAAGGTTCAACCTATTACAACTTGACCTAAGAACCCTCAACAAAATCTGACTTCACCTCCCCTGACAAGACTATAGAAATGAAAATCAGCTTTTAGACTTGCTAGCCTGAGTCACTGTGCAACCGACGGAGAAGATGACCCCAGGGGAAGCAGCCATGCCGAGGTCACTCAGCCAGTCAGCCACCACCAGGAGACCAGCCTGGTCTCTGGACTCCCAGGACCATGCTCTTTCAACAGAGAAGAGAATCACGTTTGACTCACAGGCGGTCTCAGCGAAATGACTGCGAGGAGACAACTAAGATGCAGAGAGATGCATGCACGTTGACGATTAAAAACCATTCGACACCTCTAGTCCAGGATGTTATCTATCCAGCTAGGACACCCATGTTGTTCCATTAGACAAAAGCCATAAAAAAGTGGAAAACTGCTTACTATATGATCCCAACCCAAAACGTCTGTGCAAGACATGAAGACAGCTGTTGACACATCCACACCCTGCACATGCAGCAAGAAAAACACTCGAGCTCACCGTGTGGTTAGCGCCGCAGGCCACGTCGCGCACGACCACGTTTGGGACTGGCAAGATCTGTCCGTCTTTCGTCTTCTCGATGAAGATGGCCACTCGCCGGGGCACCAGCTCGCAGTCGTACTCTATCCGCTGTGCCCGGGCGATGAACTTCCCGTCTGAGTTGTGTCCTGCAGCGACCAGAGCCAGCGGTCAACAGCAGCCGTGGCGGAGCACCACTCATTACGGCGACAGGCCAAGCACCTGCCCCGACCTGGGTGGCCAGGCCTCAACAGGCCCCTTTGTCAACCAAGGCAGTGTTCTCCCATCTGAGGCACAACCCGATTAGTGGATCATGAAATTGAATTTGTGGGTTGAAACCAGTTGTTTTTAAAAAATGAATAGAATAAAAAACGCCAAAGGATGCTGCTTATAAGAACGTTATTTTGTGAGAATTCTTTGCAGTTCTACGTTCAGATTGGGTTGCATTGTAGAATGTACTTCTTACTGTGGGCTGCAGGCAACGAAGCTGAAAGCTACTAGTCCAAAGGAATGGTCTGCACCCTATTTGGGGGCCTCTATGAAGAGCCCTGGATGGGCCAACAATGGACAAAAGTGCAACATACGACCTCAGACTTGTGTTTTTATGCATTACCAGTAACCTAAATATATCATTACGGTTGGGAGAACACGAGAGTTCAGTGGCACATTCTCTCCTTGCCTTGCCTGACCCAGTAAATGCAGCGTGAGGAAGAGTAGGGGTGAGTGTGTGTGCTGGCGATTCATTTCTCCAAGGTCACATGCATGTTCCAGTTCTGAAAGGGATCTCTGGATTTGGGCAGAGATTGAAAACAGGTTTGAAAGTAAGCTGGCGAGTGAATAATAATGGATTCTACCGATATAAATCAAAAGCCAATGTCTCAATACCTTCAATGAGTATAAACTAAGCAGTAAGACTCCATGCAAAGTACTTAAATGGTGACTGGTATACAGTAACTGCTGGGTGTCAGCCGTTATTGTTACCAAGGTCATCTGATTTTCAACTTGCTAGGACGAGGTGCTTGTTTGTAGATCTGGGGCAGCCACAGGCAGCAGGGGAGCCACGCGTTTCCGGAAGTAGACCAGAAACGCACTTCCCATGTTTTGCACGGGGCCGCGGACAGCATGAGGGCCTGTGACTATGGAAACCGTTTCTCCAACAGTCTCTGGCAACTCCTTGGCAACCAGCACTGAATGTGCGTAAGGAGCTGTTCTTTCTTATTCACTTCTGACTTGAGGTATATTTAGTTTCACAAAGTCACTGTTCCCTAAAGTCTAAGGCCAGCGAGATGCTCCTCGTTCTATTTATATCGTCTTCCATCTGCCGGCTTCCAATGACGCGGAGCCCCGGCAACCCAGATCCGGGGGCAGCCACGGATCCGGAGTGGCATGCAGCGAGGAGCCAGCAGAGGGCGCCCACACCTCACCTCCTACTCGGAAGGGGATGGGGTGGCGGGCGGGAAGGCGCCAGGAAGGGGAAAAACACTTTGGTGTCAGATGCGAAAAGAAAATGGAGACCTTGCACAAATGCAAGATCGAGAGACATTTTCCACTTACGGAGAATAACTTTCTGAGTTTTTCTTTTCTATTCAGTGAGGTACGTTTTTGGATGAGCACATTCTGTTTAGGGATGAAAACGGGAAGGGATCCCAGTCACTTTTAAATGTGGCGTTTTTTGTTTTTGTTTTTTACATGTGGTTCTCCTCACGTATGTACTGAAAACAACTGCCAGACCAGGGTTTCTAGAACAAACTTAATCTCGTGTAATTTCCTCACTTTTGATAAAGGTGAATCTTTAAATATGAGATTAAATGAAGGTGGTTTGATTTCTTTTTTCCACTTCGAATCCTTTTATGTATGAACAAACTCCCAAAGCAGAAAAGAATCTTTTGTCAGACTGGAGCCCCGACTTTTTCTTTAAGGCAAATCCACGACCCTGTGAGTTGTGACATGCTGTTCCACCAAACGTAAGACCTACTTAATGGCCCAAGGCTATTATCTGCGATCAATTACTCACACTTCTAACACATGTCAGCCCAGTACTGACTTCTGGTTCTAAATATACAGTTAGATTACAGAGCTTTTAAAAAATATACTTCCATACCCAGCTGACCATATTCAGGGCACCCAAAGGAATAGAGGTTTCCTTTGCAGTCCATTATCATACTGAATTCAGCCCCACAGGCCACTTTGGTAATTGGCTGGCCATTGTACATTATCTGAAAAGACAAGACAGGAGACTTTCAGACATTTTTTTTTTAAAAACAATGATTAAAACGTCTCTACCTCTCTGTAGGTTTGTGTTGAAACAATTACTAGGCTACAAAAGAAATTTAATGGACTCAATAATTCTGAAGGCAAAAGCTTAGAATATAAAGAAACACTCCGTTGACCCCCATAACTTCCCAGTAGAGTCAGGATCAAAGACAGGTAAACTGTATCCCAGGTCTTTGTAAACCTAAATCACGATGCCTGACACTGTGCCTCGCAAGTCCTGGTGCCCAGTGAGCGCTGAATTATGCTGACCGGTGTGGGCAGGAGGGTTAAAGAAAACAAACTAACAACCCTCAAATCTCGGTTTAGTTACTAGGTTCAGCCTCAACTTATAAAAGTTTTTATAAGTGTTACTGTGGACCAATAAAATGAACTGTCATACGTTCTCCATTATGTCTATAGAGATACTTGACCAATGGTGTTAACTGTAGATGTGAACAAAAAATAAAACGTTTCAAAATCGGTAAATTAGAAGACAGCAAAGGCCCTGAATAACTTAACATGGGATCTGGAAACAAATCTGAGCAATTAGAAAATGTGCTATTTATTGCACACTGCTCAGCCTGGGAAAGGCCCCGACAAGCAGCAGAGGGTACGAAGTAGCAGCACCGTGGAAATCAGCGATGGAACTGGAGATGGGGAGGGAATCCCAGACCCTGTCCACTGGTCCCTGCTTCTCTAGAAACCTGACATTCCACTGTAGGACAAATGGCTGACAAAACGAGAATACTTCAAAAATCCTCAAACCACAGATCGGCTTGGCCAATCTCTTTTAAGATCAAGAAATCTGATTCCCTCCATCATGAAACCACTCATCACACACACTTATTAGCATTTTACTACCTTATATTAGTTCATTTTTTAGGTATAAATCCCACCCTCAAACTTATTGTAGGTTTTTTAGGACGAAGAAACCACCAAGCTCCTATTTGTGTTCTAAGTACCTGGCAGGCGACTTTTACCTTCATACAAGGTCGAATCTCAAAGTATTTGCAGATAATGACAAATCACATCCATATAACATTCCTCACTTTCTTTGGGATAGAACTGGCTTAAAACAAGGCCTCTGTGACAAATTATTTAATTCAGAAAGTAAAACTGCTTTCAGGATATTTTTCAACTGTGAAACCTGTTTTAAAGACTATAGCATATGAATTCCACCCAAACCAGCTAGACTCCATTTTTACAAGGGATCAAGAGAGACGTACAATCTCAACCTAGGATACCGAGCACAAACGCAAAGAGAAACAAAAGGCTGTCAAGGCCGAGCAGGGAGCGTGGTACCTGTGCAGGACTTGGGACCGCGTCTGTCTGGTTGCCGAGGCCCAGCTGCCCCATCTTGTTCTCTCCAAATGCGAACACGGAGCCTGTTTCTGGAAGGAAAGAATGATATCACAAAAGGAAAAATAATACCGAGGGTTTTGAACCAGATTTGGAACCAAAGGCTCCAAAATGATACAAACAGCTCCTTTGCCAAAAAGAATGTAAATAAGGCAGTATTCCAAAAGGTGCTGGAGCGGATGCCTCATGGCTCGGAGCAAAACCACTTCCCAGCAGAGAGGCCCAACGCCCTGCCCTGCCCTGCCCTGCCCTCCCCTCCTCACAGCCTCCCCGGCCTATGAGGCTCTCAAGGCCTTCCAGAAGCACCCACCCAGGCTCACTGGGGCATCTTTCTGATTGTAACGGAGTCACAGGGCCAAGACTAACCCACCACCCAAAGTGGACCAATTGGCCTCTTGTCACGTTAAGAAACCAGCCATTCCTCACCTGTCAAGGCCAGGGTGTGGTTCCGCCCACAGGCTGCTGACACGATCACTTCGTGGCTGAGACCCTCGATGAGCCTGGGGGCTTCAACTCTCTTGGTGTCGCCATGTCCCAGCTGTCCCTTCTCATTTCGACCTGCAGACCAAGAGCAAGATAAAGTGGGAGGCAGAGAGGGCGGCCAGGGCAGCCTCACGGAGCAAGTGGGATCCCTTTCAAATGCAGACAAATCTGGGTCTCCTAGAAGGTACCCTCTAAAACAAGAGAACAAGGTGAAAGCTCTGGCTTTTCAGGCAATGGCTGGCTTCCTGAGGCCTGCCTCACTGGGTCGGGTGACCAGGATAAGATACACGGCACTGTCCCCAGAGATGTCCGTCTCCACCGGCAGCCAGCCTCCAGCCGCCTACGTCAACTTCTCTGACCCTCTTTTCTGGGTCACCGGCTGGGACCCGCCGTAGGGACGTCCTGCAGCTCTCTACGACCAAGGGGAGTGGCCAAAACGCTCCGTTCGGCCTGGATGGCAGACACAAGCAGAAGGGCTCATGGAAACTCAGTTCTCACTTCTCGCGGTACCTGCCAGACCACGATTCTCTCATTCCCTTCACTACGAGATGTATTTTAAGACAGCAACCGTTTCAACACCTGCCTCACAAGAATTTAATTACCTCAGTGCTCTGGGCACCTGCTGTGGACCATTTGGTTTTTGCCTGTCATTCCTCTTCCTTTTACTGCCCTATAAACAATGCTCACTAAACAGTGCCAAGCCCACCTCCAACGGACCACCCTTCACAGAGCCCTTAGCAACCCGAGGGACAGACAAACGCCAGACATGCTCCAAACACAAGCCCTCCCTCTGGAGCTGCACTGGCTGTGGGGTCAGGTGGCAGTGAGGCCTGAGGTGGTGACCCCGGCCGCCGAGTCCCCTGCAACACAGAGGCCCTCTGGCAAAGCCCCTCAGCTCCAGAGCGGGCATGGCGAGTTGCGGGGCCAGAAGGAGCCTGGATGCCCCGAAGCCTTCCCTAGTTTCAACACAGGCTACAATAGTTCCAAAGCAAAATAAGTCAACGGGCCGCTTGCAAGTCCCTCTAGCTGAGAAAAAAACCATACTCGCTACCGAGCATTTTGGGAAAATTTTACAAGGCCAGAAAGTCAGAGCGATTCAGGGAGAGAGTCGCTGTACCCTTCTCCAACAACACAACTTTGATCATTAGATCATGGGAAACCTGGCGAGCAGAGCCACAAAGACGAGCACCCGTCGTCCTGGAGACGGCCTGAGAAGCGAACGGCCTCTGGCTGCCCGAGGAAAACCACACCTGGACGTGTACTTTGATTTCAGTCCTCTAGCAGTAGAGGCAGACGCAAGCTACCCAAGTTCACTGCGAAAGTCACTTTAAACACAGAACAAGTGCTGGGTGCGGTTTTTCGGCACCTGAGCGGCTGGCAGGTACAGACTCTCGTGAGTGATGTGCTGTAGCGCTAATGCTTCCGGACTCTGGACAAGGCCCCTGAGCTTTCAGAGTGACTACTCACAGTGGACCCGTGACATTCCCACTGGCCGGCCACCCCTGCAGCACCGAGTCTGCTCACGGGGCCGTGTCTCTGCCCCGGGGCCATGTCAGAAGGACAGCCTTTAGAACCATCCCCTGCCCACAGGGTCAGCGCAGGGGACATTTTTAGAAGCACCACGGAAGTGAGATTCAGTAGAGACTGGAAATAAGGCATTTCCAGTTCGGCACTCTGACAGAGGCTGCTGTGTTCGGCGCTGGAACGCTCAGTGGGAGGGGTGCCGGCGGGGAGGGACACAGCTCTGTGCCAATCAGGAGAAAATGAAAATCGAGGCAATGTCAGCATGTCATCAAGAGACTATGAAGTATAAATTTGGGCCAGACACACTTGTTAGCTTTTTTTTTTTTCAACTGAATTACAAAATTAGCAGAGTGCAGGGAAGACAACAGATGTTAATATATTTGGACTTTGGTACAGCAGCTCATGAAATTGCAAAAAAAAAAATGGTTCAAACAGACCGAAATAAAAATGCAGTCATATGGGCTAAAAGCTAGCCAAAGGACCAGAAACAAAGGGCAGGGACAAATGCCAACACATCCAGCTGTAAGAAGCGGCCGATGGCTCCCAGGAGGGTATGGGGCTAAACTGAGCCTTAGCTGATACCTGGATTAATGATCTGGAAGGGAAACGGGCAGCAACGCACAGAAGCCCTCTGCAGGGGACACTGAAATGGAAGGGAGCTGAAGGGTAAGGACAGCGACCTGCCAAGTACCCAAGTGAGGACATCCAGCAGCAGGGAATGCAAATTCGGAAAAAGTAAACTGGGGAACAATATGAAGAAACAAACAGAACAGACAACGAGCTACGGAACCTGCAGACCTGTGTGATCCCACAAACGGAGGAACGGGACTGCGGAGACCCAGGGGCTGATGTCACGATGTGGCCTCCATAAAAGCCAGGGGCATTTAAAGTGGCGAGAACAGAGGGCTCACGTCGCACTGCGCTGCGGAACAAGACGGCGGGCCTAAAACAGGGAATTTAGTTCTAGGCACCGTGATATCAGGAAAAAACAGATTCTAGCAGAATGTGCGGGGAAAAGTCGCTTAAAGAGGAGGATGCAAAGAATTAGGGGGCTATGCAGAGACAAAAAATGGCAGAAAAGTGGAGGAAGGTGATGTATCTGTAGGGTACAGATAAGACTAGTGGGAATCGGGGAGAGGAAATGTGGGCTGCGAATAAGGGAGCCCTGCCTTAGAGGGAAGGCACATGAGAAAGAAGTCAGCCCCATGGGGGAATGGCTCCGTGGGTCACCCCAGAACTCAGCCTGAGCTCTCAGCCCAAGCTCGGTACTTACCCCAGCTCCACAGCTTCCCTTCAGTGGTGATGAGAAGGCTGTGGGCTGCACACGACCCCGAAACCACCGTCCGCACGCGGACCCCCGACAGGCACCCATATCTGTGGGGCCCCCACAAATTCTGACCAAGATTGCGGTAGGCAGCTGCAAAGAGAAATATGCAAATCAGATGGCCGCAGTGATGGGTGGGTGAAGAGCACTCTAAAGAAGTCACTAGACCAAAGGATCCACTGTGCTATGTTGCACCCTCAACATGATGGAGCATCCCCAGCGGACCACCCCCAGCTGGTGCACACCCAGGCAGTGGCCACACAGGCACTGACGTTCCACCTCCTTCTCTGGCCCCAACCCATGTGGACCTCGGACCCACGCTCAACGGCTACTGAGCATGCCCACCTCCAGGTGGCTAAGAGGCTGGGTGCCTCCCCTCCTGCAGCCCTGTCGGGGTTGGGGTCCGACCCAGAAAAGCCGGCAGCGGACCCGAGTCTCCCTCGCCCTCTCCCCCGCTGCCAGGCTCCCTTGGTGCGGGCTCCGTGTGCCCCCATCCACTAGACACTGCCTGCCCTGCAGTTCTTCGGGGCCTTGGCATGAGGGCCCCACGTGACACCTCTGCCCCTTCCCCAACCAATCTCCCACCATTTGGTTTGCTCTTTTCTCAGGGGTCCCCCCGTGTTGGTCAGGTCATGATCCCTTGCCTTTGCCCATGTATTCACTGCCCCAGAATGCCCCTCCCTGACCTGCTTGTTCTTAAAACCTCAGGCCAAGCACTCCTCCTCCAGGAAGCCCTCCCTGTCATGTCCCCCTTTTAACTCTTTGCTCGCCATACCCCGGCACCCCACAAATCTGTCACAGCACGTGCCCTACTGAATTCGCATGCCTCCGCACTGGCCATCCGGGGCCTCACCCATGCCTGGCGCATGGTGAGCACTCAGTAACATCACTAGGAGCACGGGAGGAAGAAAGAGCTGCCTTCTCTAAAATCCCCACTTTGTCCTATTAGTGGATGGGGCATGGCCAATTTTTTGCTTAATATTTTCAACTTGGGGCTCTCGAGGACAGAAATATGAGCGTGTTTCTAGGCTTCTGGTGACTGCTATGAAATGCTAGCCACTGCCAACTCAATTGTGTCAGGTTGGTTCAGATGTGGGAACTGATTGAAAGGCTGACTTCTCCATCAATTTCCTGGCTCCATGGAGAAGAATCTGTAAAACTGTTCAGGGTCACCCCCACCCTGCCCATGCCCATGCCCCATCAACAAAGGACGCCAACCTTGTCCTCTCACTTAGTGACAAGGGGCCCGTCAGGCAAAGGAGGGCAGCCCGGATTCAGGACTACAAGTCGATGTTACACATAGCAACAGCCCTGAGCTTCTCCACCCGAGGACACCTGTCTACTACCAGAAGGTGGACAGAAAAACCAACAACTTCTTGGGAATAGGGAAACCAAAAATGACAGCCTTCATAGGTTTCATTAACTTCTTTAAGAAAAACCCAAGGCCTGCTTGTTATCACAAAATCCAAACGAATGCTAGCATGAGTGACGTGTGTTATCTGTGTGAAGAACATGGACACCGTGGAGGTACAGATCCTATGGTTGACCCAGCTTGGCTAAGTGGACCCGTCTCATGGGTAGGGGGATGCTGATTTGCCGAAGCATCTTCCTTCTAGAAGCTTCTGAACACCAGTGCCCATGATGTCCTCAGCCCGGCAGAGGCAGGCTTTTTCCTGGCCTCCTGAGGAACCCTGGCAGAGTGATCCAAGTCAAATCAAAAGGCCGGCAACAGCCCCTGGCCCCTCGGCCAGGCTGCAGTCGTGAACTCCCGCGGCCTGGTCTAATCAGAGAGGGAGCGTGAACCCCTGTGGTATCCTGCAAACAAGCAAGGCGTCCTGTCATGCTGCCAGTTTTATAAGATCCATGGCGATGTGCACGCAAGGGCTCTCCCAGCCCTCGCTGAGAGAAGGTACGCTTCAAAGATGGCCAGAAATTGGGGGAGATTAGGGTGGGAGGGGAAGTCGTCCTTCCCCTCACGTTTGGCACAAGCGGAAAAACAAATCCTGCCTCCCTTCCCTTAACGTCTACTGGCTAGGTCACGAAGGGCCGAGAGGTATTTAAAAATACCATTAATGTTAAAAAAAAAAAAAGTATGTGCGTGTGTACATACATACGTGTGTATGTGTATTACATATATATACATGCACACGTAAAATTTCATTCAGAGGGAGAAAAATCAGGGAAGCAAAGGTAGGAATGAGAGAAGACCAAAAGGCACTCTAAAAATGGGCCCGATAAGGGCAGAATTTCTTCGACTGCAGCATGGGAGCCATCTTTAACTCACAAGGAGGCTTCGCTACCTTCTGAGCCTCACCCTACACCCACGGGAGTCAACTCAGCCTCTGCTGCCACTTTCCACTAGAATTTACTTCCCCTTTCTGAGGCCGGGTGTCTGTGACCGGGAGTGGGCCACTCATGTGAAGAGCAGCTTTGAGAGGAGATGCCACAGGGCTGGCAGACTTAGGTCATCACATGCCAGGAGGGGTTTCCTGGAGACGGCAGCTGCCAGGCAGACTCGGGCCCTAAGTCTGGGCCCTTTTTCCACAGTGGGAGGAAATGGCTCGGACCCAATTCTAACTCAGCTGGACCCCAAGCGGGCGCTGCTGCAAACTCCTGCCGTTTTTATGGAAAAGGATGATCTCCACTGGCCTTCTCGAGGCCCCCGGGAGTGTCAGGGCGCAAATATTTGCTCACAGGGCAATGCTGGAAAGCTCTTTGGGAATCTTTCCAAATGAAATCAAGAAACCATAAAGTGTGGCGCTGTGCCAGCCTCCCTTCTCCGGGATGGGCGGTATTCTCTAGAGGAACGACATCAATTTTCTAAAAGCATTTGGGGACTGAAGTTACTTCTTAGAACTTCTCTGCTACCCCCACTCTCCAGACTGTTACTTGCGCTGTCAAACCAGCTCCTGCAACAATTTGGCAGCTTGCAAAAGAATGTGGACTCTTCTGAAATGTCTAACAGTTTGACATGTGACGTGTGACAAATGTCTAGGACATTCTGACATCCCACAGGACCAGCCTCTTCGTTTTAATGAAGATAAGTGACATGAGAAAGGAAGATGGAGAAAAGGCGTCGACTGAGGCTACTATTTCAATTGTTCCGATCTTAATGGAATTGGTTTTTTCAAAGCAGAATTGTGAAGTGAGAGACTCACAAAAGACCAGGGTTCAAATCCGGTTCCATCATTAGAGAGGCTGTGTGACTTTGGGCAAGTTACCTGGCCTCTCTAAACATTCTTGTAAATGACAAGAATACCTACCTGGTGGATGGTCACCAGAATTACATAGGATACCCAACATATAGGAAGCACTCAATAAATAGTAGCTTTTATATTTTTAGAAACTGTTTCTCATACCTTGTTGTTTAGGCACTTCTTTTCGACCAATCAAGTCCCAGTTGGTTGCCCCAAAAATCAAAAGCTGCCCTTTGCACTTAGACCCTTCAAGTTTCTACAGAGAGAAAGAGAGAAAAAGAAGAATTAGCTTGAAATGCTCTGTCCAGCTTTCTAAGTCTGTCCAACAACAGCGGGAAACAAAAATAATTCACTGTTAGCCAGTGGGCAAAGGCCCGAGGTACTCACCACTTCAGTGTGCTAATCCCAGCCCTGCCCCAGCCACTCACTTGTTATGCTCAGGCTTATTTTTATCCTTTCTCTTTAAAACATGTTTTGCAAAACATACATACATAAACAAGCCAAATGACATTCCTCCCATCCACAGGTATTTTCAAGAGGCCTGTCATATCACCCGGATGTCCTTTGGGGTCAAGTCTACGTTTTCCCACAAGCGTGGCGCTCCAGAGACTTCAGCCTTTAGGAGCCTGTCGCCTCTGCCCAGTAATTACTCCAGTACTTTCCCACTGTTCCTCCAGGTGCCACCCACTGTGCCAAGAGCCTCTGTGGGGCAGACATCCCAGCACCATGATCAACTTCTCCACTGGATGAAGACACTGGACAGCATAGGCAGGGCAGATCTGACCCCAGTGGCCTTGGATGGGCTCATCTTCATTGCTGGCCCATGAGATGGGGAACAGTGGTGACTGGAACAAGGGACCACCTGGGGCTGGGCCACACGGTGGGGGGCGGTGGGGCTGTGGTTCCCAGGCAACCGATTCAGTCCTCCTCCTCACAACACAGTCATTACAGCCACACACTCTCAGGCTGTCAATGGAATATAAGCCATTTTCGAGGTCACTGTCCAATTCTGGGTGGCACTCACTGTAATACCTTGGCACTTTGCTTCATTTCTGAAATGCCCAAATATACTTTTAAAATAGATTGTCAAAGATTCACCTCTGAACTATCCAGTCACACTGGCAAGGGAGGCAGTAAGCTCCCTTCTGCTCTCGTCCTCTGCATCCTCCTCCCAGGACAGTAGAAGGAAAGAAGTTTCTTTCTGTTTACAGAATTGTTCTTGGAAGGCTCAAAGGAAAAAATGCCAAACGGCTTTGGGTCCAGTCATTCTAACCTCTACGCAGTGACTGCCCCGGCGGGACACTTGGCAACATCGTGCATCATTTGTAAGATGAACACATCTTCACTATGAATGAATCAACTTCCTCTTAGGGACCTCTGTGTGACCCAAATCTGACATCATGGGCACCCCACAGTACAGATGCTGTCACGCTGGCTGCTGCTTGATCACATTTACATGGCTGGAGGAAGATGGTCTGTCTATAGCAGAGGTCCCCAAACCCTGTGCCGTGGACCAATACTAGTCTGTGGCATGTTAGGAACTGGGCTGCACAGCAGGAAGTGAGTGGTGATTGAGGGAAGCCACTCCCTAGCACTAGCATCACCCCCTCAGCTCCACCTCAGATCATCAGGCATCGGATTTCTCGTAGGAGCACCAGTCCCTGATACCAAAAAGGTTGGAGACCGCTGGTCTACAGGACACCTCCGGCAGTCAGTGTGTGAAGCGGAAATGAACAGCCAGGAATGGAGAATGACTTGGCTGCACTTAAATTATTTAGAGAACGACCTTAATTGGAGGGTAGTCCACCCCTGCGGCACCCAGACTCAGATTACTTGAATGGAAGCCGAGTTTCCCCTGGTTATCTCCCCTTCTTTGTTTAACTGGCAGGCCTCGCTAGAACATTCTACAGGTCTACTGCCGAAGACAAATGAATGGCGGCCAGTGGGTTCTGTCAAGTTCCCTGTGGAAGGAGCAGCAGACATAGGAAAGAACTAAGACACCGTGGGATGAGCTGCCAGGCCAGAGAATGGCAAAATAAGGGGGGGGTGCCGGGGAGTGGTGCTCTGGAATGACACCACTTCAGGCCTGGCAGTCTCGGCTCTGCCCGGTGGACAGAAGGCTCCAGGGAACCATGTGTCGCAGTCACTGTTAAGCACTCAACACAGAGGTGCAGTCACCACAGCAGCAGTTCACCAGCCTGACTGGCCACTGCAGGACCTGCAGCTCCACCAGACTCTGCCGTGAGTTGTTGCGTAGGGGAGGGGTCTCTTCTGTGACCTGGAGATGCCAGCATCTGCATGAACGGTCAAAGGCTTGTGGACACCGGCCCATCAAGCCAGCTAAGCATTTACACAAAAATCCAACCTTTCTGACACAAGGTGTAAAGAACCTTGGTAAATTGAGTCTGCTGCCGTGACAGCAGACTGAGTCTCACCGAAGGGCATTAAGTGTTATCTTATTCAGGTTTTTTAACGTCACGGGCCTTAGTTCCTCATACGTCAGATGGAGGTAGTTGATTCTTTTAGTGCTGTTAACTATACAAATGTATGCTGTGGGTTCTTGACCTTTATTTTTCTATAATTTAATTCTTCCCTCTATTGTCAATGAAATAAAAAAATTAAAATAAGGAGTGAAACTACTTAAGTCACAGACATGTCCCTGTCAGATAGCCGACCAGGCCCCAACGTGGGAGAGACCACAGATGCCTGGAGGCTCCATGCAGAGGCTCTCCAGTGATGGCTGTGGGGGCTGTGAGACTCTCCCAGGTAGAATCCAGCCCACAGTGATGGCCCAAGAGATTGTTTTTTAGATGAGCTCAGTGTCTGCAATACTGCCTGTCTAAAGCCAGAGACGCTGGAAAAAGTCTCCCCAACAGAATGAATGGATTTCACTTCACCTTGCTCCTTCCTGACAACCCGGTCACGTAAGCTGAGATGAACCGCCCCGGCAGAAAGATGCACTGAGCTTCTTCAATCAACAAAATGGGATTTCTGGTCCAAAGCAAGTTTTGAATTATTGCCTAAGTGCAAGGAGCATGTTTATGAGGCCGAGAGTCAACCTTTAACACACATCCATTAGGAAGACTGCTGCTCTTGGCGGAGGGAAGACCGTTCAGAAGAACGCCAGCAAACAAAAATTCCCTAATGAGCTTTCAACTCAGACTTCAAGCTTGGTTTCCAGTTGTATTTACTTGGTCCCTTCGGATGGGACAGATTTGTCTATGGGTCTACAAAACTTCAGCAACACATCACTGGAAAAACTATAAAGACCTGGACAGCTTGTGACAGTCAGTGTGTTCTCTAGGATTATGCCCAGGCTGCTTGCTTTACCTACAGGGTTACGAAGTTACAGGGAATTCAGGCTGCATCAACCCTAGACCATCACAACATGCTCATCTGACAGAACTATATATGAACTTGAGGTCCTTGGAGAGAGCATTTTCCAAGACTGAAATCATAAGCACGTTTTTAAGAATGGTGTAGAAGAAGAGTTATAAAACATCTTTTACTTGAGGCGGCTTTGCCCCTTAACCATACAAGTCTCTGAGGTTCCTCTTTCACAAGCCCAACGTCTGCAGTTTTAAGTTAACTGAAGGCAACACGGTTTCAGACAAACTCCTGGCCACTGCTTTCATACAAGAAGCTCAGAACAGTGGCGAGGCTTGCAAAACGCTCAAGTAACAGCCTCTTTGACACAGGCAAAGGACTGCTGTCGGCTGGTGGCAGCAGCCTGGATTCCCAGGACGCTTAACAGGCAGAGATCTTGTGTTTCCCTTGGAGCCCAGGATCCTGGGGCCAAGGATACTGGACAGGAGACCCACGCAGGACTGGGACTGGGACAGTGCCGACCAAGACCTGTGGGAAGGCAAAAGGGCAGCATGGGCCTGGCCTTGACCCTGGACCAAACTCAACGAGTGCTAATAAAAGCCTACAACTTGAGACGTGCGCTTCCCACGAGGCATAAAAGAGCATCATTTTCGAACCCTGTCTCCTGAGCCTAGAATGGTGGGCTGACCAGTGCAAAGGAAACAGCTTTGTTTTTTAAGGAGGTGGGAGAAAGGATGTAGAGATATGAATATGTACATATACACATTTCTCTTGGGAACTTTAAAACATGTGAGATGTAAAACAATAAACTGACGCCTGCCTGATCTCCCAGTTAAGACTAAGAACAGGGCCATTCCCATCAGACGAGCAGCTGTACCAAGCTGGTGGGAAGCCTGGTGTCCCTTTGCACACTCTGTGACTACCATCTTGGGTGAATCCCAGCACTTCCTGACAAAACTCACTGCTCTAATGGGCTGGCTGTCAACTGAGTGGAGAATGAACACAGCAGAGGCAGAGCCCACCTGCCCTTTCTTTTCGTCTGTGTAGCACAGTGACAGGAGAGCAAATGTCCCACAGAGGAACTGGACTGGTCAAAGGAACAGCTCCTGTGCTTCAGTTTCTCAAGGCTGTGGCCATTTTCACTGGCACTGGCCTGGCCCCCAAACCTAGATAAGACATTTCAGTGACGTTGCCTTTCACTTCATGATCCTCCACTATCTAACATGTTGACCGTTTCACGTTTCACTGCGGGGGTGTATGGGGGGGCAGTTATCAAGCCCTTTCACACCAGCAATGTGCAGAGGCATAAGGATGACATCAGAAAACACCTAGGCAGTGTGGAAATCCGGCCCCAAGTGGGCTGGGACTGGGTCCTTAAACTCTGTGCCCCAGTTTCCTCATCTATAAAGTAGATGTAGAAATGCATTATTTTCAACCAGTTAAACACTGCCACTGCTCCTCTGAAGAGCACTCTGGTGCTGTTAACCCTTATACACCGTCTGGGGAGAGCAAAGGCCTTCTCTAGATGTCTGACTCTAGACCCTAAGTGGAAGCTCTTACTTTTGGGGGGTTATCTGAGCATCTGGTGAAAGCTCTGAGTGTCTACCAAGCACTCGGCCCACACTACTAAACTTGTCGGTTTTGAGGCTCGCAGACCCCAGATTGAGATCTCTGACTGCAAGGTTTTTGCAGACACGTAAGTTGAGATGGTCACGATCTTAAATTAAGATTTGAAGGCCCAACTCTAATGAGCAAATTCAAACCCACTCAGACCACAGAAGATGCTTCTTGCCCTGGGGGGATGCACTGAGCCATCACCCTGCACTCGTGCCTTCGGACCCCAAGCGGTGAACAAAGCCTAAAACACTTCTCAGCCGAAGGGGGGGCTTCCCGACCTCCAGGGGGAGGGCTCTCCCGAGCATGCGCCCTC
>NW_006436888.1:1442068-1442979 GCF_000325575.1 Pteropus alecto | reverse complement strand
AGCCGCCGCGCTTCCTGGGCCCGGCGCGGGCCGTGCCGTTGCCCGAGCTCGGCTCCTCCCAGGCCGCCGCCGCCGCCTTCTTCCTGGGCATGGTCGCGCTGGAGGAGACACGGGGCAGCGGCGCACAATGGACGGGTTATAAACTGCGCGGGGGGAGGGGAGCGCAGCAGAGCCACCGGCCTCCACTTCCTCCCCTGCCCTCCCCAAAGTGGCGGCCGCGGGGTGGGCGGAGAGGGGGTGAGCCGGGAGGAAATCGCGCCCCTCCCGGGGCCCAGCGCGCCTTCCCCGGGGAATCCCGCAAGGGAGCCCAGGCCGCTGACTGCAATCCGCTTAAGGAAAGAAAAAAAAAAATGGAGACCCCGGCCCATCTTCAAGTTAGGTTTACCTACATCGCATCACAATTATAGCCTACTCCCCAAAAAAGTAAAGGGGAAGAAAAAAGAGCCTCCGATCCCCTAGGTTCTAATTAGAGAAAGCTTCGGGACACTTCAAAGATCCTCCTTTGGCACCTCCGGTGGTGAAAGGACTCCCCGCTCCCCTGCCGCCCCACCTGCTGCTTTTGTCTCCGCGTCCCCCTCCCCAAGCCCGCTCAATTAAATGCAATTCTCTCCGACCTCCCCGCTCCTCGCCCAAGCCCCCAATTCCGCCCCAGCCTGGGGGTTCCGACCTCAGGCTCTAATTAGCCGAATCCCTCTGGGTGGGCTGCCCCGACGGGCGGGGGGAGGGTGTCGAATAAAGCTGGCCCCCAGCCCCAAACACCTGCTCACACAGACACGAAAAATAAAAACTTTAATGGTGCCCAACTCTACTGGCCCCTCCCCGAAAGTGCGGCCCGGAGGATCTCTGGTTCGGGCTGCAAAGTGCCCCGCTCCGCGGCTACTTTCCCCCAGCGTCCCTGCGCTTTCGCCCTG
>NW_006436888.1:1441575-1441954 GCF_000325575.1 Pteropus alecto | reverse complement strand
TTTTTTTTATTGATTTTGAACAATGGGATCTCTGTCTGTCTCCGATTAAACCACGTGGATCCGCCTTCCTTCCCCTTTTTATTCATTCAGTTCCCAACCCCCCCCCCCTTCTTCAGGTTCTTTTACCTTTTCTCCTTGAAATAAAAAGAGAAAAAAAAAAAACTTTCCCAGATCCCGCAAACTGATCATTGTCGGTTTTGATTTTCAGCCCCTACCTGGTTGGAGTGATGAGAATCCGGAGAAAAAAAAGAAGAGAAGCAACTAAAAGACGAACCGGAGGGCTTTTTTTTTTTTCCCGGCCCAGACAAGGGCTCCAGCCCACTCACCAGATACACTTAAAATGTAAATACGGGCTTCCAGAACAAATGCTACAACACAA
>NW_006436888.1:1422850-1441462 GCF_000325575.1 Pteropus alecto | reverse complement strand
GCCACGCCGCCAGACTTCACTCCCGGTCCTGCGCGTTTCACAGGCCGCGCAACGCGCCTCGGGCCTTCTACGCAGCGCGTCCTGAGCGTCAGGGATTTCTTTGGGGTTTAGGAGAATGTTAGACTGTTTTTCCCGGGCACGTCTAGACAGGTCACCTGAGGACACTCGCTGGAAAATAGTTACTTTGCTCACGCCTCCGCCAACGAGGGACGTGCCCTAATTGAGTGATTGGAATGCAACATGAATACAATTTGAATAATTTTTCTCCTTTGCGGAGAGAAGCTGTATTTTTTTTTTTTTTTTTTTTTGGTCTGCGGATGTGTCCTCAGTATATAGCAAGGTGCTGCTACGTGGTAGAGTTACATAAAAGTTTGCTATATTAGTGAGTTAGTAATTAACTTGGAGGCCAAGGATGCACTGAAAGCTAGTTTTGATGGAAATTTTTCATCTGTTGAAAACTATTTACTGAGCCCCTGGTACATGCAAGACACAGTGCTAGGTCCTGGGGATGAAAAGCTAGAGGACGAGATTTCTGCCCTAGTGGAATGTAAGGTCTAATGGAAAAATAGACACTTGGACAAGTAATTACACGTATAATAAGTGATGGGTTATTCATCAAAATATTCAACATGGCACCTTAGCATATTGAATATTTTAAGCTGAAGGAGTTTTAAGAAAATACCAGAAGCAGGAAGGTCACTGACCCCTAACCCTTCTTCCCTGAAATAGGCCATAAAACCCTCAGGTGAGAGGTGCCCTGCCCTTACAAGGAGGAAAGGAGCACCCTTATCTCCAGGGACAAAGGGACACCAAGAAGAATCCGATAAACAGGCCTTGATAAGTTTCTCCCAGTCTAGATATTTTCCTCCTCAACCTACCGGAGTTCTCCGTGACTGTCCACTCTTCAGCAGAAAAACACACAGGTCTATTTCTTTGGGTCATCGGTTCCTGACGAAGGCTCTAGTGTCATGTACCACTTAAATTTATATCCTTTTCTCCTGTCAATCTGTCAGTATAATTTTCAGGCCCAGGGAGAGATCCTAAGAGAGTTGAGGAAAGCTTTTTCCCTCTTCCACTTAAGCATTGCAAAGTGATACCTCTGTAGGACCATCACGACAAAGGAATTCATCCTGTACTGGGGTCGGGGAAGGCGGCCCTGGGGAAAGTTACGGCAGGGGTCCCCAACCCCCCGTGGTGCAGACAGGTATCTGTTGGTGAGGAACCCGGCTGCACAGCAGAAGGTGAATGGTGGGCCAGTGAGCAAAGCTTCATCTATATTTGCAGCCACTCCCCAGCGCTAGCATCAGTGCCTCAGCTTCACCTCAGATCATCAGGTGTTAGATTCTCATAGGAGGCAGCACCAGTCTCTGGTATCAACAAGGCTGGGGACCACTGACCTACAGGATAGATAAAACTCACCAGATGAACAGAGGCAGGAAGACTATTCCAGAGCAGCTGGAGGGAACAGTACACAGAGAATCCAGGGATCTTGCTACATTCCTCCAGGGAGGAAAAGTCTCCTGTGGGGCTGGGTGAGAAGAGCCCTCTGGCTCGAGCTGAAGAAGTAGGCAAGGGCTCCTGGAGAGCCTAGTCAGCCACACTGAGGACTGATTTTTGCCAGAAGAGCTTGTTGGCTCCTCCCGGGAGTTGGGGGAACGGGGGGATGAGCTACTGGTCTCCCTCCTACGCTATGATCTCAATATCACTTGGTCTCCTGCCAAAGATTTTTACTTGCTTCTTTTTTCTTAGGCACTCTGCACAAGGAAATTCCTTCTTTAGGCAACTTCCTGAGGGTGGATAGAGTTTTAGGATTTTTGCAATTCATTCATTCTTTAATCATATCAAGAAGCAAGATTGAGGACGCAACAAATGTCTGAAAGAAGACCGAGAAACCATGAAGTACAAATCTAAGATATTTGATCAAAGTCGAAAGTCTGTGCGTCCCAGGAGCCAAGAGCTCTTATGTAAAAGAACTTTGGAAATGAAGAATCAACTGGTACATTTCGGAGATGTTCAGAAAGGTCGAGACAGAGAGTAGAAGTACCCTTTGAAAGGGGCTTCATAGACCTGCATTAAAAAAGATTTAGGAGATTACTGCTTGATGCTTTGATATGAAACACAAATAGAATCAACTAGAAAAGAATTTCACCTTAATATGCCATCAAGTCCCCTTCAGGAAATAGCATGCTGATGCTTGTCAGGCCGCAGTGGTTGGTTGGGTATTTATCCTCCAAACACCCTGTGTGGCCAATTAGGAACAGTACTAACAGTACCTTTAGATTTCAGCCACCCAGTCTTTTGCCTTTTTTCTCCTTCCCCATTATAAACCTCTTTGCCAGCGCAAAAGACACATGCGTCAGAAACACTGATGCAATGAGACGCTAATATCAGATTGCATCATATGATCCTAGGTGTGGTGCTCCTGAAACTGGTTTTTCTTGAGGCTGTGCAGCAGTAGAAAAGCGCTTTGCGGATAACACCCAAGAACTGGCTCTACTCGTCGAATGGCAAAAGTGATTTTTGCAACTCCCTGCCTCAGTTCCTCGCCACTAGCCTCCTAGGGAAAGCCAGAGTGACTTTCCTGGCTGAATGGGTGTGCTGCAGACATTCATCGGTTAGGTGTGTCATGCTGCCACTTACGTAGCACATGTTACCTGCGGAGGTGCACCTACCAGGCAAGCTGGAAATGACATTTCCTCCTCCCAAACGTGTTCTGCATCGTATCTCATTTTAATCGAGCAACTATCCTGGAGACAAACCAGTCTGGTGCAAAACCAGAAGAAGAAGAGGGAAAGAAGGTGGCTGAAGTTTCTTAGATGCTTACTAGGTGATGGACACTTCATCCACAGAACTATGGAAATGTGGGTTCCACTTGCCAGGACCAGCAGGAGGCCATCACCAGGACCAGCAGGAGGCTCTTGGGCCTCTCTGGTGTTCAGCGAAGTCATACATCAAGTTAGTTTAGCCTACTTTTAAGGTCCCTTCCTGAAATTGCTTGCTATTCAACTTGGCCGCAGAAAATTACACCTTCAGTTGGAGAACTGATTTTCTGGTCTAGTATCTATAAAAAAAAATGATCACTAATCATGGGAATGATGCTACTGACCAACAGAAAATTGGGCTGAATGGTCTGTATACAGTTGGGTTAGGATAGGATGATACAACCTAGATCTTCACCATCCAACATGGTAGTAGCCACTGGCCACATGTGGCTTCTGAGCACTGGAAATGTGCTAGTGCCAGTTGAGATGTGCTGCAAGCGTACTTACACTGGATTTCAAGCCTTAGTACAACGAAAAAATATGAAATATCTTGTTAATAATTGTATTATCTTGATTACATATTGAAATAATATTTTTGACATATTAGGTTAACATAGTATTAAAATGAATATCACCCATTTCTTTTTACTCTTTTCAATGTGTCTACCACAAAATTTGAAATTGCGTATATAAAATATTGTGCTTCACATTTTATTTCTATTGAACAGCACTACCTTCGAAAGCATAGCTGGAAAACTGGTAAGTTGCTCTGGATTCAACATTTTCTGCCTCTGTTCTCTAGTTTCCCTCATCTGTTAAATGGCAAGATGAAGTTTGGGCTAAATTTCTCTTGGGGCTCCTTCTGGATTTAATATTTCTAGGTTCTGAGAACATTAGCAGGTAGGAGATCCTTGTCATCGTGTTTGGAAATATTTTGGGGAGAAGAAGATCGTATAACTTCATTTCTGCCCTTGAGTCATGAACTTTTAGAAACCAAAGCATCTTTAAGTATTATCGTTGGACCTTAAGCCCCCAGTCTGCAAGCCCCTCGTGGGCTTGTGATTTTCCAGTAAGCACCCAAGGTGACCTGACTTGTAGTAAGCTGTCAGTATATGTTTGTTGACCTATGTAGTCAACAGAGGAAGAATTGAAGCCCAGAGAGACTCTGAGACCACCCAAGGCCAGCAGCTAGCTGATGGAAAAGCCAGGAAGAATACAGGCCAGTTCAGGACCCCTTTGGCATGGTCCCTGGACCAACAGAAGCTGCATCATTTGGGTGTTTGTTAGAAATGCAGAATCTCAGGCCAGCCCGAATCTATAGATCCTGAAGCTACATTTTTATCAAGATCCTCCAGGTTATTTTTATGTCTCTTAAAGTGTAAGAAGTGCTACTCCAACTCATACCAGTTTTCTCAGGGAAAGCATCATTGTCTGTGCCCTGGGGAAGTGCTTCATAATCTAGTTGCAGGATGAGGAGGTTTAGGAGGCTAGACAGCAGGACTCATATGCTAGCTAACGAAGACGAAGATGTAAGAAAATTCGACAAATGTTTTCTGAGCCTCTACTCTGCTAAGCGCCTGGAGCCAATGCATCTGCTTCTCTTCCTGAGGGTTTGAAGGGCTTACATTTTTGCAGTCCCTGTCACCTGTACTTCAAGAACAAGCAACCCCTTCACAAGCAGCCCACCCCTGCCAGTCCCTCTATCCCTTCTTTAATACAAGAGAGTCCAGAAGCAATTCGAAATGAAAACAGGCACGCCTCGGGAGTTAAATCTAATTTTTCAGACCCAGGAAAAACAGGATCGAAATCAATTCCATCAATGTCTGCATGTTGGTTTGTAACCACCAGTCCCTCCCAATTCTGCAGGATGTTTGCATTCATGTTGTGTTCCGGCCTATGATAGAACCACAGTTTATAGAACGGGTCTCTAATCAATAGCTCTCCAGTCATTTTTTTTAAGACTATCCCGCATCCCATCTTGCATAGAAAAACCATATACTGCAGAGATTCCGTTTTCCCCTGGAATGGGAAAGTTGGCAGTATGGCTATATGGTTTTGAGACTAGAGAAAGAGCAGGACAAATGAATTGTGGGCCTTACAGATGTTTGCCCAGCACTGATTACGTAATGGAGCCGAGAAGCCAGGTGACTTTCTGATGAGGTTAAGAAACAGACTTTGAATGGACAAGAAAAACCAAGGCTTTGGTCTCAGCTGCAGAACTGGGTCATTGGCCTCGGACGTTAATGACAAGGTGAGAAGGAGGATAGCCAGTTTAATAATCGGATGGCCCTGGTGGTTGGGAACCATTGCATTTCAGTCCACATCATGTCGTAGAAAACAGTGACGGCCCTTTGGAAAATGAACAAACTGAAGTAACGTGAATTCCCGCAGTGCCAAACACTGGGACTGTCTGACTTTCACCTTCACTAAACGGACTGAGTCAGCCAGACGAAGGAAAGGCGTTCTTCGAAAGAACCAAGATGCTCCGGCATTTATTGAGCCCTTATTGTGTGCCAGGCATTGGGCCATGTGCGCCCCGTAGAAAAGCCTATTTAGCCTTTCTCACCTCCACGCAGTGTGGATCCTGCTGTCGGTCCCTGCATCAGTCTGTTTGGGCCACCATCATAAAGTGCTGTGGACTGGGGCTTAAACAGCAAACATTTATTTTCTCCCAGTTCTGGAAGCTAGAAGTCTGAGACCAAGGCGTCAGCAGGGTTGTGTCTTCTGAGGCCTCCCTCCTGGGCTTGTAGGCGGTTGTCTTCCCCTGTGTCATCGCATGGTTTCCCCTCCGTACACGTCTGTGCCCTTATCTCCTCTTCTTTAAGGACACCAGCCGCCTTGGATCAGGGCCCGCCCTAGTGACCTCATTTTAACTTTGTGTCTTTAAGGACCCTATCTTCAAATGCGGTCCCATTCTGAGGTGGGGCTCACAGTTCCCACCCTGCCTATTCCCGGGGGTGGCACGTTAGAGAGGCTGCGAAAGGGCTCCCTCAATTGTAAGGTCCTGTCCCCCTGTCAGAGAACCTGGGGAACAGGCTTTAGGTCAACGCAGTACCCATCGCCCTTCCTCTCCAAGCCTCTCTGATGAGACTGGCAAGGAAGGCACTCACTCAACAATGTCCACTGAGCCTGGCAGAGCCCGCCTCTTTGTGCCTCAGTTTCCCTCTTGTGCAATCATTAGAACACCTTAACTGAGTACCCGTTAGTGAGTCGATAATCACTTGTTTCATTGTTCACCGGGGTTTAATGTGAGGTGTAACAATGTAAAGATAAAAATACAATAATGTAAAGAATAACAAGACAGTAGTTACTTTTGTCTATTTTCAAAGACTTTAAAGGTATTGCTGTTGACTTCTGGGGCTCCACCCAAGCCATTTCTGTACTTACTCCACTGACCCCCACTAGACCTCTCCTCGCTGCTCCCTAACCTGTCCTCACCTTTGTTTTCTCAAATACTCCCTCTTCCTAGAACCCTCCTTTTTAGTCCTTACCTTGCTGTCTCTACAGGGGTCTTGGCTTGGTTCTGAAGCAGAGGGGCCTCTTTGGGGCGAATAGCAATAGCACATGTGGTTCTATGGGCTTTAAATCTCCAGCAAAGTTACCATTTTTAGTAAAAGGCAAAAGATTTGTATGATCTTAAGAGAAACCAGAGTATACAAAGGTATCATCTTAAAATATAATCCTTCTCCGGTGTGGGCAACAGTGATGCTGGGCATGGAGCCGGACAGTGCCAAGGCCCAGCTTCTACTCCAGGGCTATGCTGTTTCTGGGACTGGACCACAGGTACTGGCAAGTCTGCAGCGTGGTCTGAGTACCTGCTGTGTGCAGAACCCACCCCAGGCGTCACCTACTTCATGACGGCCTTAGGTCGGGCCCCTTGACCCTAACTAAGTCAGAGGGGTAGTATCCACAAGCCTCAGCTCCCTCTCTTCGCTCAGCAATTCAGGCAGTAGCAACAGCATGTGCAAAGGCCCTGAGGTGGGCATTCATTCTGCTCCTCTGAGGAAAGTGCAGAAGGAGGAAGAAAATGACTATAGACCAGGTGCGGTCGAGGTGCCAGCCCTGCGAGGTGTGTTCTGTGTAGGTACAGCAGTTAATCTTCATCACAAACATGAGGAAACTGAGGCTCAGAGAGGTTCCGAGGCTCAAGGTGGCTCAACTGGTAAGTTCCAAGGTAGCGACTGATTGGGACTCTGATTCTGACACCCACACTCTTTTTGCCCCTCTTTTTGCCAGGACCGTGAGACCTGGGCCTCTCCTCAGAATATGCATCCACGATGTTAGGCTTAGGCTGTGGGCAGCCCTCCCGGCCCCCGGCCCCCGCAACTGCGAAATGAAAGGGATGGGTCTGTGCTTCGTGGATGTGCCCCTCAGACGCCCACCACGGACGTGCCCCATGGATGTGCTCCCTGTGAATGCACACTGTGGATGTGCCTCTGGACGTGCTCCATGAATACACACTGTGGCCATGCATTATAAGCACACTTGATGGATGTACTCCGTAGTCACATACTCTGTAGACGTACACTGTGCCATGCTTGGTGATCATGCTTCATGGATGTGCATCGCGGACATGCACCTGGACATAGTCTGGACGGGTACGCAGACAAACATTTCAAAAATTGCAGTTGCTATGTATTTATTTCATTGCATACTAGAAACACGTGAATGTTTGCATAAATAGCAATCAAATCCATGCTTTCGGTAATGAATGATAGTTTCCTTTTTAAAATGATTCATTTCAGTTTAAAATAGGTGTCGATTTAAAGCAAGATACTCAATCAGGTGTTATGTAGATCTCGCAAAAATGAAGAAGGTGATTCACACACAACCTCAGTTTGAGAGACCAGGAGTTTCTGCCTCTGACACCTCTCCAACCTCTGATGTTCTTTGGTCTGTGAAGAATCGCGAACTCTGACGATCTAGAGAAATCCACCGCGAGGAGAAGTTCGGCGATGGGCAAAAAAAGCAAGCCCGTTTAAAAGTACACTTTGAATTGCGCAGGTCTGGCCCCGATCCATGGAAAACTTCTTGGCTCTGGACATGTGACTAGGTGTGCAACCTGTCATCAAACACCAGCGTGATGATGGGGCTTAGGAAGCAGGAAGCTGGCAAGAAGGGAGGAGGAAGCTTGCAGGTGGGAACCTGATCTCGGCCTGTCCTGTCGAGTGCATGTGTGTGAAATACAGTCACTTTTGTGTCCATTCGGTTGCTCTGGAAAGTATCACTTTCTAGCTGGAATCCAGTCCCCTCGTTCGTTTGAGGAATGGGAAGAGTGAGACCCAGAGAAGATGCGCTGTCTCCCAGTCGAACTGAATGGAGGAGGACCATGTGCCGACTCCCCACCACTCTGCCGGGAGCCACCCTGAGGACTAAGCCACTGGTTACTTTTTATCCTCTGGGTAGTTTACATAATTACTATTATGCACACATTTTTCAAAAGAGCGCGTTTATTACCAAACCTCGTTAAATCGCCTGAGTCTTGGGCTGGTTCCCCTTCCCTGCCTTCCAGGGAAGGAAGGAATTTGGCTGGACACAGAAGTGTTCTCCCACACCATCATTACCTGATGCTCTGTGTCCAAAACAGGGGGCTAGGCACCTCAGGACAGCCAGTCTTATAGTGAGAGGGTTTCCAGGTGACTCACAGGGCGATGGCGAGCACAGGTAATCCCATGAACGCAGGCAGGGCCCTTGCCAGAGAGGCTGAAAAAGGTGGAGCACGAGACAGCGTGGGAGGGAAATGGAGAGTAGGAACCCTGGAACTGGCCTGCCCGGGTTCGAATCCTGGCTCTGCTGCTTGCTGTGTGGCTTTGGACAAGTTAAATTGCCCCTCTGAGCCTCGGTTCCCTCCTCTGTGAGTGGTATGATGATAATAGAATCTGCCATGAGGACTAATTTTGTGGACTAAGTGAGCCCGTCTTAGAATGGTGCCTAGCACGTACTAAGTGCTATTGGGTGGCTATTACCCTAGACCCTAGGAAGGCAGCCCCTGGGTCCATAGACCCCCAGCCAGAACAACAGCCCTAGCCCTACTTACACCATGACCTCGGACCACTTCCTGCACAACTCTGGGCCTCAGTTATCTCACGGCTAAAATCAGGGCATGATGGAGCTCACTTCCTAGGAGTCTTATGAGGAGTCAAAACTCGAATCCAGAGCCTGGCACAGAGGAGCTCTTGAGAAAGAAGAGCTTGCATTACCTAAGACTCTTGTCCACGTATTGTTGGAATTGTGTTGGGAGTACTTAGGTCAGACTGCAGCAGCGAATGTCTCTGACTGCATGGATGGGGTGGGGGCAACAGACAAGACTGGGAAAAGACCCAGGGTGAGGAGCCGGGAGCAATGGGTCTGAGCTGCCCTGTTCCTTGAGCGCTGGATGACCCCGGGCAAGGTCCCTCCCACTTCCTGAGCCTCCGCTGCACTGAACCTCATCAGAGGTCTTCCAGTGAGGCTTCCTTGGAGGTTCCTGGGCCTCGGCCCCCCCACCCCCAGAGCATATTTCTTTTTAAAATAATAACGAACATCTGTTGGGTCCTTGGTGTGGACCAGGCACTTGCCATGCATGCGTGCATAGCAGAAGTTTGTTCCTCTTTACCGAATTATCCACCCAATTAAAGGACATTTTGGTTGTTTCCAGTTTGGGGCTTTTACAAATAACGCTGCTCTGAACATTTGTATGCAGGTTTTTATGTGGATATACGTTTTTGTTTCTCCGGGATGAATGCCTGAGAGTGTAATTGCTGGCTCATCAGGTGAGTGTATATTTAGTGTTTTAAAAGAAACTACCAAACTATTTTCTGGAATGGCTGTACCACTTTGCATTCCCGCCGGCAACGCATGAGAGGTTGTTTCTCTGCGTCCTCATTAACATTTGTTGTCGTCGCTATGGTTTTTGTTTTAGCTGTTTTAATAGGTAAGCAGTGATGTCTCCTAAGGGTCTCGATTTGCGTTTCCCTGGTGATATTGAACATCCTCCCACGTGCTTATTCACCATTCACAATTCCTCTTCGGTGAAAAGTCTCTTCATGTTTTATGCCCATTTTTTGGTTGGATGTTTTTTACTGTTGAGTTTTGAGAGTTCTTCATATATTTTAGAGTCCTTTGTAAGGTATATGGTTTACAAATACTTCTTCCCAACCTGTAGCTCATCTTTTCATCCTCTTAACAAGGTTTTTCACAGAGCAAAATTTTCTAAGTTTGATGAAGTCCAATTAATCATTTTTTTCCTTTTATAGATTGTGCTTTGACATTCTAGGATCTAGCTCTAGGTCCCAAAGACATTCTTTTTTTTTTTTTTTTTTGCTTTCTTCGAGAACTTTTATGTTTTACATTTTACTCAAGTCTGTGATTCATTCTGAGTCAATTTGTATATGAGATGTGAGATGTGAGGTTTAGGTCAAGGTCATTTTTGGGCTATGACGATCTAATTGCTCCATTGCCATTTGTGGAAAAGACTCTCTTAACTCTGTTGGGCATAGACAGGTAACCATGGCACTTTGCCACCTCTGTGCTTTATACATTTGTGGTCCCCGCAGGATTTTGTTTGAAGAAAAAATTCCACTGCGAAAATAGTTTGAAAACCTTTGAACTGGGAGATGCAGATGTCCCCCTGGCTCTGATTCTCAGCTAGTTCTAAGACCTTGGGTGACACATGAAGTGCAGCAGGCGGCTTGAAAGTCCCCCAGAGAAGGAACTTTGGGGTTCCAGCCTCAGCGTGAGCCAGTCCCCACCTCCTCTTGCCATCGGGGGCCTCCTCCTCAGATGGGTGCCCCTCACTGCAGAAGGAGCAGGTCCTGTAACTGGAAGCTCATTAGTGGGACAGAGGACATCCCTGGCCGGGGCATGGGCCTGCAGGGAGGGCAGGCAGGGCCCTGGTGGGGAGCAATTACGAGCCGGCAACTTGGAAGAGGGGGCGGAGGGGGAGGGGAAAGGACCTGCCAGGACTTGAAAGGGCGCTTCACAACGCCACAGTTTAAACATCGCCTCCGCCCACCACACTGCTCTTTGATGTCCAGAGAGACTATTCCAGCCATTCCGCCCTCTCCCCTTACCCTGTGGATGCGGGAGAAGTTGCAGAGCACCCAAGAGGTGTGGGGAACACTCCCCCTGCCGCCCCCCAACACACGTAGATGTGCCAGAATTAATCTCACCTGTCAGTAATGGCCCAGATTCCCCATTCACAGACGTTTCTCTCCACTCTGCCGTCCCTACCAACTGCAATGAGACCTGAAGGTCGGTTGTCAAAATCTCTTGATTTAGACAAGAGAAGGCAGCTAAAAATAAGACGGTGGTAGGTGTCACTGCTCACGTCAGTACAATGTTTTAAAGTTTGCGAAGCACAAGTGTCTTCTCTTTCAGGCCTCACAGCTCTCTGGCGAGGACATATCACAGATTATCACGCCTGTTTTACAGTAGAGGAAACTGAGGCTTGGGAAGGTCAAGGGGCTTGCCTTTTCGCTTTTCTGACTGCCTCTACTAGGCTAAAAGCTTCAAAAGGGAGGGCTCGGCTTTGCCTCGTTTACTGCTGTGTCCCAGGTCTAAGTACAGCACCCAGAACCTTGTAGTTGCTCAGTAAAGTATGCTGCAGTTGGAGGCAGAAATGCCCCAAATGATAAGGCTAATTCGCAGCAGAGTTTGGGTGAACAGTCCTGGTCATCCTCTTTTTAAAGCGAGATCTAACAAATAACAAATAACATGAAGGAGTTTGTGATAAGCGGCCCAAGATCTCCGGAAAAAAACAGAGGCACCGAGAGAGGCCAAATTCAGCCAAGTGAAGAGTGATTTTTCTGTTGGAGCCCCAGTTAAGCAAAATATTATCCCCTTCCAAAAGAATTTCATTCTGCTTATTGGTAGACCTGTGTTACAAAAAAATCCTACATTATTATTTTAGAATTTGTCAACAAACAATAAAGCATTTGTAAAAATTTATTTTCTCTCTTCTTATATAAGTTTCCACATACTATCTCTGGGCCTCTTGGCTCACACAGCCTAAAATATTTACTATCTGGGCCTTTTTGCAGAAAAAGCTTGCTGATTCCTACTTCAGAAGGAGGGGAACCTGAACTTAATGCAAGAGTCGGGGTGATGGGAGGGCATCCAGATAACATGCCGAGGAAGCAGGTGGCAGATTTTGTGTCTCTGGGCAGGGGAGGATGGTGTGGCAGAAGGAGAGGCGAGCAGGATTCCAGAGGCTGTGCCCTTTCCATGGCCAGCTCTGTCACGGCTTTCCGTGGGGACCCAGTGAAACCTCCCTGGGAGAGTCCTCTGTGTGCAGTGTGCTCCCTGGGGTCCTCCGCCATCCGATGGTGGGTTCTGGCTTGCTACCTCCTCCGCAGCCAACCCGCTTCCCTGGAGCCAGGGCCTTCCTCCTATCCAGCTCAGCCCAGGACGCTCTGGGCCGTTGCCCTGAGAGTGGCGTGGGTGTTGGTTTCAGAGTAAGGGGCGGGGTCTTTGGAGAGGCACCACGTTCACATCTGCTTTGCCTGGCGTGACCCTCAGCCGGGACACCCTGGCTCTGCAGCTGCCAACTCGACTGTGCCAAGGGGGATGCTTCAGGCAAAACCTCCGCCACAAGAGCCTCGCTTCTCAGGCTCCTTCAGGTGGCATGTGAAAGGCATGCACCCAGGGGCAAGGACATCGAAGCTCCTTATCTGGCCTGCAGCGCTGCTCAGAGAAGCATGGAAAACTGTCCTAGGGTCCTCCTTGAAACATGAACCTCAACCTGAAACACAGGCCTCCTTGCACTTGGCCACGAATTCTTACTTTGCCTTGCCTTAGAGAAGGGCTCCTTCCCAAACCATTTTGTGCACGTGTTAAGAGCAATTTCTGAATCGATGAGTAAATAAATCACAGAACTTTTTTTTTTTTTTTGTATTTAAGAATATTAAATTCAGGTTAGAGTGCCAGAAGTAGAATTACTGGGGCAAAGAGCATGAATATATTTAAAGATGCCGATGCCAGTTGCACGCCAAAAGAATAGAGATGCTGTGTACCCTGCCACACGCAGTGCCTGGCAGGACCCTACATGGTTCTTGGTGTCATTGGCAGATGCATCTTAAATTCCTAACACCGAACACCCTGCATATAACTCCACTTGGCCCATCTTTATTGAGCACGAGAAGTGAAGGAGTGTGGCCCTTGGCAGGTGCCATATAACGGTTTTGATGCTTTTTCCTATTTTAACTTATTTAAGTCTCACAATGATCCTATGAAGTGGGTACTCTGGTTACTCCATTTGACAGGCGGAGGGAAGTGAGGCACAGAGGGTGAGAGGCTTGGCCAGGGAGAGGGCCTCCGTGGCACCCTGCCCCACCAAGTCCAGACATTTCTGCTGCCCCAAAGGTGGATCTCTGCTCAGCAGAACTTCTGGACTCCCCCTGGATTGCAGATCCTGTGTGGTGTTCCGGGAAACTGTTCCCAGGAAGGCGGGGGGCAAAGGGCGAGGCTCACCTTGTGAGTTTCCTTCCTCTGGGTCTCGGGGACCACAGGCTTGTGCTGCCGGTGGTTTAAGGCTGGCAGACTGTCGTTCCAGGTACTCCGTCCAGCCTCGTGGTTGTCTGGGACGGGAGGGGGCTGGTGTGGTGCCAGTTACTTCCTCACAACGATCAGCGAAGCTCATCTTCCTCGCTGTGATGCTGTTTCTTTTTTCTCGTCAACAATTTTAAATTGTGGTATACATAACGTAAAAGTTACCATTTTAACCAATTTAGGTACATTCACACTGTTCTGCAACCAGCACCATCGTGTATCTCCAGAACTTTTTCGCATTCCCAAACTGGAATCTGAACCCATTAAACACTAACTCCCCGCTCTCCCTCCCCTGGCCTCGGGCCACCACTCTACTTTCTCTATGAATCCGATGGCTCTAAGGACCTCAGATAAGTGAATATAAAGATGTTTCTTGAAGGTCTGTTTAACATCTGTAAACGACAGAGGATCACTAAAGGATGAGTAGGAAGGTGCAGGAAAGGGGGGAAGAAAGATCGTCCAACGACCCATCACTCTGTAAAACTTTTTTTTCCCATTGACAGCCCCCACTTCTGGGTGCCATCAAACCCAACTGCTACGTTTCACTGCAAGAGACTCTAATGAGCTGAAGCTGGTAAAAAGGCCATGAACTTGGGGTGGCTGGGCCCCTGACTCTTACTGGACCTAATCGAAGATACTCTTTTGACTGAGGAACAGTGAAACTGGTTTTAGCCAACCCTGTGCAGACCTAGGGACTCATGGGGTCCTCTCTGGAGCACTGGTTCTCCAGGCTTCATCCCGCTAGACGCTGTGAACCCCCTTTTCCAGCTTCAGAACCCCCCTGACTCTACCCTTCAGATCGTACATGGTGTGTTTCTCTGCTGCCCTCGCCAGGCCAGCAAGTAACTCAGCTAAGGCAGTGTCTTCCCTCTCTGGTGGCCTTTATTTGTTTTAAACATGACCAGTTACTATTTTGGCCGATTTTGTTTTGGTGGTGACCTTTAGGCAAAGATCAAGGATCAGTTGCTAAACCTCATTTTCCCCCAG
Organism: Pteropus alecto; assembly: GCF_000325575.1. Classification (NCBI taxonomy): domain Eukaryota; kingdom Metazoa; phylum Chordata; class Mammalia; order Chiroptera; family Pteropodidae; genus Pteropus; species Pteropus alecto. The sequence continues at coordinate 1,427,186 of NW_006436888.1, read as the reverse complement.
CACTGGGTCTGGGAGAAAACAATTTAGTTCCTGCCCCCGAGGGATCTAAATGCTAAAGGCAGGAGGATTTGGGGGCCTGGAAAGAAAGCTGGCAAACAAAGCCTGCAGTTTTGAGAAGTCGTCATAATCAGAGCTACCATTTCTTGTGCTTTTTTCCTAGGGACATTTGAGTACTTAAGACACATTATTTTATTCCTTCCTGGGAGTGAGCATTACTTCCTGCAGCGGGAAGCTCAGAGAGGTGAATTCATTAGCTTTGGCTCAAACAGTTGGTGTGTGATAAAGCCTAGACAATAATGATAATTTATTGTTATTATTATTATTTATTATTATTATTATTATTATTATTATAGCAGCTAGCACATATAGAACGTTTACTAGGTGCTGCCAAAGCTTTACTTATATATGTGTGTATATATATATAAGCCTTTATATAATTTTATATAATTCTCATTATAACACTATGAGATGGGTGCTATTTTCGTCATCCTCCTCATCTTACAGGTGATGAATCTGGGAAATAGGGAGCGCTTCTCTCAAAGCGGCTTAGCTAGTTCCCGGGGTGGGGCGAGCTAGGACTTGAACCCAGGTCCTCCTCACTACACATGGTTAAACTTTAGCTCACCCTGACCTCTGACCTCTGACCTGATTACTTATCCTAAAGCCCTCCATCTTCATAGCCACCTGTCCGTGGGTAAAACCGGCAGTTTCGTTTTGTGCAGACTTGGCATGTGGGGTTTGGAATGATTTCCTCTGAAGTCAGGAAAGGGCTGGGGACTTCGGGATTCGTCCATCCTCCGTCCCTGCAGACCATCCACTCTCTCATTTGAACGGCACGGGCCCCAGAATCTCAGTGATTCTACCAGGGGCTGGTCACCCCCCACCTCCAAGGTTGAGTTGTTATCTTTTGGCAAAGTCTGAGAGATTGTGTGCCCTTGCTCCTTCCCAGGTATTTGCAAGTTTGGCCACAATCTCTGCTCAGGATTGGTGAAAACAAAAAACGAAAAACAAAAAACCAGACCCCTATGTGAATTTTATGTCTGCTCTCTCAGCAAGAGAAGTTTCAGTCATTTTCGCAAAGAGCTTTTTCTACCTTCCAGTTCCTTCAGGCTGGCTGGGAAGGAAACGTGTTGCTCCCGCATCCCAATCTTTTAGAAACGGAATCTTTCTTTTACTCCACCCCTCCACCCCTCTTTTTTTCTTCAGATTTTTCACGGAGGTATAATTTACACACAGGGAAACGCACCGATTGTCAAGTACAACGCCATCGGTTCCTTTAAAAGCTCACGTTGTCAGTCACGCGACCACGTCGGCCGGACCTCTGTCGGCATACGAAACATTCCTGTCATTCCAGAAAGTTCCGCCAGTCCCTTCTCTCCTTCCTGCTCCCTGGGGGAGGGCACCCACCAGATGCCGAGCCAAATCATGGGGCAGCTCAGCGCCTGGCCCCAGGTTGGGCGTGGGTCCCCAGGGCCCCGGAGCTGCCCGTATAAAGGTGGAAATGTAGAGGGAACAGGTAATTTTACTGGGTGGAGACCTGGGTAATAAGAGAGGCTGACGTGAGATGCAAAAATAGCCCAGCAGAGGGGCTTTCCAGCTCTGGGGAGGTATGGTTCGGGGAGGGCCAGAGGCTGGCTACTTCAGGAGGAGTGTGTGTGTGTGCGTGTGTGTGTGTGTGTGTGTGCGTGCACGTATATACGTGTAAAACCCAACCATGACAATGCGTGTGTGTGTGTGCGTGTGTGTGTGTGTGTGTACGTATATATATGTAAAACCCAACCATGACAATGTGTGCCGTTGAAGAAAAGGAAAAACTGCATCGGATACTTGTTAAAAACTGCAAGTAAGGTTATTCAAGACGATTGCAGTAGGAGAGAGACCGTCCCAAATAACAATGAGAGACTGAACTCAACTCTGAACAGATCACAGACAGCTGGGGATTTATACCAAGGAGCAGAGTGAGCGGGCTGAATAATTTTTCTCTAATGGTGCCCCTGCCAGGAGGGGGAGGTTCATCTGATTTATTTATGACGTTTATTGGCCCAAGGCCCAGATCAAGGAGACAGACCTAACGCATTTTCACAAATGGGGGAGGGGGTGGCCCCATCTTTAAATTATTTTTTGTTGGGGCGGGGGGGGGGAGGGAAGCTGGAATGTGGGGCTAGGGGAAGGGCAAAATTAAAAGGTAGGCACTTGTTTAGAGTTCAGGTGAATAGCTCAGTTACTTCGACCTTGCTTGCCTTCAGATCCCGGCCCTAGCGTCCCATTCTTCCCAAGAGCCACCTTGTGGAAGTGCTCCTTTCACAGACATTCACCGAGCGCTGCCGGCATCAGGTACTGTTCCTGGCATTGAGACGCAGCAGGGACCAATCCGGACTGAGATCCTGTCCTCCTGGGGTTTCCATGCTGCCGGGGACGGGGAAGACAGATACTAAGTGAGATGAAGAAGTGAATCGTGGCGTCTGTGTCAGGGAAAGGGAGACAAAGGGCCACGTTGGCAGGTTTAATATTAGTGAATGGGGTGGGCCTGGAAGATTTCATTGAGAAAAAGCTATTCTGGCTAAGCGGATACCCGAGAGACGGGGGATGCTCAGGGCAAAACAATGGGCAGAAGAAATAGCAGGTGCAAAGGCCCTGAGTCAGCCGTGAGCTCACTGCTGGGGGTGAGAAACGTTCCCTTTTCCCTTTTAGCTCTTTTGGCTGGTTGAATAATTCAAATGACATACAGCAAATCGTTTTAATACCTGCTCCTGGGGGAATTCACATAAGCACAAAAATTCCGAAGACAGTAAGACAAAATGAGCGGCATATGTCATTTAGAACTAAGGAGGGGGAAATAAGGCAATTCGCTGGGAGAAGAAGAGTTTTGGTTAGATAAATGAACGTATGCTCATTGAAACGATGGGACATCCAGAGGGCTTTTGGTCTAGTGGCCCTTGCTATATTCCTCCCAGTCAGTCACACCTCGTTCATATTAAAATATGGTCATCTATGACAATGATGATAGCGCCCTTCCTGGAACAAGTCCTCTGTCTAAATTCTTTCTGGTGGTAAGAGGGAGGGTCAAAGGTTCTTCCTGAGCCTTCCAGACCTTGATCGTTTCCAGCTCAAAATAATCTGCAATGCCAGAGTGGCACACCTTGGGGTGACTTGTTCTGAATCCTTAAGGATCCACAAGCAAGGAGGCCGATGTGGCAAGAGCAGAGCAGGAGAAGTGGGGAGAAGAGGAAATGAAGGGGGAGAAATAAGGGAGGGGTGTAGGGTAGGTCCCCTCGGCTTTGGCTGAAGCCCCGAAGGCACTGAGTCCAAGAGTGGGTACCGGAGATGAATGAAAAGAAGACTCTACAACTTTTAGCCTAAACAGCTGGAAGCATGGAATCATCGTCAGCAAAGCATCTGGGAAAGATCCACCTAGAAGCGGGTTGGATTGGGGGGGAGGGGCGGCAGATAGAAAAAGGGGACCACTTGGGAGCTCAAAGTGGGATATGTTGACATGAGATGCCATTGAACATCTGGTAAAGAACAAAATTCAACCGAGTAAATTTGAAGATCTAATTGGCTTTATTAATTGCTTAATTGATTCATGAATCGGCTGCATCCCATCTGGGAACTAGGAGGAGGCTCGCTCAGAGGCCTTGTACAAAATGGAAGGTTTTCCTAGGCAGGAGGGTGAGGCGGGGGAGTTATTAGCAGAAGAAAAGAAAGGGTAATTTTGAGGCCTAGTCATCTTCTTTGTGGGGGGAAGGGAAGGGCAGGGGTTTTATCATGAAGATTATTTCCTTGGTATTGATCTGGAACTTCCAGACGGATTGGTTTAAAGTTCCCACTCCCAGGAGAGGCTGAAACTGTAACTAGGTTAGTTATTCAGTTTCAGTTTGGTAACGTGGCTTAGCAGAAGTGACTCCATTTTGGCTCGTTGTTTCTTTTTATTATTATTTTTAACCCATCCAAGTGGAGACTTAGAGCAGGCTCTCCGGGTCTGGAGTCGTGGAGAGAGCTGGTCCAGAGACGTACATATGTGAGTCATCTGCTTCAGTGTAGACATACTGCTTAAAGCCTTGAGACTACATAGGCTCTTCGAGGGGCTGGCCCCTTGGGCAATAAAACTGGAAATCCCCTCCCTCACAGCTTTGCCAACTCAGTGCTCACATTTCACAGGGAAAAGAGTGAGGGCCAGAGAGGGGAGATTACTGATCCAAGGCCACACAGGCAGCTGGTGGCAAAGAGAGGAATAAGACCTCGATATCAGATCACCCTTGATATCGGATAGGCTTCCTCATCTCCCGCTCCTACTCCCACCCCAGGTGATGTCTGATCACCCTGGTCCCTTCAGCAG
>NW_006436888.1:1421073-1422757 GCF_000325575.1 Pteropus alecto | reverse complement strand
CCCTCGGCTCCTTGGCTATAAATCCCCTCTTTTCCTTGTTGTATTCAGAGTTGAGCCCAATCTCTCTCTCTCATTGTAAGACTCCATGGTTGTGGTCCTTACATCCACTGCAAGAGTCCCCTTGAATGAAGTCGGCCTCTCGATGCCCTTGAACATTTTTCTTTGACGTTAGAAGTCACCTTGGAGGAGGCCGTCTGTGACCAACTTCTTGTAGGAATAACTTCCATCAAGGATGGGACCCTGGTGCTTTCCTGTTTCTGTAAGCTACATCAGGGACATGTAAGTGACCCAAAGAAGGAGTGGAAGGTGATGGTGGATGGCGCAACCCTGCCCCAGTCTCGTGCTGCACACTCATGCCTTAGAGATGGCATCTCTGCACCCGGTGGTAAAGGAGGAGATATCTAGTGGCTTCTCTATGCCAAAGACCAAGGCTTGGGTGTGAGGGAAGGCATTTTTGCCTCTCATGGTGGATAAGCTTTCTTCCCTTTAGGAATATTCTCTTCGCTAAAGAATTTTCCTCCCCACTCCACACTTGAGAATTGCCCCATCTTTCCTTACTCATGAGTTTGTGCTCATACAGGGGTTTTAAGGCTCCATTGACACTTGGGGCCAGGTAAGTCTGTGGGGCCATCCGTGCATGGTAGGTTTACGAGCATCCCCGGCCGCCATTCACTAGATGCCAGTAGCAAGCAGCCCCTTTCTCAGTTATGAAAACCAAAATGCTCTCTAGACACGGCCAGATGTTCCCTGGGAGCAAAATTGCCCCCCCCCCCCCGGCCAAGCTAAAAAACCACTGAGTTACTGGAAAGATTGTTTTCAGCTGTGGCAGCAGGAAAGGCAGGCCGGAGGGAGGCCCCTACAGGGCTGAGTGACCAGAACCAGATGTGTGGCTTTGATCATTACACTGGAGCCCACTTTACGGCCACGTGTTTCATATCTAGAGGGGGCCTTGGAGACTGCTTTTTTTTCACTGTTATAAACCCCTGGGGGTGGGGGAGAATACTGAGAGAGTTACCAGGCTCCCTCCTCCCAGTGAAAGGTGACGACACGTAATTGATGTCTTGGTTGACGAAGAAAGATCCAATTACACGAAGGGAAGGAAGTAGGACACGTTGGGGATTTGATCCTGGCCCAGCTCCGGATGGCTGTGTGACGTCAGGCTCGTCACGTAAACCTCTTTGGGCGGTGAGGATCCGACGCATGCTCGCAGGGATAGGAAGGCCCCAGAAGAGTGTGCGGCCTGCCTGGCGCTGGCCTGCCCCATAAATGCAAATTTTCCGTTTTAACTCTGAACGATGATGCTGAGCATGATTGCAACAGAAGTTTCCTAACAGCCTCGTTATTAGGAAAAATAAAACCAAATGTCAAGGTCATCCACCCAAGGTAGATGTGAGGGTGAATTAGTGTTAGGTCATCATTCTGTGTAAGCAGCACGAAGAGCCAGGACGGTGCATGTTTCTAGAAAGGATAAGGCCCAAAGGGTTAGAAGGAAGCCTGAGAGGTCCTTTAATGACCTCGTTTCACACTGAACTGGCGCAAATATTCTTAGAAAGTTTGATGTTTTCTGAAAGAACATCTCTCTCTCTCGCTCTCTCTCTCTCTCTCGCTCTCTCTCTCTTTCTCTCTCTCTCTCTCTCTCTCACACACACACACACACACACATGGTAGTTTTTAAAGAAAAGAG
>NW_006436888.1:1419712-1420320 GCF_000325575.1 Pteropus alecto | reverse complement strand
ACACTCCTCTTGCTTTCTGCCTTCCCTTCTCCCCCTGCTCACTCTGTTCCAGCCACAAGGCCTCCTCGTTGTCCCATAAGCAGGCTGAGCTCCTGTCTTCAGAGCTTTTTGTCCCTGCCGTCCTGTCCGCCCCCTGCTATCCCTGACTCTTCAGATCCCTCGTCTTGCTCAGGTCTCTGCTCAGAGGTCACCTTCTCAGGGAGACCCAGACAAAACAAGCACCCCCACACTGCTTTATTTTTCTTTCTCGCACTTACCATTACCTGGCGTACTCCCCATTTCCTTGTAAGCTGCGTCTCCCTACACCCTGCGCGTGGCTGAATGAAAGAATTAAGTGATTACGAGGTCCCAGGTACTAGGGATTATATTCTTTTTAGAACTGGAAGTGGGTTTAAGATCTTTTTGGCACCCTGTTATTTCAAGGGCAAGGAAACCTAGAGCAGGAGAGAGAAGAGCTTGCCAAGACCACGCAGTGGGTCTAGTTCAGGGCCAGGCAGTGAGATCGAGTGGTGAGAACCTGCCCCTGGGCTCAGTTCTCATGATGCGACACCGGGCCAGGTTCCTTCACCTCGCTGAATCTCAGGCTCCTCATCTTTAGAACATCTTTA
>NW_006436888.1:1391660-1419672 GCF_000325575.1 Pteropus alecto | reverse complement strand
GCACATGTCAGCATGGTACCAGGAACCCACAAAACCATGAAGCAAAGCCATGTGGATTCTCAGTTCTTCTCCGGAGCTCACCTGGTTTTTGAAGGGCATTAGAGGTGCAGCCGGGAATTGATAGCAGAGAGCAGGATCCTCAGGGATTGCTTAGAACAGTGGTGCTGAAAATTTAGCATCACCCGGGGGTGGAGGGGCTTGTTCAATAATCTGCATTTCCAACGAGTTCCCAGGTGACAAGATGCTACCAGCTATCCTGGCTCTCAGCCCAGCACCATTTCTCTGTCTCCACCTTTGCTGAGTCTACTGTGAAGCTGTGGCTTCAGTTCCTATCTGCTCAGCTCAGCTCCCTGCCCTCCTTCCACCCTCCCCACCCTGACCTGGGATTTCCTGTTCTGTCCTCTGCACCTGTATGTGGATGGTTCTTCTTACCTTTCTGGCCCCACTAATGCTTTTTCATTCTTTAAGGTACAGCCCAGATGATATTCTTGGCTTTTCCTGTCACAAACAGGGTGGTCCGTGCCAGTTGGCCTTTCCAATTCAACCTACATTGTTTTGGCCTCAGTAACTTGAACTCTTGAATCAGGAAACCCATTCCTCAATGCAGACCACCTCCTCTAGGAAGCCCTCCAAGACTTCTCAGCCTTGATCAGGTGTTTTTCATAAATAGTCCATTTCCTGCGAGGAGACTGTGAGCTCAAGGCAGGATGGTGCCTTCCTTCTTCATCCCTCTCCGCATCCTTGGTCCTGTTGTTGTTCTTTTGAGTGAGGCCAGCAGAGGGCGCCTCAGCACCACGGTTCTGCCTGCCTGGGTCCATTCAGGCTTTTCCGTGAAAAGCCTGGGACTTCAGTTCTCAGGAGGCTTGGGACAAAGGTGAGGCTTCCCTTGTTCTTCGAGAACCAGGTAACCTGTGTTTAAGAGCCCAGGACTTGGGCCCAGATAGTCCTAACTGCGTGATCTTGGGTGTTATGACTTGACCTTCGACCCTCAACTTTCTCTTCTGCAAACCAGCCATAACAATGTCTCCTGGAAGTTGGTGAGTATTGAATAAAATCACTAAGTGAAGTGCTTGGCCCAGCCTGGCTCAGGAGTAGCATGTCCACCACTCACTAGCTGAGCGACTGTGGACTAGAGATGTCACCTCCTTGTGCCTCAGTTTCCTTATCTTTAACTACCTCCTCTGAGGGCTGTTGTGAAAATTGGGTTAATCTATAAAAAACACTAAGAACAGTGCCAGGCGCGTGGTCAGCGCTACGTTATCATCTCTCTTTATTCTTATTATCATGTGGTGATGATGACAGTAATCCAGCTCTGGTTTTCAACTGTCCCATCAGAGCTGATTGTGGGCCCAGAGTAAAGGCTGCTCCACCCTGCTCTCCTGGGCTCCCCCGCCCCCTCCCACCCCAACCAGAGCTATTGCTCCTGGTGAGGGAAAGGTCTGTGTCCCAACTTTTCCCCAGAAGTGTCGGTTGAGGCTTCTGGAGTGAGTTGGGGTGCCAGGTGGCGCCTGGAAACTTGGCCCCACTGAGCCTGGCTGCAGCTCATGGCAGGAGTGGGAATTCCAGGTGCCCCCAGGATGTCCCCTCGCCTACCCCACTGAAACAAAGACTGGGTCCCTGAGCAGGCCCTGCTCTCGGAGGAGGAGTGGAGGCAGCGGGCAGCAGTGGGGTTGGTGGCCAGGTGAGCCTTGCAGCCAGACTCAGGGAGGGGGTCAGGGTATGGAGCTTGGACCACCAGTCTCTCTTTCCACCCACATAATGGAGAAAAAAGACCTGTCCACTCTCTCTCTCAAGGAAGGCTGGTAGAGCGCCTCCATCCAGTGGAGTTAGATGTAGGGCAAATGCCCATGTTTTGGGACCTGATGATCTGGCTTTGAAGTCTGACCCTACTTCCTACCAGCTGTGTGACATTGGGCAAGTGACTGAACCTCTCTGAACCTCAGTTTCCTCACCGTGATGCTGGGGGGACCGAACATCTCGTATGTTATTGCTGTTTTACTCTTGCTGTAGTTAGTAATGATGGAAACCAATTGGGTTTTTGTGTAATCTTCAGTTCAACAATAGAAGATTATATTTTCTGGGCCAGGCACCTTAACACTAGCCTTGGCCCTGACCCTGAGCTGCCCGTCACTTGATGTTCATGCTGATGTCTGAGCGGAAAGGTGGAGCTCTGCCTGCAAGAGGAAGGGGAGCTGCCCGAGCAACCCCATCAGGCCCAAGCCTTTTATGAATGTGACTTCATTGATCCCTCATAGCAATGGTGAGAGGTCATCATCCAATTTATAGGTAAGAAAACCGAGGCTCTGGGAGGTGGAGTGACATGTTCAAGATCCACATTTGCAAGACCAGGTGGCTCAGAGGATGCCTTGGGTGGAGGAGGGGGCATGCCAACAGGATCACAGTCTCACCCTTGAAATAGTCAGCGGAGCTGACAGTAGTGCTCAGCGCACACACCAGGGGGCGCTATGCGCATTGCAGAACCCTCCCGTTTGTGGCTCCCCTACCAGGGCTGTCCCTCTGAGTTGCCCCTGCAGCTGACGACTGATTTCTGTGAAGACAGTTGGGTGAGGACAGCGTTGTAATGACCGATTATACTCATCACTGGCCTCTTGAGAACAAGGCCCCTCCAAGCCAAGGGTTTCAGCGCCCCCTCCAACTTGCTTTCTGTTTCTGCAATGTCTTGAGCGTGCCCCAGCTGTTTGTGCTGTCAATTTAATTCCCACGATGGCCCTGAGCTTGGCAGAAGAGAGGCACAATAGAAATCTAATAAATGCGTGGGCTGCCAGGCAAATAGATGTAAATAAGTTGTGCTTCTGAACCTCTCAGTGGGGTAACTCATCTTAAGAGTACTGTTTAAGGGCCTGAGCTGGAGAGGGAAGAGGCTCGAGTTCAAAACTAAACTTGCTGAGTATTGTGGACTTGAGTTATAACTGGAGACAGTATGCCATAATAGTGAGTGACAGGCCTGTGTTCAAATGCTAGCCCAACCACTGTATAAGTGACAAAAATGGCCACCGTGCTTTACTTATCCCATTGTGGAGTCTATTTTTCTGCTCTTTGCTTTGATCGATAGAATGTGGTACAAGTGAGGACATATGACTTTCAAGCCAGGCTCTCAGAGGCCTTGCCCACTTATGCATTCTCACTCCTGGATCTTTGTAACTGTCACGTGACACGAGCCTGTGCTAGCATGCTGGGGATGAGTGACCGCAGGGAGGAGAGAATCGTAAGCAAGGCCATCCTGGGCCAGCTGACAGCAGACTCATGAGCAAGCCAAGTCTGGTTGAGATCAACTTAGTTTGGTCCTGCCTGGATGAACCACACGGATGACCATGAACTATAATAGATGTTTATTGTTTTAAGCCATCAAATTTGGGTTTATTTACTATGCAGAAATAGTTTGTTGATACAGCCACTTACAGTTAAATGATCATGGTCCAACTGGTTACCCTCTCTGAGCCTCGATTTCTTTATCTGTGTGATGGACAGGATAATATTCTGTGGAGCTGGGGGACCTGCCTAGTGTTACTAGGTTGGTGGCCTACTGCCTAGTGTTACTAGGTTTAGAGTCACCCAGGACTCTAAAACTCACTTTCTTGCTTTGGAATGTGTGGCTCCCTTTCAAAGTTCCCCCAAAAGGCTGACCAAGGGGCTTTTGGGAGGGTACCCAGAGTTAAGGCAGGGGGCCGGACCAGGCTTTCTGTAAACAGCCAGTCAAGGCTGTTCGGGACTCCTATCTGTTACCATCGGAAATCAGAGAAGTTGTCTGTTTTGCACTTTTATTTCCCCTGCCCCTGCCAGTTTCATGACACATCCTTTCCCTGGGGGATTCCAGTGCGATCTGAGGTCAGCAGAGATGTTCGGATTTCCTTACTCCCATCCGAGTGGATGCAGGCTCTGGCTTTTGGCAAAGCCGTTCCTAGGGATTGCCAACGTTTCCTGCTCTCTCGCCGTTAACCCGTGAATACTAGGTGCTTCATGAGCATTTTCTTATTGAAACCTCTCTACAACCCTCTGTTATCCTCCCCATTTTACGCGAATGGGAACAGATGCACAGAGAAGGTCAGTGTCCCATTCATGGTCACACTGCTGGTAAGGAATTGAGATTGGAGCCTCGGCGATGTGGCCCTGTGTGTTTATTTTAGCCACGAAGCTATAAAGGGCTTTCACATCCTTGAGTTCATCCGATTGATCACACACACACACACACACACACCAACAACAACAAGCCTGTGAGGTGGGCAAAGCAGGCATTGTTAGTCTAATTCTACAACCGTGGAATCTGAAGCCTGGGGACATGTTCAAGGTCACAGGACTAATCACCTGGTTTCCAGAACAGTGCCTTTTCCACACTCAGGCACTCAGTGGGGGCGATGGTGTTCCGATCACCCATTGCTGCATAATAAACCACCCCCAAATGTCATAGCATGACACAGGCATTTGGACAAGGTGCAACGGGGACAGCTTGTCTCTGCTATTAATGTCTGGGGTCTCTGCTGGGAGACTTAAAGGTTGGGGTGACTGGACAAGTGGGCACTGGAATCACCTGGAAGTATCTTCCCTCACACACCTGGCAGTGGTGCTAGCTGTGGCCGGGAGCAGAGCACCTACAGAGGACCTCCTTGTGTAGCTGGGGCTCTGTCTTGTCATAGCAGCCTCAGGATCATCAGTGTCTTACCTGGCAGCTCCAAAGGTGAGTTCCCAGCTAATAAGACAAGATCATGTGGCCTTTTCTGACCTAGCAGCATCCCTTCTGCTGCCTTCTGTTGACTCCAACCGGCCACGAGCCTGCCCAGATTCAGGCATGGACTCTATCTCTCTTTGAGATATCTGACCATCCCCGGGGCCCCAAAAAGCTGGGACAGAAAGTGTGGAACCCTCATGGGATCGAGCAGAGGCTCGAGTTAGCATGGACCTCCAGCACCCCATCACTCCTCTTGGCAAAACTCTGAGTCTTGAGTGTCTGTAGTTCTAGGAGCTTCCTGTTATCATCCTGGAGGATGTGCTACTGATGGCCAGCAGGGGGCACTTCCATACACTTCGGCATCCATAGGTTAGGAGGGGGCAAGGGAAAAGGATACTGGTGGCCTCTCTGGACATAATCACCCTCTACTGCCCAGGAAGGAGTCCTCCAGGGCACTCCAGCTGTGTCAGGCCCCTCCCCACAAACTCCTTCATAGGCTGTTGATGGCTTATCTTGCAGGTGGGGGAGAGGGGTGGCCCAGCCTCACAGTATCCCCTAGGGCAGCATTGTGGGCACAAGGGCACAGTCCTGGCTTTGTGGCCAAGCAGATTGTGAGCTTGGGCAAACCATGACCTTAGTCTGGACTTTGGATAGCCCAGGTGCAAGAGGGGGTTGGGTTCCATGATCTTCTAGTTCCCAGAATTTCAATGAGCCGCTGAGTTTTTTCTCAGGTGAAAGTCTTGCTTTCTGAGGCTGACCGCAAACTCCTGAGTGCAGACCGTGTGTTCTTGACTCTGGGCAAGGCACCTCCCCATCCCGAGCCTCAGTCTCCTCGTCTGGAAAAGGAGGATGCCAATAACACCTGCGTCAAGGGGGCGTTGGGAGGTAGAGAGATTTATAGAAGCACCTGACACTTAGTAGGTCGAGGATGGCTTCTTGCCTTCCTGCTTTGTGCTCCCTGAGCCCAAAGAGGTAGGTTCACAAGTCACTGGTCCCCATGGGTCTCCTGGGGGCTTGGGGAGAGAGTGGATTGTTGAGTGCAGTCCATCCTAGCTACTGGATACAGAGTTCCAGGAGCAGGCTTCCTGGGGCTGCTGGCCTATGACTTAAAAAGGGAGCGGGGTGAGGTTTCTGAACATATCCCTTGTCTTGATGAAATGACCTGCTGGTCCGAGGGGCCCCCTGTTGTGCTGTGTGGCACCGTGTTGGGCTGCAAGTGGGCGTGAGGCCCAGGGTCCACGGGAAAAGGCGGAGAACTTCTCACAGGCGTGATGACAGCAACACATCCTAGGAATGGCGCTCACTGCGCGCCCTGGACCTCGCCTTCATACGAGGAGGGCGCTACCATCTGGTTTTGAGATGAGGAAGTTGAAGTTTCACTGCCTTTCCCGTCATTGTCCCTGCTCATTGCTGCTCAGCCACGGCGCAGAAGCTGTGAGACACTGGGGGACCCTGGTAACTCCTGCCCCACCCCCTCCCAGCCCCAGGCCACACCGCTGCCCACTTCGCGGAGGTGCTGCCCGTTCTGCAGCGGCCAGACCTTGCTGACCTTGCTCATCCTCCTTCTTGCCCTCCCTCGGCCTCTCCGCATCCCAGCCGCGGCCGGTACAGCCCAGGTAGCACCGACTTCTCCTCACTGGCTGGCTGACATTTGTCTAGAGAGTTGAGGGGTAGGGTGTCATGGGGCCCCAGTCAACGAACTTCCTTGGCAATAGAAATTATTTATTTTTTTCAAACATCCCTTCCTCCCAGGTTTGATCTATGATCCTGAGGCCTGTTTGGAAGTCTCTGAAGAAGCAACATTAACTTTTTTCCCCCCCAAACATTAACTCTTGAAAGCACAGCCTGCCGCAGCCATCAAAGCCTCTTGCATAACCGCTTTGGAGGAAACAAACTAGTTTGCTTATTAAAGCTTCAGTGCTACAAATGTGCGGCTAGGCCACCCTGAACACGCCCGATCCTGTCTGATCTCGGAAGCTAAGCAGGGTCGGGCCTGGTTAGTACTTGGGTGGGAGACCACTTAGGAAGACCAGGTGCTGTAGGCATACAAAAATAAATAAAAAAAACAAGGGATTGTAAGCTGACAAGGTCCTTGCAATCTGTGAGGTCAACCAAGGGTTGCCTTGTCTTAAAAAAATAAAAAATAAAAAAATAAACCTTAAGTGTTACAAAGGTAAGTTTCAGGCCAGCTCACGGAATCGGAAAGCTTTTCTAGTATATTGATATAAAAATGATAATAACTACCCCAGGATCTCCGTTGATATCAATGGCCAGTTATGGCTGCAAATGTAAATGAGTGCTTTATATAAAGGCTCTCGTTCACTCTTTATGACAGCTATTGTAGCTGGATGCCACTGTCCCCATTTTACAGATGCTCATCCAGAGGTCAAGGAGTCAAATGACTTGACTGAGTTCACGTGGCTTGCTAATGCAGGTGGATTCAAACTTAGGTTTGTTGGATCCGTCACTCCTGTAATTACAGACCTTGTCTGTGCAGCTGGCTGGGCTCAGGCTACACTATTTGTCTTGTGGTTAAGGCCTGGCCGGGAGCTCTTAAAGCCTTGTGGCTGGAGGGCTGGGAAAGAACAATAGAAGTGATGAGTGGGGCATGCCCCCTCCCCCGAAGGTTGCCAAACCCAGATCTGGCCCGGAAGTTTGTCTCATAACAAATGAGAGCAAAGGGCGTCTGTGTCCAAGATAGACTGGCGGGCCCACCTGGAAAATGGCCACAACCTTGTTTGCAAAAGCCTGATCAGGGCGATGTGGTGGAGGAGCCTCAACTCTGCATCTGGTTGGCGACGGTCTCTCATGGATTTGACTATTCACACTTTCAAGGCTGCAGGTTGGTGGCTTAGGAGGTTGGGAGCCAATGGAGCCCCCTAAACTCAGAATCTGGGCTCCTTGCCTCCAGTACCACTTGCCATTGGCAGTGCCAATTCTGCTGCCCTATAGTCAAGAGCCTGGGCCCTGGAAATTACAAGACCCAGATTCAAATGCTCATCCTCCCCCTTCCTAGCTGTGTGGCTTTATGCAAGTTACCTAACTTCTCTGAGCCTCAGATACTTCACCTTTCAAAAGAGCATAATAAGATCTGCCTCTCCAGTTGCTTGGGAGATTAAATAAGATCATTTATGTAAAGTACATCACCCAGTTTCTGGACATTCATTCACATAGTCTTGGTCGATGAACATAAAGTCACCTCTTTTCCTTGCAGAAACCTGGGCTGTCAGCAGCATCTCCCCAAGCAACGAGGAGTCTGCAAAACAAGGTACGACTCACCCACGTATGTCCCTTCTTTGATTTTGTTCTAACCTCACAAGTGCTTATCTGTGTTAGAGACTATTGTCCCTTCAAGTCGCCTTTTGGGAGGCTCTTCTGGGAACATGGCTCTTGCAAATTCCTTCAGAGCCGGAGGCACAGCTTTGAATGCAGCTCAGTGGAAGAACATTCATTCTCCGAGGGTGGGTCTGGTGTTTGGAACACATCTTCTGGACCCACGACTGCCGACTTCGGGTGTGAGTTTGAGCTGGGAAAGGCTAACAAGGGGAAATAGAACTAAAGTTCTATTTAGTTCTTCCGGGAGCGTGGAAAAAGATTTTCTAATAGGGAGGGCTGTGGATCTGACCAAAGTGGGATTAAAATGAATGTGTGGAGGATGGTTCTATCGTGGGTCAGGGAGAGAAGCTGGGGGTACCGAGACACCGGGCCTTTCTGGGGACTGGCCCTGGGCAGAGGGCGATGCCCTCCCAGAAAAGACAGTCCCCAGACAGGCCCTCTAGATTCTTTCATTTGCTAGCCCATTGCCCTATTCTGAGAACATATTCTGAGGACTCGGGGTGTCTCAGAACCTCAGAGCTGCCTGGCCTTGTGAGAGGCCAATGCTGGGAACTGGACAAGGGCTGGGAACCCAGCCTGCCCGCCTGCCTGTCTCTGTACTCATGGTCTCTCTCTTTTTAAATTGTGGTAAAATATACCTAATATAAAATCTATTAGTAATAAACAATACATCCATTTCCAGAACTTTATCGTCATCCCAAACTGAAGCCCTGGACCTACTAAACAATAACCCTCTGTGTCCCCTCCCCAGCCCCTGGTAACCACCATTCTACTCTCTGTCTTTATGAATTTGCCTATTCTAAGTACCTCATAGAAGTGGGTCATGTAATGTGACCTTTTGTGACTGGCTTATTTCACTTAACATAATGTCTTCAAAGTTCATCTATGTGGTAGCATGTGTCAGAATTTCTTTCCTTTTTAAGGCTGTGTAATATGCCACTTTATGGAGGTACCACATTTGGTTATTCGTTCATTCATCTGTGGACATTTGGGTTGTTTCTGCCTTTTGGCTATTGTGAATAATGCCGACAGCATTATCTTTGCTTGTCTTGTCTCTTTGGACCTGGGACTAGGTTTCTTAGTCTCTCTGGGCACGTGGCAGAGAGCGGCCATCCTACCGCTTTTGAGTTTTAAGTGCTCAGTTCCAGCCATCAGCAGGGTTCCAGTTCCAAATTTCTGAGGCAGCAAATGTGACTGTACACACAGTGGCATGGGGTCATATGGTGTCAATCTGGCTGCTGGGATCCATCTTTGGGAGTGGGGAGTGGTTCTCAGAAAGGAAATGGGAATTGTCCGGGATTGCCCTTAATGGGAAACTAAGCTGGGACACCCCCAAATGGAACTACTTCTACTTTAATGAACTTACCTGGAATTTTTCGATTAGAGAACACGGAAAGATGCTATGTTAATTTCTGCACGCACACATGTCTTGTGTTTCTGGTTTACTGTTTTTGAGGTGTAAACATGGGGGCCTCTGCAAGTCATCCTGGGCCTGCCTGGTTAGGTTGACTTCTTGACCTGGCCTGGGGACCTGCTTACCTTGGAGGCCAGTTGGCTGGAGGTGCGACTGTCAGTCAGCTTCTGCTCCAGAACCGCTGGTGCCCATGGTCCCTGGTCCAGCCCCGCCTCTGCCCCAGCATCTTCACTCATCCTTCAGGCCCCTCATTAGAGCAACTTGTTCCTTTTCCAACTTCTGTTTTGTGAGTTCAAGCCACTACGTGACATGGGACACACCTCTTGCTATTACCAAACTTCAGTTTTTTTTTTATCGTTAAAATGGCAACTAATACCCGTTCTGCTTTCCTCAGCAAGTCGGCATGGGAGTCACATGAAACTGATGACTGTAGAGGAGGGGTTCTCTACTGGGTGGGGGCAACCAAGAGGTCTTTTCGTAATGTCTGGAGACATTTTTTGATTAACACCCAACTGGCTGGCATGTAGGGGGTAGAGACCAGAGATGCCGCTAAACATCCTACATTGCACAGGATGCCCCGCCTACTGTCCCCCACCACCAAAAGGTATCTGGTCCAGCATGTCAGTAGCCCCGAGGGAGAGCAATGCTGGTCTGGAGTAGCTCGGAAGATTCATTCATTCTGCAAATCTTAATTGAGCATCTTTTGGGTCTGAGTGTTGGGGAATGGGGCATTGGTAAGGATACAAGGGTGGAAAGGACCCAGCCCCTCCACTGGGCGGGGCAGAGGGTCTGGCGTACAGTGGGCACTGAAATACTGTTTCTGCATCAAAGTTTAGCCTCAGCTAGCAGAGAGCCTGGCACATTACTGCAGACGGCAGAGCAGACGAAGAGGAAGGCTTGGGGAGTGGGGCTCGTGGGGCACTGGCTCAGTGAATAGATAAGTGGCTGTGGGTGAGCATAGACACGGTCGGCAAACAGGTGCTTCCCAAATGCTTGGTGAAACTGCCGCCTGCAGCACCCCATCCTCCGGCGGAGCGTTGCTTAGGCAACTAGTTATGGCATGGAAAATGCTAGCTCTCGTAACCTCTCGGAGCGACCAAAAGTTTGGAAAAAAGAAGCGGCAGTGAACTTACTGATTTTTTTCTGGGCTCGTGACTCCTTCTCAACTAATATCCATCTCTCCACTGCCACCTGGCCTTGAGGGTGGGGTGGAGAGAGGAGGGGCAGGAAAAGAGAAGACCCCTCCCGCCCCCCCAGAGAGTAGGAGAAGAAACTCCAGAGGTCTCGATACCCTTCGGAAGATGGGGAGCTGGCCCAGGTTTCCCAAGGAGAAGGCCAAGTGCGACTCTGGCTCCTCCTGCCGTGACCTTTGGTGCTGTTTCTGGGAGTGGAAGGCCCAGGCCGGCCCTTCTGGGTGGGTGAGGTGGGCAAGGCAGTGGGTTTCTGGGGTGGGGCTCTGGGAAGGAGAGTGTATGTAGCCTCCCAGCGGTGGCAGCCTCGGCCCTGGCCGGGGTTAAGAGAAGGTGCTGGAATGAAGGCGAGGGAGGCGGTAGTGTAAGCGTCTCTCCTTTCCAGGGCTCTCACCTGAATGAGGAAGTGTCCTTCCATCTCTGGCCAGGCCTCTAAAAGGGAGCATTTCCGCTGCTGTCACTTCTGTGTGCAGAGGGGCTGCTTCTCCACCTCCCTGCCTCTTCGCTCACACGTCACGCTCTACTAACAATGACAACGAAGCTCCAGCGATGACGAAGGCCCCTGCCTGTGGACAGACGCTGGCCTAACTGCTGACATGCACCGTCTCACTTGATTCTCCTGTGCTCTTGGCATTCTCACCTCACGGTGGCCTCAAACCGAGGCAGCCTCCCCGGTGGGGATCAGGGAGTCGGGGGCGTGTTGACTCTCTCTCGTGGTATTCTTCTGGGGCTTGCTAAACCCTTCGGGCCGCAGGCCTGTGTGCTCACTGGGTAACTGGTCAGGCCAGAAGCTTTGATTCCCATCAGCCCTTCGTTCAAAATATCCATCTGCTATGGACTCTTACTGAGACCGTGGGCAAGTTACTTCTCTCTTGGAAGCCTCAGTTTCCCTCTCTGCAAAAAGGGGGAAACCTTGTTGAGAGGCTTGTATGAGGTTATGGATGGAGAGGTTTTTAATGGATAAAACATGTAAGAGTCAAAAACCAGGATGATGAGGATGATGATGATGTTGATGCTGATGATGATCATCATCATTGTCACCAGGGATGAGCAAACTTTCTCTGTAAGGCCAGAGAGCAAATATTTTTGGCTTTGTGGACCTTATAGTCTCTGTCATTATTCTGCCCTTGTCTCTCCAAAGTAGCCATGGGCAATAAGCAAATGGGCAGAGCTGTGTTTCAATAAAACTTTATTAACAAAAACAGGTGATGGGCCAGATTTGGCCTGAGGGCCACAATTTGCTAACCCCTCATGTAGGAACTTGAGACCTGATTGCCAGTGTCCTGTAGCAGAAAGTGGAGCAGGGCCCAGGCCAGGATTGGTGTGAAATCCAGGTGTCCATGTGCAAACTGCTGTCTATGGGAATTTTGAGGGCAGGCAGGGGCTGATCTACCTTCAAAATCCCCTTCCTGGGTTCTCAGGGGTACACGGGAAGGGCAGAGTAATTGTTTATAGTTAAATGCCTTTTTCCTGATGTCCAGATACTCGTGGTCTTAATCAGCTCAGCAGATGTTTGGCTGACATGTGGGGGCCACTAACGCTGTCAGTAGGAACGCAGACAGGCCTGTCCTGAGCGTGCTGTCCTGCTCTCCTGAACAGGCGTCCTTGAAATCAGAGCCACTGTGATTGTCTGTCCCCTCGGAGGTGAGACTCCAGAGCCCTTTCCCTATGGAGTCTCATGGAATTCTCATGAGAAACTTGTCATTTGGGACTATTATTATTACTCCAGTGGGACAAGGGGGGAACCGAGTCTTGGAGAGATGAGGCCATGAGCTGTAAAGGGCAGGGATTCAAACCTGAAACTGCGGTGTCAACACATGTGCTTTTCCATGTTCTCACGGCCTCAGCCCATGGGTGAACTTCCAACCCTCCCCAGTACCCAAGCCCCGTGGCCTTTCCTGGGCCAGCGAGCAGCTGTCAGACCTCAGCCCTTCTACTCGCGCCCCTCGTTAGAGGCTCCCACCTTTGTTCACACTTCTCCTTTCCTCATGACTTCCTGGTTCTTCCCGACTGGTAGACGGATCGGTTGCCCAGTCCTGCCCAGCCCAGCCCAGCCCTGCCAGGCCTGACTCAGTGTAGCCCCTCCTTATGGGCTGCTGGGGCCTCCCCCACCGCCTTCCCGCCCGGCAGGTCTGGCAGGTGAGTGACTCACATGCTTGGGTCCTCTGCACGCCCAGCACAGCATGGGGAGCCAGTGTATCTGACCCCTGGGCTCCTTCCTGCCCTGCCAGCTGCTGCGACAGCCACGACCCTTCCCTGCCGGTGAGGCCTGCCCCCATCACCTGCACGCCTTTCTCGGAGGGCCAGAACTGGACCGCACAGAATCCAGGTCAGGTTTTGGTTTTTAAACGTCTCTGTCCCTCGCTGAGTTGGCAGGGGATCCTTTGGAGGTCACTGGGTGTGTGGGTGGGTCTCTCCATTGTCGACACCCTTGGGCTCAGGCCCAGGGACACCCTGCCCCCTCCCAGGTGGCGATGGGGCTTGGGGATGCCTTGTGCCAGATCTTGGCAAGGCGAACTCTGCTGGGAGCCTCAGTGGACATGCCCTTGACCCTCATGAACATCTCGTGGGCAATGCAGGGGTGAGGGATGCAGAGGGAGCCCCGCGGGGGCGGGGCATGTGTGCGGTGGGAACTCCCCTCGACTCCCTTCTTAGGGTCAGAGTTTAGTGATTGCAGCTCGCTATGGCCTTAAAGAACATAGTTCAACAGCATCATTTGACAGCTGGAAAAACTGAGGCTCAGAGGACAGGGGGTAACTCAAGTTACACAGTGAATCGGTGACAGAGCAGGGGCTGGGAGCCAGAGTGGGCTGCCACCTCCCTAGCCAGTCCCCCTTCCTTCTCAGTGCCTGCTCCTCTGTTCCTGTCCCCCGGCCACCCTGGTGGCCCCTCACCCGTCTCTCTCCCTCCTGGCCGAGTTAGGAAGGAGGACTGCAACGGGCACAATTTCACTGGCTCGATTTTATGGGCTCACGTCGGTGACAGAGCAGGGGCTGGGAGCCAGAGTGGGCTGCCACCTCCCTAGCCAGTCCCCCTTCCTTCTCAGTGCCTGCTCCTCTGTTCCTGTCCCCCGGCCACCCTGGTGGCCCCTCACCCGTCTCTCTCCCTCCTGGCCGAGTTAGGAAGGAAGACTGCAACAGGCCCATTTTCACTGGCTCGATTTTATGGGCTCACAGTTGGAAGCATTTTAAAGGTCACTCAGGCAGTCCTGGCAGTGACTCCCCAACAGGTGGCTATTCAGCCACAGCTTGAGTGTCTCCGGTGATGGCAAGCTCGCTGCGGTTGGAGGCAGCCTCTTTCATTTGTGTGGCTGATGTCCAGCAGGTATCACGCTTGCTGGATGCTTACTCTGTGTTAGGCACTTTGCTAACGGGGCACGTTGCATGCATTAACTCATTGAATCCTCCTAGCATCCCTATGAGGTAAGTGTTATGATTATCATTCTGTTTATAGCTGAGGAAATAGGCACAGAGAGGTTAAGTAACTTAGTTAAAATAGCACAGCTTGAAAAAGGGAGCTGAGATTAGAAGCCAGACAAATCTGGTTCTGGAGCCCAACGGAGCCCTCAGCCCCTCACTTGACTGCTGCCAAGAGATAACGAGGCTGACCGGGGCGGGGGTCTGGCTGAGCATGGCAAGGCTGAGGTTGTAAGGGGGGACATTGTATGTCTCTCTGGCTGGCCTTCCAGGGTAACTGGGGGGCACAAATGTCACCGTTGAATCTTTTTCCCCTTCTCCTGCTTTAGCTCTGTCACAGATCACTTTCTGCCTCTCCCAGCTCCCCAGCTCCCCAGCTCCAGGTGAAGGACAAATAGTTAATGGCTTCCAGCGTGGTCTGTGGTGAGTGACAGAACAAGGGTTAAACGCAACTAGCCCAGAATTTCAACTCTGAACACCAGTGTCAGGGATTTCCATGAAGTCCAACCAGGCGAAGGAGGCAGGAGGTGCAGGCGGGCTTGGCAGAGGGAGCAGGAGGGGCCTGGTCCTGGATCTCTCTATTCTTTATGGTATCTCCTTCCAGAGAGGCCTCTGCTATGCTACACCTCGCCCTGCCCATCTGTGAAGGGTCCATTGGTGATCGACAAGGGCAGAGTTTCAGCCTAAGTGCTTGATGGTCTGCGGAGTAAGTGCAGGTCTGTTGTCTGATGGGTCTCGCACCAGCCTGGGGAGCTGGGCAGGGCAGGAATGGTGATCCTCTTAGTGATGATCCTCATAATCATCATCGAGGGACAGAGGCTCGGAGAAGTGAGGTGACCTGATTGAGGTCACAGAGCTAAGAGATGGCCGAGAGTCAGGTCTTTCCTTCTGGCTCCTAATTGAGCGTGATCCACATTAGGCTGGCTCCTCTTCTCGGTGGCTTTTCCTCCAGAGGATCCTGGTACCTCTGGGACAGAAGCGTCTGAGCTGAGGCTGCCTTTCCAGCCTTAGCTGGGAGCCACCACCTCTGAGGTCCTCTGGGAGTGTGCCAGCAGTCCTTATGGTTGGGTCTCCTCAGTTAGTGGGACATTGGGGTCTTCAGGGGGGTGACTGGTCTGGCCCCAATTCCATCCCTGCCGCCCAGAAGGCGAGAAGAGTCCCTGATTGATGTCTCCTTCTACGGTCTCCTCTTTAGGACAGTCATGTGGGCCAGAGGTTCCCAGGGTGATTCTGGTGTGTCCTCTCCTGACAATAATGATACGGTAGCAGTATTGGCTACTAGCATTAACACCATACCACGGTCCCAGTTATTGGGCATTCACCGTATGCTAAGCTCTGTGCCAGGCATCCGGCATGCCATCGCTTCTTCAGGGCTCTTCACGACCCCCATTTCTCAGAAGCGGAAGCTGCGGCTCAGAGAGGTAAAGTCACTTGCCCATGGTCACACAGCTGTCAGTGGCACTGAAATCATCAGTCAGAAAGTTGAAAGCTCACAGCGTCCAAACGCCCCATCCTAAGTTGCATGACATGTTCGTGGCATATCCATGGCCAGGGGCCAGCTTGGCTGACTCGGGATTTTCCAGTTCTTCCCATTCGGTGCCTCTGGGCTGGGCTAGGCTGTGGTGGGACGCAAGAACCATGGGTTCTGGTCTTCCTCTAAACACTACGGGACCTTGGGTAAGCTGCATAACCTCCTGGGGCTTGGGTCACCCGATCTGGGTACAGGGGCTGATAATTCTTTCCCTGTGTTCTCACTGCGGGCTGTGAATTACTGTCATGGCTGGGAATGCCTTTAAAACTTGACACAGTATGCACGCAGAGAATCGGAACGAAGAGAGATAGTTCTCCAAGCAGCACCTCTGTCCCCTCTGGGCCTGGGACAGCCTGGACATTTAAGCCCCACAACTGCCTTGGGAGGCGGGAGTACAAGCCGGCTCTGTAGTGGGGCGCCGAGACTCAAGAAAGTGAGGTCACAGGACTAGTAGGTGAGGAAGCAGGAATTTGAACCCAGTCTGTGTGTCCCCGGAAGTGAGCACCCCCACCATCCCTAGGAATCGGGGGTCTCTTGGGGTCTCAAGGCCCAGAGCAGTGAGTGGGCTTGGGGACACCTGCTCTTCGGATTCAAGGTGAACAGACTCATGAGGGCGGGTTCCCAGGATCCTAGCAAATGAGTCCAAGGTAGGTGAGGTAGGGCTGCCACGAAGCGAGTCCATAGCTCCTTGCTCAGGCCTCTTCCCACTTTATCCTCAGCAGAATGAGAGAGATACCTGTCCCCCACTTTTCACTGTCTCAGGGATGGAGCCAGTCCTTTTACCGAAGGGGGCCAGGAAAATAGGGAGCTCTCCTGGCTACGCAGGGCCCTGCTGTGCAGATAACCCTGATCCCCCTTCTCGGTCCGGCAGAGCCCAGCTCAGCCACTGCACGGAGACGGCTGATGCCTGAGCAGAGGGACGGGCCATGGGGTTAGGTCGCACTCCTGCCTGCCTCCTCCCTTCCTGCCTTACCCTGTCCCCCGGTTCCCCTCTCGAGCAACGTCAAAATTAAATCTGATAACCGTTCATTCTGCCTGATATGAGGGGTTCCAATGTCATAGCTTGTTTGAGCCGGGCTGGATGAGAGCGGGGGACCCTTGGCTGGGAGCCAGGAGGCTGCTTCAGCTCACATTCCATTCTTCACACCCTGTATGACCTGGAGCAAATCCTTGGCCCTCTCTGGGCCTCAGTTTACCCCTCTGTGAAAGGAGGGGACTGGCTCGGATTCTCAGATTGTTCCTAAGGGCCCTTCCAGCTCTGAAAGTCCCTGAATTGCTCAAGTGAACGAATGTCCCTGGGGTGTCCTCTGGGCTCCCTGCCGTCTCTCCCTCCTTCCCGCAAAACCAGGCAGCACAGGAACGTGGGGGGAAGGGGGAAGCATTTGCTTCTGTCACATGGGAACCCGTGAAGACTGGGGTGGTCGCCACAAAAATGGCTTCTATTCCGTCTGGCCGATTTTTGAATAAACTCATGATGCCAGTGTTTGCTCTACTGTGTGGGAGAGCCCCCCCCGAGGATCTTTCTACCTGGTCATTAGTGGAAAAAGTATAAATTGCAGGGTCAGACTTGGGTTCAGACCCCAGCTCTGTCCCTTCTGATGGTGTGAGCTTGGGTGACTCACTCGGTCTTAGTCTATGCAGCTGAAAAGGAAGATAATACTGAACTCACTGAGGTGTGATGAGACTTCCACATTGTCCCAGGCAGAGCACCTGGCCTGGCGCATAGTCAGTGCTCAGAAAAAGGAAGGGCTCATTCCTGGCGCCAGTGTCATCCCAATCCCTCACTTCCGGCAAGTAGACAAGGCTCCAGGATGACTGGACACCTCACCCCGCTGCCTGGGTGCTCAATGCCCTGTCCATGCAGACGGGCGATGTCTCTAGGTGAGACGAATGATACTGGGCTTTATAGTCTTTCCTCGTCCTCTTTTTATAAACGACGTAACTAGCCCCATGGGCTGCAATGCCTACTCTCCTGGGACTGCTGGGTTTCTTCGTTCCTGAGTCTTGCTGGAAGCCCAGGGCTCCGCAGGGATGAGTGGGGAGGAGGGCAGCCTGCTTCACACTGATCTCACCCCCAAATCCAGCTGGGTGGCTAAAGCCGATGATCAGAATTCATGAGATATAAGGATTTGAGGATCAACATGAGATCTCTTAGCTTAACTAAAGAACAAGCCCCCTAAAGCCCAAGGCTCTTGGTGGGTGCCTCAGAATTCCAAGATGGTACCCAGGGAATGGGCTGGGGCTGACTCCCACCAAACCCCAGGGTCTGGCACAGCCCTGTTCCTAGGCCCGGTCCCGGAGCCACATGGCAGGGAGTTTACTATACTGGGCACATTTTGTGCCTCCCCAAATTCAGGTGTGGTTTGGGATGGAGCAGATGAAATTCCTTGCTGAGTGGTGCTTTCTGGGAAGGGGGAGATGTGCTTGGTCAGACTCCAGGCTGCTGCTTACATTCGGCTATCCCGAAGCTTATCACCCACATGACACGCCTTTTTTCCACTCCCCTAATGATCAGCATACTCTTCTCTGCTGTCTCTGGAATCTTGGCCTGGGGATTTTCCAATTAGCAGAGAAACTGTATCCAGCAGTTTCCTGTTTCACTTGAGAGGGTGGGTGGCTGGGAGCGCGGGAGGTATTGGCCTCTAGTTCTTTTCCTCTTGTTTTTCAATTGTATTTATCAACCCAGCATCCATCCATCCGTCCATCCATCCGTCCACCCATCCATCCATCCATCCAAAGACTGTTTATTGAGTGTCCACTCTATGTCAGGCATTGTATTCAAGTCTGCAAAACAGACATGGTCCTGCCCTCAGGGAGATTACAGTATAGCAGGGGTGACAGGTAATTCAACAAACAGTACCGTACTTTGTGTTATGGCCTTGTTGCCGCTGTTTATAATTTTCTTCTTTATTGCATGGGATGATAACAGCACTACCTCATGGGATTGTTGTGAAGATCTGATGAGATAATACAGGTAAAGGGTTGGCTCAGTGCCTGGCATGTTGTAAGTGCTCAATAAATGTTATCCATGATGATAATGCTGACCACGATCATGATGAAGATGTTGATGATTAAGATCACCTAAAACAGTACTTGACACTAACTAAGCAGCCATATGTTTTCATGAATTGTTCCGGGCAGGCTGGTTTTCCTTGGCAGCAACAGAAGGTAACAGGGGAATGGTGTCAAAGGCAGGCCCCAAGCCAGCTTCTCAGAGTGGGCAGCCCATGAGCAAATCATCTCAACAAAGAGAGTGTGGGTGCCGGCCATGCCCAATCTGCTGGGGGAGCAAGGAGTGTGTGTGTCTGAGGGCTTCTTGGGTGAGCCTGAGACAATGCAGTTGCCTCTCTGGTTTATCCAGTTCAGAGGCAGTTGTGAAGCATCTGAGTGTGAAATAAGCCATGAGACCAGGAGCCGTAGGCTGCCTTTGCAGGGGCTGGTGCGGATTATCGGGAAAGCTCCCAGAAACTGAGGGGAGGCAGGGAGTCCAAGGGCGGCAGAGGCTGGGACGAGCCCCTGTGCTGGGGGCTTGGTGGAGGTGGCTGCAGATGGAGCTCTAGCAGGAGCAGCTAGAGGTGGTCAGGGGGTCCTGATGGTCCTTCTTGGGGCTGATGGGAGCTGGGCATATCAGTCTTGTTCACCCCTGTACCTCTGGCTCCTGGAATGGTGCAAAGCACCTCTTAAGGCACTTATTTGGGCAATATTTGGGAGGTTTGTTGAATGCATGCCAAGACTATCGGCATCCCAATCTGGTTTCACTATTGTGCTGGCTTATCTGGAAGGAGAGGAGGTTCTGAAACCATACAGGTGTGGGTTCAATCTCTGATACCCCCAATTACCAGCTCTGTAGACCCCTGGTAAGACATTTCCTCTTTCTGAGCCTTGGTTTTCTCATCTGCAAACCAGGAGCTGCAATATGAACATTGAAAGTCACTATATAAATGGGAGATGGTGACGGGATTTAGAAGGTATCCAATAACGAACGACTGCTCTTGTTATTATCCACGGATCTGGGGCGACACCCAAAGTTGTGGGCCAGGACTGTGAAATTGGGCTTGTGGGGATGGAGTGTCTGCTGACGTTTTGGGAAGGTGTGGTGGGATAGAGTCAGATAGATCTGGAGTCTGTTGCTTACTTGCTATGTGACCTTAGGCAGGTTACTTACCTCTCTGTGCCTCAGTTCCTCAAGGGGAAAAGGTTTTTTTCCCCCCTAAGATTTTCCTTTTTTTCCCCCCACTATCTTTAAAAAGGAATCTTGAAAGCAGCCATTCTGTAGAGTTCTTGGAAGAGAGCATGGGTTTATGCATGAGAGCACTGGGCCTGGCATACTGTAAATGCTCAGTAAAGGGGCTGTCATCATCATTACTGGACTTCAGAGGAGGGATGAGGTGAACCTGCTTTAGGAGTGTGAATGTGTGATGCGGTGGGGGACCCTGATTTCATCCGAGGGAAGAGGCTTGGGTCATTCGTGTTATGTGCCCGACGTGCTCTCCCTCCTGAAGCAGTATGCCCGCTGTATCTCTGTGGACACGTTGGGTAGGTCAACAGGACCATCCTGGTGAAGACATCGAGGTCTCACAAGATGCTTATTTCCAGGATAAAACTCAAGAAAACCCTTCTGCGTAATCTCTTGGGCTCCATGGGGCACGACTTGAGTGATCATAGTTGGAGGCCACGTGGTGTGGGGGAAGGAGCACAGACTCTGGATTTCAATCCTAGCTCCTTCACACTCCCTCTGTGCGACCCTGGGTGAGCCACCTAACCTCTCTGGTTCTGTTTCTTTATTCTTAAAACTGGACAAAGCCCCTTTCCTTGCAGGGCGGCCTGGAGGCCGAACACACTGCCGGCCTCTGTAATCAGGAGTGATTTTGCAGGCTCCATGGAGGGCGAGGGAGTAGATGTTAATGAACGCTGGGGCTGGTCCAGAAACCCAGTCTATAAAACTCCTGCCTGCAGCTTCTGGTGCGTTGCTAATGGGAGTTTATGTGAAGGACACAGCAGGATAAGGGCCCATTGTTCCTAGTGGGGACGGTTTTATGACTCTTAGAAAGCTTCTTTCATCTGAGAGACCAGGGAGCTTATGGCACCTCCCAGCCCTGGGCGGTGAAACTGGGGAATACTGAAGGTTTCTGGGGCTGATGCCAAGCTGCAGCCATGGCCAGGCACTCCTGCTACAGCCCCAGCGAGTGGGGGAGGGGGTCCGAAGCCCCTCTGGAGTGACACTACGGTCTCGGGCTGGCAGCTGCAGCACCTCCCTTTCTCGGGCACAGGACCTTGCCTCCTGGAGACCTTCTGTTGGACCCCCGGTCCCCATCCTGGTCTGCTTGGCAAGGCCGGAGGCTTACCCTGTCCCTCAGGCTCTCTCCCTGTTCCCAATCTTCAACAACCAGTGCCACATTCTCTTCATCTTTATGGCAGTTTCTAGAACAGGCCTTGGGCCCTGCCTGCTGTCAGCTGACCATGGACTCTCATGCTTGGGAGCCTTGCCTGGCAGTAACTGGGTATGGGCAGTAACCTGATACCAGGAAGAAAGACCTTGTCTCTTTGTCCTTTCTGGCTCCTTGGCCAGGGCCCAAGCAGAGAAATCCAACCTCCCTTGGCTCACAGACAGCTTCACGCACTCTGCCTGCTTATCCCCAGTAGAGACTGCAGACTCTGGAGGATGAGGCTGTCTTCCTCATGTAGATTGGGCTGGCACACGGGGGCTGTGTGGTCTGGGCTTACTGGTGGAGGGTCTTTAGGTATTTGAAGCTGCCTTTGATGCCCCAGACTGTGACGCTTCCCCTTTCCTCCCTTTACCTTTTTCCGTTTTGGGAGCTATCGGAAGGCTAGAGCAGGATGTCTGAAGATACCTTAATTGGTCTCAGAATCCTCTCTCATCCTGCACCAAGACAGTAGCCGAGGGCAGTGGGCCCTACCTGAATAGTAACCCCTCCTCTCATCACAAGCTTCTTTATTTTCAAGGAATAAAAATTCACTCAGGTGAATACAAGTGAAGGGAAGGGGGTGGGGGCTCTCTGTAAGGACACAACAGGACACTCAGGTGGACATTCAAGGCTGGGACAGAATGTATTTGTGGCTCAGTTTCCTCATCTGTAAAACAGGATAAAAGCACCTACTCTATATGGTTGCTGTGAGGATTATGTGAGTTAATACATGCGTAATGATTAAACAGAGCCTTGGTATAGAGAGAGTGCTATGAAAGAGTCTGCCATTATTACTGCTATTATTTTGACTGTGAATGCCTTCCAGGGCTATGTGGTCTTTGCCTCACTGTCTTTCTCGTCCACTTTACTCTGCACTCCTGGTTTTTTTTTTTTTTTCTTCTTTCTTTCCTATGGTGTTTCTGAGTCCTCAGAACCCGAGCTTGAACTTGGCTGTGGTTTGTTGCAGGATGAATGCTGGCCCCAGCTCTGCATGATCTTCCAGGCTCAGAGTCCATGGTCATTGGACTGACTCAGCCTCTAAACTTGGCAATTCTGAATTCCTGGGAGAAATGAGCTGATTGGCTCAGCTTCAGTCAGATGTTTACCCTGTTGTCCAATCAGCTATGCTGGGGAGGAGTGAGCTGTCATGGCACATGGGGTTGTACGCCTCCTGGCACATCCCCCCCAGCCTGTTCAGAGGCTCTGCTAGACTGGCAGAAGAACCGTGGTTTGGTGTTTTTTCTGTCAACCCACAGGGGCGTTCCCATGTTCCTAAGTGTTCAGGACAAGCTTTCAGAACTCCTGCTGCTGGCTCTTGGAGCCTGTTTGACTCACAAATTATTGGCTCACTTAAAATTAGAAATAGTTGTCAACATTAAAAATCAGGGGATTTCATATAGAAATCTGGATTTCTGGTTCCTCTTGGGGAAAAAAAGAGAAAGCTCTGGAGACACTGGGCGTAGTGATGCATCTATAGAACTGGGTGGTGACTGTACCCTCTACAAGGGGCATGTGCTTTCCAGGCTTCCAACGGTTTCCCCTCTCCCTGCGGTGTCCCCAATCTTGAAACCTAGTGTCAGTTGTCACACACATTCATCCTGCATCTCCCATTTTCATCCCCTACCTGGCCCCCTAGGCACTGGAGTTTGCCACCTTACTCTATACTTTGGTACTTTTTCTGGGAAAGGGAGCTGCACGAAGAAAAAGGAAAAATATATAGCTCTTCAAAATTTTGAAATACGTGCCTGAGCCCAGTTCTGTGCCAAATAGCCCACAAACACTATCTCGTTGAATTGTTTAAACAACACCATGGGGTAGGTATTATTACTACCACCCGTATTATACAGATAATGAAATCGAGGCTCAGAGGATTAAGCAGCTTGCTCTAGGTTAGCACGGGCATCTGGCTTCAAACTTTAAGCGTACCGAAAATTCGCAAGCGTAGCTTTTTCCCTCTGAGGTATTTAAGAGGAAACTGCTGATGATCTGTAACTCTGGACATATTCGTGTGTATTTCCTACAAACCAGGACGTGCCGCTACATGACTATGCTATAACCTTCAAAATCAGGAAATTACACAAAACATTTCTACCACCTAATCCTCAGACCCTATTTACGTTTTGCCAATCGTTCCACTGACGTCCTTTATAGGAAAAAGATCGAGTTCAGAACCACACGTGGCATTTAGTTGTTGAGTCTCTTTAGTTTCCTTCGGTGGGGAAGAAAAGTTTCTCAGCCTTTCCTTGACTTTTGTGACTTTGGCATTTGAGACGACATTTAGAGAGATGTCCCTCAATTTGGGTTTGTTTGATGTTTGCTCATCATTATGTGAGTTGCGCAT
Organism: Pteropus alecto; assembly: GCF_000325575.1. Taxonomy (NCBI): domain Eukaryota; kingdom Metazoa; phylum Chordata; class Mammalia; order Chiroptera; family Pteropodidae; genus Pteropus; species Pteropus alecto. Next base: position 1,396,334 of record NW_006436888.1, on the reverse strand, counting down.
CTTGGGCAGGAATATGAGGAAGTGACACTGTATCTTCTAGTGTGTCACATTAGGAGACTCATGACATCCAAAGATCTCGTGACTGGTCATTTAACCCAGGTTGACCACTTGGGTGAGGAGATGCCTGCAAGGTTTTTCTGCTGTAGAGTTGGTCTTTCTCCCTTTGTGGCTGCTAACTATTTTGTGGGGAAGTACTTTGAGACTATGTCAATAGCCACTCCTAGCTTTCGATATATTTATTTATTTATTTATTTACTTCTAGCAGTATGGATTTTTGGTTTCCTGTTATAAGCAATTATAATAGGAATAGCCACACTGAGGACGATTTGAGCATCAAATCATAATTACAATTATAAAAAATCATAATTACAATTATGATTTGATGCTCAAATCGTCCTCAGTGTGGCTATTCAGAGTCTCTTTGAGCCGGTTTCTGTGTCCTTTTGCTATATCTCCATCACTTCTTGAGCAATTTATTAATTTGTGGCACAATATGTTTCAGGCTCAACTTGTTCTTTCCCCGGAATCAGCCATTTTCCCAAGGAACTCTGGTTCCTTGTAGAAGAGAGAGGTACTTAGAAACCATGATCCAGCTAAGTGTGCTCGTTGCTATTGGGTTGTTCCTGCTCCCTGATCCTCTTGATGGACAGAACTATGAGCTCACGTCAATACTTCCAGTTCCAGTCCAACACCACTGGGTTCATTCTACTCTTCTCTCTTTCCATATTTATAGTTCTCTTCTCTAACAGTGAGAATTCCAAGAGTTTGAGTTCTTGACCGCTACTACCCTCGGTTGCCACTCATAAATAATAGTTACGACTGTTTATGATAATATCGTATCAAACAGCAAATTTAATTGTGTCAGTGAGAAGTTGAAAGATCTTCGTTAGGCCACATAGGATTGAGCCTTCAATATCTTATGAGATAGAAGAGGGCCAAAAGATTACTGTTCTCACTTGATAGGCAGTGGGACCAAATGAAAGAGGTTGAGGGCTGTTTTCAGGGTCCTACAGAAAGCTTAGAGTGGAATCAGCCCCAGAGCCCTGTACTGTGTCCATGTCCAGCCCACTGGACATGAGCTGTCCACCCGCCCCACAGCTATCTCAGGAGAACTCAGACTGGCCACTCCCTGACACCAAGGCCTGTAAAGTGGTCTCAGAGAACTCAAGTTTCCCTCCTCACCTGCGCTCCCAGAACCACCTCCACCTGTGGCTGAGCCTTTGCCCTCAGCTTCCTTCCCACACATGCAGGCCTTGAGTTGTGAGGAATTGGGAGGCTTGGGGGGTTGCTTAGTGCATCCCAGCCCCCTTCAAAATGCCTGCCATACTGAACAGGGACAGTAGTGTATGGGAAGGGGGTTTCATCTTGGTTAGACAGACTCTGTCACCCTCATTTATTATCAAAATGTAATCCAGCCTCTCTTAGGTAAGAACCTGTTCATGATTGGTTTGATGATAATAGTAAGTAATGAGGACTGTTCCTGCATGCTTTCCATTCATACTGCTTGTGTGAAGGTGGGATTTGGGCTTGAGAAGTCTACTTTCCCATCCACCCACTTCCTTTTTGACTCACTATGGGCCTGGGCCTGTGGCAGTGGGGCTGGGCTGGGAGGCAGAGGCAGAAAAACCTTGGGTTTCTTATCTTTGCCACCAGCTTGCTAGGCAACCTTATCCTCTTTAGCCAATGGAAAATACCACCCCTGCACTCCCTCCCTCCATTCCTCCTTCTTCCTCAGGTCAGTGGTAGAGATGAGAGAGAACAGGGTCCCAGGCCCATTCAGATGTGTCATTAATGATTATGCTTACACAGCAAATCCTGTCCTTACCAGAATGCTCGGCGAGTGGGAAATTCTGGTTAATTGAATGTTCTGGGACATGGAAATGTTCCCAGAGATTCTTTTTGTTCCCTTCGTGGCTGTTGAAACCCATTTATTCAACTTGGTAAATATTTGTCTTGTGCCTATGCTCTACTAGGCTCTGTCCCAGGTGTTGGGGGTTCCACCATGAATGACACAGCAGAGTCCCAGCCCCCAAGGACTCACAGTCTGGGGAAGACGTGGAACAAATACACCACACAACACGGTAGGGTGGGCACACTGACATGGGAAGTGTAGGACACTGGGGGCCCTGGAGTCAAGTCTGAGGGCACTAGAGAAGAGATCTTTGGGAAGGTATCATTTGAGAGCCCCATAAAGCAGTTAGCCATAGTGTCGGAGGACGGAGCAGCAACGAGATTCCAGGCAGAAGGAACAGCGCAGGCAAAGGCCCAGTGAAGCACCTTGCACATTCGTTTGTGCCGTGGAGCATCGAATGTGAAGCTGGGGAGGTGAGAGAGAAGGGGTGTCTGCGTGTCAGAGGAGGGCAAGAATGCAGGGGAATGCGGCCTGGCCTGGGGCCTGGGTGGGCCTGGAAGGTGTGGGCTGCTGGCTCATTTATTCTCACGTTTGTGTTTCTTTCTCCTAAAAGTAGAATGCAGAGGGGGAAATGAAAGGAAAATGCTAATTCATAGAGGAGAGGCCTCCGAGGCAGGTGGGCGACACAGGGCTGGGAGGGATGAAGGCAAGTGGAGTACACAGCTCTGTGTAAGGGGCCATGGTTCCTTGCGGGAATGAGGGCCTGGCATTACTGGATCCTCAGATTTGTTAAGAGAAGCCAGCAATCTGGCTTTTTATGGGAAATCTCCCAATTGTTAAATGTTGGTAAGTAATTAACAACAACTGTGGGCAAAACAAAATGTTCTGCGGGTTCCAATTTTTCTATGAGCTGGTGGATTGCAACTCTGGATCCAGAGAGTTCTACTGATAAGGGTTTGAGGATGTCCCCTGGAATCTATTATGATCCTTTAATGACCCCAACTTGTGCTGGGCTCCAGGGGCATGATGGGGACCTGGAGTATGGTCCCAGGCCTCAAGCCTGGATCATAGCTGCCCTCAAGCTGGAGACAGTTCAAGTAAGTACACGCCCAGAGCCAATTCAACAAAACAACAAGAGCAATGAACCAAAGCTCGGAGTGCTGCAGAGTAGAGGAGAAGCGGTCAGGGAGCAGAGGCCATGGGGGAAGCTTCCTGGAGATTCTAGGCCTTCCCATGGTTCTGGGAGGGAAGGTAAACCTTAGTGCAACCAAAGAGGGGCACGCATCCTGCCAGGAGGACTCAGAAGGGCTCGGGGCCCAGGAGGGAAATAAGATATCAGAGATGGGAATGGAGTAGGTTGTGAATGCAGGTCCAGAACACCTAAATTCTGGTCCAAGGCTTAATGCTATGAGCCTCAAGGCCACTTGATGGATACCTGAAGATGTTCTTGCTGCTTTGCTGGCATTCGGAAACTTTCCTCTCTGCTGTCACCTCCACTACTTATTCACCCCTGGAATGGAAGCTCCAGTAGGGGAAGGGCCATGCCTGTTTTGTCCACTGATGCCTCTTGCATGCCTAGAATGATGTCTGGAACATAGTAAGTGCTCAACAAGTATTTGCTGGCTGTTTACTGTGAGCCTGGTATTGCCCTAGACCTAGGGTTTCAGACAGCTCTGAATAACTCTTAGGACAGGCTCTGTGGAGTTTAAGTTCTTGTGTGAAACAAGACAATAAACAAGTAAACAAACCAATGAATAAGATGATTTCAGAGAGTATGGCCTGAGCGTGGCTTGTCTCACTGCACTGTAGTGGCCTGTTTGTTTGTGCCTCCTCCCAGCCTCCGAGAGCCGAGGGGGCAGGGCTGGGGTCTGTCTGGTTCCTTGTTTCATTCCTAGCCCCTCAGGCTGGTGACAGATAGGGAGTAGTTTAAAAAAAATGTTGTTTTTTTTTTTTCTGGCTGCACAAAAGTGAACGAACACAAGCTGACAAAGGTTTTCAGCCCTCATACACCTGCGCCCTTTGGAGGCTCCAGACTCATTATTATCAACCCAGGAGTAATTGCTGATAAGCCTGAGTGTGAATTTCATCGCAAACTGAGAGGTAGCAGGGCAATGTTTAATAACAACAGGGATAATCTTAATTAATGACCTGATAACTGTAATTAATTGCATCATATCCGGAGGCCCTCTTTGGAATTCTGGGAGGGAGTAAGTAACGCTTGGCAGCTTTGGGGGCTGGAAGGGAGGAGGTGCTAGGCTCTCCATTGCACCGCTTCCTTGCTGCGTGAGCTTTGGCAAGTTACTCACAGCTCTGAACCCCAGTTTCTTCATCAGGAAGGCAGAGCTACATGGCAGGGCTGTTGCCAGTTCATTGAGATGATCTCAAAGCCCTCAACGCCTGCAGCTGCTAGGGTCGTGGTTACTGAGGTTGTTGTCTGAGGCCAGGGTGCAAGGTCCCAGAGGGGCTGGAGGGCGCTCAGCGCTGAGCCTGGGTTTGCCATCCACCCTCTGAGTTTTCCCCGGGGGCCCACCCAGGAACTCTAACCCTTCCGGGAACCCCCTAGACAAACTCATGAAAGTGAGCGAGAAGCAAGCGGCCAGCGTGTGTGCAGGGGTCCTCTGGGGGAGTAGGATGGTGTGTGGGATTTTTCCAAGGGACAAACGGGGAAGGAGGAGGGGACAGTGGGAGTAAAGGAGTGATGGGGCCCCTGTGTGGCTCGGAGTAAGGCCCCGCCCCCTGCGGGCCTCAGTTTCCTCACCTGCTTCGTGAGAGGTTGGATCAGGGCGACGGGAGCAGAGTCAGCAGGAGGGCCCGCAGCTCTC
>NW_006436888.1:1390619-1391377 GCF_000325575.1 Pteropus alecto | reverse complement strand
GCCATGGGCGCCCGCGGCGGCCGGTCGGCTGAAGAGCGGAGCCAACCGCCGGCGCCTTTGTGAGCCGTGCGGACAACAAAGGCGCGGCCGGAGCGGGTGAGTGCGGCCCGCGGACGGGATCCGGGCCGGGGGTCGTGGGCACCGGCAGTTCGGGACTCTGCGAGGGGCTGTGTGGCCCCAGGTGTCTCCAGGGCCTGGGGCGTCTCTGTGCCAGGGTCGCTGACAGTCCAGGGGCCCCGTTGCCCGGGTCGTCCCGGCCGCTCTGCTTGTCTGTGCTTCTGCGGGATCTTTGTGTGTCCCTGATTCTCCCAGTGTGAGTCTGGTGAGTTCTCTGGGTGTTCCTGGGTGTGTTGTCTGCGAGTGTGTATCTCTGTGGCTCTGGGTGTGAGAATCTAAGCCTGGGTCCTCCTTGTGTCCCTGGTGTGAGTGTGTGTCCCCAGGAGCTGGTATCTTCTCTGTCCATGTGTCCAGGGAGTCTGTCTGTTGTGGATGTATCTTTTGGGTGTGAGTCCCCAGAGCCTGCGTCTGCTCTCTGTGTGTGGATGTCTGCTTGTGTCATTGGAGTGCGAATGTGTATTTGTACCTCTTGAGTGTGTGTGGACATGCCCCATGGGGGTCTCTGTGTCCTTTGGGTGTCTTAACCCTCTGCATGACTCCGGACTAGAGAGAGAGAGAGAGAGAGAGAGAGAGAGAGAGAGAGAGAGAGAGAGAGAGAGACAGACAGACACAGAAAGAGAGCCGGACTCTGCTTCACTTTC
>NW_006436888.1:1369878-1390608 GCF_000325575.1 Pteropus alecto | reverse complement strand
ACACAGAAAGACAGACGGACTCTGTGCTTCACTTTCTCGTCAATTCACAGCATCGTCAGGTCCTGCTCTCAGTGGTCCAACTTCTCCTGCACTGACCTTGGGGGTCCCCGGGATTACATAAAGTCAGGAAATGCTTCTGGTGCCTCTGTGCTGGGCTAGCCTCTCCCACCCTGGACCCCTGCCCAGAGGCCGAACAGAGGCTGCCTCCCGGAGGAGGGGAGGTGGGAGGGGAAGATGCCCTGGTCAGCGAGAAGGCGGTGACTGCAGAACCCACTCAGGCCTGGTCACTCCTTGAGGCAGGGAAGTGTGCCCGGGTTGTGCCTCGCTGAGGATGAAGGCCAGCCCTCTGGCCTCCAGGGGTGGTCTCTGAGAGGGAGCCTAGGCCTGATGCAGGAGTGTGGGGAGCGTTCCTTCCTCCTCTCCCAGGGTGGGAGCCCGGGGCAGGGGTCAGGGAGAACCTGAGTTTCCTGGTTCAGGCCACAGCAAGGAGTGGGTGGTGGGTGGGGGGCACTTCCTGCTCTCTTTGAAGCTGAGACATTACCTAAAAGTCCTTAGCCTTCCTGAGAGATTCAATCAGGGAAAGCCCCGCCTACCTGCCCTAAGCTCCACCCCACCTGCCCGAAGCCCCATCTGCTCCTCCTAGGATGCTGGGGAGAGGGGATAGGTTATGCATGCTCATTAAAATGCTCAGCCCTTCCCTGCAGCTCTGTTTGCATGGCCACCAGCTGCAGCTTCCATCTGTCCATCTGTCTGTTTGTCCATCCATCCGGCACTGTGCCCCACAGCATCCAGGCCTCCAACACATAGACTAGAAAGGAGAACCCAGTCTGGAAATCTTCAAACTCCTTGTGACTGTGAGTAGGGGCTATGCTTCTCCTTTCTCAAGATCCAGGATGAAGCTCAGAACCCTCCTCTGGTTCGTGAGGCCTCAGGTTGTGCCTGTGTCTGATTCTAACGCTGCTCCAGCACACTCACCTTCCCAAGGTCCCTGCTTCTTTCTCTTCCACCAAAGACCCTTTGCCCTTGCCGTTTGCTCCATAGAAAGCTGGTCCCGTTCTTCATCACTTAGCTTCTCACTTGGGATCTCTTCCTTTCTGCCAGCCAGGCTGGCTCAAGAATTCTTGTCCACGATGGTCTTCCAGCCTTTGCTGTGATAGGTAGGGATGGCTCATTTATATCTCCCAGAGGATTGTAAACCTTCAAGAGTAGGAACCATGTCTGTCCTTGATTACCAGCCTAGAAGAGTGCCTGACACATAGTAGGTGCCGTATAAGTAGTTGCTGATTAAGTGGATGTCCAGTAACCAATAGTTCCTAAGTTCTATTTCAAGTTTTAACTTGGGAGGAGTCTGCAGAGTGGGGATCGCTGGTGGGCTCCTGGGAGCCCAGGTACCAGGTCAGTGGAAGAGGAAGGCCTACTGTTAATTATATACGTAGTCAATGAATGAACAGATATTTGTAATCTCTGGTAAGCGCCAGATGCTGGGATAGCTGCTTCACTTGTGTGGTCTCTTAAACAGTGGGAAAGAGCAGAGTGGAAAGCATATCATCTTAGATAGGTTTAGAAGAGAGAAAGCGGGTGATGTGTATGGATGGTAATAGGTGATGTGTATGGATGGTAATAGGAACTCAGATTCCTATTGCTCTTTCACGTCCACTATCTTTTTGTTTCTACAACAGCCCTGATAATTTGGCAGGGGAGTTGGGGTCACACCCATTTTGCAGATGAGGAAAATGAACCACAGCCTTAAGTGACTACCCAAGGTCATGGTTAGTCAGTGAAGGACTGAAGCCTGAGTCTCCCGGACCCCCTAGTCCTTGCTTTTTTCCAAAGGCTGTCTTTAGTGCCTGTTCTTGTCACCAAGCTGGATAGTGGTAAATGGGCCACTGTCCTTGCCCTCAAGGGGTCTGAAGTCCAGGAAAAAGAATCAGATTCATAGTCGGCAGAGTGGGCCAAAGTTCTCCATCCACCCCATGGCGCTGCCTGGGCTCAGTTCCTTTCTGGCCACATGTCCCTGGAGAGCACCTTGGTTTCTCTTTGACTCGCTGGAGGACATCAGAGCCACCTTCCTTTGGAGTCCTGGGCTGATAGAGTGTCCAGAAGTGGCTTTCCTTACAGAGGCTGTGCCGGGCCCTGGGCAGTGGTATGTTGAGGCCAGTTTGTACTAAAGCATGAAAACTAAATTTTCGGAATTTTGTGAGCTGGCTGTTAAACACAGACTTTATAAAAAATCATTACGTATATAAATTTATAATTAAGTCAATTATACTAGAAACAAGGACAATAAATTCTCAAAACATAGTACTTCTTAATTGTTTCACCGTATTTTACTATTACCTATGTGTTTGTGGTGGTTATTTGTATCGTGTGTGTGTGTGTGTGTGTGTATGTGTGTGTACACAGTCATGCTCTATGTAATGATGTTTCGGTCAGTGACACACTGCACATAGGATTATGGTCCCATAAGATTATAATGGAGCTGGATTTCTTGTAAGAAATGGAAGAATGTGTGGTTCAGGAGGAATATTTTCCCCCTGACAGGAGCAGCATCTATGAGCTTGGCAACAGAGTCCCTCCACTCACAGCGCCTCAGTTTTGAGTGCACAGATGCCACCCTGGTCAGTTACCACTGACCTATTTCAGCACAGAGGAGCCTGTCCCCCAGCGCTACGTATTCAGAGGGTGCTGCAGCCCTCCCTGGTCCGGCCTGGTGGTCTTCAGAGTACAGTGCTGTAAATTCGTTGCTGAGGACCTAAGATCCTGTACAGAGACACAGGTCCACAGGAGCGACCTTAACGAGTATTAAAGTGCCACTGTCACTTTAGTAAAGGCTTTCGGTGGCAGTGCGAAGCCGGCCTGTCCCTGAACTTTGAAAACATTTTCAGGTCGTAATGGTGTAAAACATAGACATGCCAGAGAGAGTCCTCTGTGCCAGATGGGGTCGGTGGGACCGGAAACGAATTTCCAAAGTCAGAATATTGAGTCCTCGCTTCTGCACCCTCTCTGTGTTAAACAGCCTTTTTTTTTTTTCCACATAAACACCACAAAGTTCCTTAATCCATCGCTCCCACATGCAGTGGCTAAACCCACGTTGCCATGACAATCCCCCATGTTCCTCTTTATCTCCATCTCCATTTCTAATTCCTACTGATCCTCGGGCCACCTTTACTCCCTCCCGACACTTACTATTGAGGTGATCTGTGCCTCACCCATCCAGTTTCTCCTCGATATTTCCGATCAGTCCAGCCCACATCCCTGTTCATGGAGCAGCATTGACCGTGTCAATGTTCTATTCCTGACTCTGTCAGAAGGAGGTGGGGTGGGGGGCAGGGTTTATATGTCTTCAGTAGCATATGGTGACCTCTGAGGCCTTGACACTCACTCACCCTCACTCACAACTCCCCCAGAGCAGCTTCCAGTCCTACCGGCTCCTTTCACGGTGGGTGCCCTGTGCAGGTGTGCCGTTTATATCTTTCATACCATATTTTTACTTTTCTACATTTGGTATGTTTAGATACACAAATACTTACTGTTGTGTGACAGTTGCCTACAGCATTAAGTGCAGTGACACGCTGTACGGGCTTGTAGCCAGGAGCAGCAGGCTGGACCATACAGCTTAGGTGTGCAGTAGGCTGTCCCACCTGGGTTCGTGTGAGTGCGCTCTGTGACGTTCGCACGATGTAGTTGCCTAACGATGCATTTCTCAGTGCACCTCGTCATTTAACGACACATGACTGTGTAATGTGTATACCGGGGTCTGTTCACATCTCTTCCCCACTCTGTTTGGTGATGCCACCTTGGTGCTTGAAATTGGCCATAATGAGAGTATTTACACCATGGAAATTGGCAAACACTGCAAATCAGGGTCCCTCCTGCCCCAAAGTCAGTTGTTAAACATTTGTCAGCTCACCGTGGGGATCCAGCAGTGAGCAGCTTGGGGACAGCCCTGCCCTGGAGCTCGCATTCTGGCGTGACATCACTGCAGAGCTGGTTTAGAGTGCAGAGTGAGAGGGGCAGCTCTGGGCTGGGCCGACTTGTGGTGTTTGGGGTTGTGAATTGCCCTCAGATGACCTCTCCCTCAGGAAACTGAGTTATTTTACCATGCACCAAGAAGAGGGGAAATGGGTTGAGGGTAGGGTTAAGTTAATTGAGAACCTACTTTGCCATTGATTGGATAACCACACACAGGGCACCCAGGCATCTGGGAGGCAAAGCAGTGGTGGTCCAAGGACACAATGGACAAGTCATGTAACTCAGGGCTGGTGAAGGTATGATGTCCGGGATCCTGGTGGCTAGAGCTGCCTGGGAGAGGCTGAGGACACAGCAGACATGACCCTTGCACATGGATTCAGGGATAGCATAAGAGAGCAGAGCCAGAGTGTCGAGTGGACATCTCTTTACAAGAGCCATAGCTCTTGTCCAGTCTGTGAGCTCTGGTTGGCACGTGGACATGTGCGCGGTTACACACAGTGGATGTGTGAGCAGGGTAAGGGTACAGCAGGAGAATGGAGGACTCATGTTTACTTTACGCCTCAACATGCCAGACATTTTTCATGCATCAATTCATTTCATTCCTATACTGACCCTGCAGGTAGGTTATCACATCTTATTATCACATCTATTATCACATCTTATAGATGAGGAAACTGAGTCTAAGGTTGAGTGACTTTCTCAAGGTCACAATGTTTGCAAGTGGCAGGATTCGAACTAGGTAGTAAGATCTTTCTATAATCCCACCTTTATTCTATTTTCCTTTTCTCTTTGAGGAGAGGGAGAGATGATTCACCACTGGTCTGTAATCGCTACACACTTTGCCATTCTTTGTTTGAAATTGACATGTGTGTTTTTTACACACTTAGCTAGGTTCATTGCCCTGTGGTTTAGAGTCAAGGCCTGGAATAGAACCCCAGTACCCAGATGGGCCCCTAGGCCTGCTGTCAGGAAAGAGCTAATAATAATGGCTCATATTTAGGGAGATAGCTGTACTAATAGCTCTTATTTACAGAGTGGCAGGCACGTTGGCAGGCATGTGGCTCATGGGATCTTGTTTAGTCCTCAGCCATCCTGAGAGGTGGATTGTGTCATCACCTCTATTTTGCCCCTGATGAGGCAGAGACTCGGGGCAGTCATCTTACTTGCCCAGGTCATGCACCTGTGAGGGATGGAGGCAGCACAGGTTAACCTTGTCCTGCTTGCCTCAGAGCCCCAGCTTCCCAGCCCTATGTCCTAGGGCAGTGCCGTCCCTTTCAGGGTCTGGCCTGGCTGTGCCTTCGATGTCCCCTCAAGTCAGAGTGCCCACATGCTGCAGGAAGTAGGGAAGGACAGTCGATGACTTCTTGTGCTCACCTCTTGGTTAGAGCCTGGCACTGAGCCCCCTGCCAAGGGGTTGAGGAGTTCATCTTCCCTCTCACCTGCCTTGGCTCAGGCCTCACTGCCACCTTATTTGCAAGGACATTCTCAGTCTGGGGCAGGGCAGGTGGTTGGAGGTGGCTCCTGCCCACGACGGTGCACAGGGCCCTAGGCAAGGTGGCATTTCTAGGTCTGGACCTTCTCCTGGAGAGCCTGGCCTCTTGGCCTTTATAACATTCCCCCTTCCAGAGGCTGCCTGATTGGTATGCATCCCTGACTCTCAGCCATTAGCCCGGGAGGCGAGGGGAGGACCAGCTCTCATTACTTCCCTCTCTTCATTGTTTGAAGTGGGCAGACTTGGAGAGAGCTTTAAAAATGCGGGCTTCTTATTCAATTTCACTAGAAAAACAGTGGTTTAAATTAAGTAGAGGAATGATAGTCTCTGAAAATTGAAGAAAAATATTCCTGAACCAAGACATTACCCAGAACCTTTGTATTGCTTTTAAAAATAAAGGTTTACTGTACTTTAAATTGTGCATATATTACATGACCATTGAAGAAAACCTGGAAAATATATATAGAAAAAAAATTAACATCTCCCTTTATTCCACTACCCAAAGACCGCCTCTCTCGGTGTTGTGGTGTATAGCATTCATTTATTCGGTGATTGGTTTGCTTATTCAGTAAGTAGTTATTTAGGGTCCACAAAGGGCCCGGCCTGTGTTGGCCTTGTGGGGGTAAATGGGCGCCTTACTTCCTGCTGGGCCTCTTTCTGTGCTGGATCTTGGGTAACTCAGTTGGTTCCTCTATATCTGGGTTTCTTCATCTGTAAAAGGGGGATAACGCTGGTAGCTGTGTCGTGTTGGGAGGACTTGACGAGAAAGTGCAGGTAGGGGGCTTGGGGCAGCGCCTGGCCCACGGAAGAGCTTAGCATTGCTGGCTGTTGTTGCATCCGTGAACCAGCCGCCTGTAAGTGGCCTTGCCCTGTGGATCGTAAGTGATGGCAGAGGAGACGAAAATCAGACAAATCACACAAATTAATATGGCAGCTGCATGTTGTCTATGAAAGAATGTCCAACCTGTAGAAAAATGTTCTAAGAGTTTATTTGAGCCAGCGTTTTTGAGGACAGGCCTAGAAGCAAGAGAACACACTCCAGAGAGTGGCAGTTTGAGCATGAGTGGCAGTTTGGCCATTCTGTCTCTGCATTAGCAATCAAAGGCGAGGACGTGGGAAAGGTCACGTGGAATCCATGGGTGGTGGATTAAGGAGGCGGGAGAAAGCCCGGTGGGGAAATCACTGGGGCTGGATAAAAAGCACAGTGGAGAAACACATACTTCTTTTACATTGGTGGGTGCAAGACAGTGAACTTCTAACATCTGGAGCAGGGGTCCATAACCCCCTGGGCCGTGGACCGGTCCTGGTCCATGGCTTGTTAGGAACCAGGCCGCACAGCAGAAGGTGAGCGGCAGACAAGTGAGCGAAGCTTCATCTGTATTTGCAGCTGCTCCCCCAGCGCCAGCATCACCGCCTCAGCTCCACCTCAGATCCTCAGGCAGTAGAGTCTCATAGGAGCACAGGTCCCGGGTGCCAAAAAGGTTGGGGACCGTTGCTCTACAGTACAAGAGATGGTATGCTCTCAATAAGATAATGGTGAGGGGTTTCATGGTCTCGTGCTATGGTGCTGGTGGTTGTGCCTTTGAAGGGTCTGGAAAAGAAAATCTCTCTAATATTTCAAATGTGTGTTATTCTAATGCATAAGGACAATGGACAGGGTTTGCTTCAGGTAAAGGTTGACCTTTGCTACGGAAGCTATAGGCCTAGGACGTGCCTGCCCACCATGACCTGCCCAGTTAGGAATTTATGATCAGACCATCTGTGTGGTTACTTCTGATCACCGAGCTTGCCAAGCCTGCCATGTGGCTCCCCTCAACTTGTTAGGTCTACTATGTCACCCCTTTTCATTCGTAATGTCATGTAATAAGTCCTGTGAAAGAAACAGCCCAATGTGATGTGATGGGAATAGCTAGGGACCTCTGGGCTGAGATCGAACCTTGGGCGTGGTTGGCACATAGATGGACAGGTGGGCCCACCCGGAGGTCAGGGTAAGGAGGAGTTGCCGAGGGGGAGGGAAGGGGCAGCCAGCGGCCTGGGAGGAGAAGGGAGAGTGGGGTCTCTGGGATGCACACACGGTGGCTTGTTTCAGAAAAGAGCTAGTGGCCGACAGGGCTGCAGGCCAGTGAGAGTTCAAGTAGATGAGACAGAAAAGTGGCCACTGGTTTTGGCAGCAGAGAGGCAGCTCGGGCCTTTGTATAAGAGCAGCTTTGGAGGAGTGATGGGGCTGGAATCCACAGGAGGAGAGGACCAGGAGGATGGGAGGTGAGAAAGGAGAGACGGCGTGTGGACAGCTTCTGGGACGCTGGGTAAGTGAAGGGGGGTTGGGGAAAGAGGTCCCTGTTGGAGGGAAAGTAGGGGGACCCAGGAGAATGGTTTGTGCTGGTGGCCAGGACCGCCCAAGAGGGGACGAGACACGTGGGGCAGCTACAGGAGCTGGATCTTTATGCAAAATAAGAGGGGGGTGGTACCCAGCTTGATGATGTGGGGGTGACAGGTGAGGGGAGCAGGGGCGCTTCTTAGGAAATGGGTGAAATTGGGGTAGATTTAGAGTATACATGGGGACAGTCTTGTCTGATGGCCTCATGGTTCTCAGTGACATCTTGACCAGGGAGGGTGGGGTACAGTCCCATTAAGGCGGCCCACCCAGGAGAAGTCATTTGCAGACACTAAGAAGGGGCAGAGATTGCTGGGTCCTTAGAACGACGGAAGCCGGCGTTCCTTCGCCCCGCTTTGTGTAGAGGAGGAAACGGATCGGAGAGGCCAGTGGCCTGTCTGGGGTGGCGCGGTGGAGCGGAGCTCTCACTCCCGACTCTGTGGGGCCCGCGTTCTTCGGGGCACTGGGCCGCTGGGGCCTGCGCTGGTGGACGCGGTGAGCATCCCAGCCAGTTGGGAGCTTGGTGTCGGGAGTACGCAGTCCCCACAGCAGAAGCGACTTTAGCTGGGTCAGGTGAGATGACTCCGAGCCCTGTGTCACTGCCCCCTCTTACTTTTGTTCCCTAGATGTAAAGTGCGAGGAACTCACCTTCATGCCCCAGGCACTGTGCTGAGCACTCTGGGGGGACCGGCCCATTGTGTCCTTACAGCAAGTGAGGTCCAGGTGCCGTTAGTGTCCTCGCCTTACAGAGTGGGGAGACGCCTGAGAGGTGACCTTCCGCCCAGCCAGCACACACCAGCTACAAAGCAGGGTGAGGGGCCCCAGCCAGGTGTTCCAGCTACTCCTCCCACAGCATTCCGTTTACAGAGGAGGAGACCGAGGCTCCGGGAGTAGTTAATTTGTTTTCATTTGTCTGTCCTTGCCGTCCCATCCTCCCTACACACATTTATTGGGCAAATATTTCTTTATAGAGCTGGGGACCGGGCCGGGAGCTAAAGATGAGGAAAATGCGCTTACCCTCTTTCTGGTGCTGGAGGCGGACGAGGAGCCAGTGGAAGGACGAGAGAGTGCTGAACCCAGGGTCGGGGCCCAGAGAGGCTGCCCAGGGAAGTGTGTGAGCAAAGCAGCCCAGAGGCGGAGTCGGTTCAGGGAGAGGAGTCATTGCAATTGGATGCAGAGGGGGAGGCGGTGGGCGAGCATGTCGTAGGGGAGGGGGTGATGGGGGAAGCCACCGATGGGCTCTGTACATCTCATTAGCAGATCTCACTTTCTCTTGAGGACCACAGGGAGCTGGTCAAACGTTTCCAGATAGGGAGGGATAAGATCAGAATTTTTGTCTTGGGCGGAGACTGGGTTGGAAGGGACAGGAGACACCAGGGAGACCTTTGAGGCTGTCACAGGCTCTCTGATTCCTAGATCGTCCTGCAAATCCTGCTGCTTCCTTAGTGCTTCCCAAATTCTGTGCCTTTCATTTTTTCTGAAAAGGTTCCTGAGACTTAGAGAGGTTAAGCAACTTGCTTGAGGTCACACAGCATAACAGGACATCCAAGCTAGGACTGGGCCCTCGAGTGAAACAACTAGTGTCAAGGGTAGAAGCAGGTGGTACGTAACCCAGGGAGGAGCTCGCTGGCGGCTCCAGGTAGACGTCACCGCCCCACCATCCACAGCTCTTCTTGTGGCTTTAACTATTGTCATTTGGCAGTCTTGGAGAATGGGCAGTGGAAGTGGCAGTTGGCTCTCCCCGAAGCCAGGGCCCACGGGAGGTTTAAACATTTTCCAGGGCCTCAGCTTCCCCCCCAGTGCGTGATTGGAAGCACTTTCCGGGGCTGGGTCATGGCGGGCCAGTGAGGGAGGCGGTCCCCGCTGGGGGCAGCAGCTGTATTTGACAGATGCCAGGCAGAGGCCTCATTCTCAGGGGCCAGGAGAGTTGGGGCGCAGTTCCCAGAGCCCTGTCCCTTAGGAGCCCCGTCACTTTGGGTAGCTGTCTTATCTCTCTGGAGTCTTGGTTACCTCGTCTGCAAAGTAGGGATGATATGAAATGTGATCCGAAAGGGCTGGAAAAATCACCTGTCTTTACTGAGGGCCTAGAGTGTGCCAGGCACCATGCATTATCTTCTTGCAGTTTTTTGTGACAATCTTGTGAGGTACGAATGGTTATTCTCCTCATTTAACAGATGAGGCAGCTGAAGAACAGAGAGGGCAAGTAATTTGTCCAAAGCCGCACAGCTAGTAGATGGCAGAACTTGAACCCTGGTCCATCTGACTCTGGATACCTCCCTTGAAACTCTACTGGTCTCTTAAACTTTATACAGCTGAGTCCTTCCTTGGCAAATCACCTGATAGAATGTTGCGGGGCTCCGGCTTTCAGCCCACCCCGCTTTGGGGCACCTGACTTCCTCTAACCCCTTAAGTTTTATCGCCAGCCTTGGAAGTCCAGTGGGCCTACAGCCCTTCTCACATCCTCTCACGACCATTGGGGCAGACTCAGGCTGAGAATCCCAGCATCCTGCTCTTTTTACTCCCCCCGGGTCTCAGGAAGAGCACTGGACTGGGAGCCGGGCACCTGGGTTCCCGTGAGGGCAGTGAAGGGACAGCGGCAGGGAGAACAAAAACAGTGCTTAGTCCGCCTGGCCCAGAGTGCAGACCTCAGCTGCTTGCAGAGGTGGGGACTCAGGACCAAGGAGAGGTTGCGGCTGGCAGGGCGGGAACCGGGAGCCGCGGGTCGATGGGAGTCAGAGACTCATTTAGAGCTGGATGGCCTTTCGGGATCATCTAGTCCAAAGTCCTAATTTTACGTATGGGACATAAAAATAGTCTTAGTTTGCAGAGGAGTAGTGACTTGTCTCAGGTCACAAAGCCAAGGCGCAGACCCAGAAACAGGTTTGAGAAGCTGGATCCTCAGCTTCACCTCCTGGCCACTTCCGCAGGTGTGACTTCCTGCCCGGGCCCTGCTGCTGCCTGTCCTCTCCCCGTCCCAGCCCAGCAAGCACAGCAAGAGCCACGACGGTAGCAGTAAATGACAGGAACCGTCTCACTGAATCTGAGCACTTCGGTCGCCAGTGCATACTCGAGGCACACACTGTCTTGCTCAAGTCCCATCATCCCCACGTCCTGGTCGAAGGCTTAGGGCAAGGCACACGGCCCCTCTTAGCCTCCAGCTTGCCCGATCTGTATCACGGTTTCAGCAGATTCTGAAATCGCAGGCCGTTACGGTGCCTTGAACGTGCAGAGATGATTAATCTCCAGGAGGGAGGTTTCTGCTCTGGTTCTTCCAGAGTCTTTGACCACCAAACACCTTTTTTTTTTTTATTTCCTAGTGAGGACCTATTAGCATATTTCAGGACACAAGTGTTCCCCCAAATCGGCAGATTGAGAAAAACTGATGTCAGCGGTTCCTCAGGACTGTTTAAACGTTTAAACTCAAGTACTGTGGACTGATTGAGAAGTTCTGGGGAGACGTTCTCTGCAGAGCTGTGATAATCAACCCCCTTCCCCATCGCCCGGGGGTCAGCAGAACCATAACTTCTTCTACCGTTGATGCTCATCCCATCCTTCAGTGCGAGAGCAAGTTGCTTTATCCTCGGCTGTGGTGGAGGCAGCTGGAGCCTTCCATGGTTGGAGCCACCTTGTTCCCTGGGGCACTGAGACCGGCCGAGGCTTCTCGGGCCGGCAGCTGCTGCCCTGCTGCGGGCTCTTCCCAGGACCCTGGCTCACCGGGAGCCGGTTCGGAGGGTGTGAGGCCGGGGAGAGCCTCCCACGCAGGCCAGAGCAGCTGGGGGCATGGGGCGAGCCTGGGGCACGGCCACCTGGCTCTAGCCAGGCTCTGACACTCACTCTTTGGTGACCTTGGGCAAGACACAGCCCTGCGTGGGCCTTGTCTGTAAGATGAGAGGCTGGGCTTCCTGAGTCATTGGTCCTGCCCAGGCTCAGGTTCTGAGGAACGGGCACATTTGCTACCTTTTAGCCTCTCACTCTGCTACCTTTTGCAGTGTTTCTTGGAGTCATCTGAAATGGCCCATCAAGAACTTTTCTCTCTCAGAAGGCAAGGTGTGCATGAAGGTGCCAGACACATCAGGTGGTCGTAGTACCCTGGGGAACCCATGAGCCAGGAATTCTCATACATTCGTGTGTGCCAGGATTGCCCAGATGGCCTGCTAAGGATGCAGATTCTCAGGCCTCACCCCAAGAGACTCTGAGTTTGTAGGTTGGGGTCAGACCTTAGAATCTTCATTTTTTTGAATGCCTTCTCCTTACTCACATGGTTGTGAAGCCAATAGTTCAAGGACTACAGCTTGAGAAAGGCTGTTCGACTCTCTTTTAACCTGCAGATGCTTAAGTGAGTGATGATCCGCCAGAGTTGGTGGCGGTTCTGTATGGCCCTGTTCTGAGAGGCCGTCATCCGTGGTCACAGCCTTCAGTAGCTGGGGACTCCTCTTCCCCACAAGCCACTGTCTCCCAAACACGGCCGATTGCTGGAATTGCCACAAAGCTTTTGAACAAAATACGAATTCTTGAGTTTCACCCTTAGAGATTCTGAACCAGCAGATCTCAGCTGGGACCCAGAAATCTCCATGTTTAAAAGCTCCCCAGGTCTTTTGTTCATTTGTTTGTCATTTATTCAGTAAGTATTCATTGAGGCCTGCAATGGCCTAGGCCCAGGGAAAGGCGTTGAAGACATAATTGTTAGGCCAGACGTAGTCTCGGACGTTATGTCACCTCTGCTGCAGCCCGGTGAAGGAGACGGACAGTGATTACGTAGCGATGCTTGGCCGAGTTGGGGAAATAAGTGTCTAGAAAACGGTTGGGTCAGACTAAATACCTGGGGCAAAGCTGGGATTCCTTGGTAGCTGAGCTCCAGTAAATTCCAGAATGAAGTAGAGCCCTTAGCCCAGTGGCCTCTGGTCACTACTTATAGGATCCTGTCACTTGTTCATTCACTTAGTCATTAATTTATCCATTTATCCACCCATCCACTCCTCCATCCGTCCATCCACTCAGTCATTCATCATATCTTGAATCTCTACCATGTGCTGAGGACTGGGTACTGGAGAGACAGAAATGAAAGGCATTGTCCCTGTCCTCAAGGAACTCACAGTCTGGTGGGGGGGTCAGAGAATAAAGCAAATGTTAAGGCTCAAAATGTAGGTGGGAGTGTCCCAGGAAGACCAGGTAGAACACCGTTTCCAGGCCAAGGAAGGGTCTTGACCTTGGAAAGGTGGTCGTGTGGCTGGGGCAGGTGAGGGACCCTCTTCTGCTCCCAGAGCTCAGGCTCCGTCTTTTGTTTTCCGTGTCTGTTGTCCACGAGGCCTGGTCCATGGTAGGTGCTCAGCAAACATCCATCATTGGGGAGCGGGGAGATGGGGTCATCTGTCAGAGAGGATGGTCTTGTGGGCCAAGCTGAGAAGCTTGTGGCTCTGAGGGGGCCTGGAAAGGGTGCAGGTGGGGAATGACACCACCCTCTAGGCCCTGTCGGCCGAGTGAGGAGAATGGGGTGGGAGGTGTGAGGGGGCCTCCCCAGCTCTCACCATCCTCATCCTCCTGGGCCTTTGGTTCTTTCTTTGTGAGGCTCAGAGTCTTTGTGTTCATGGAACCTCGGGGAGCCTGTGCCTTCTTCCCAATGGCGGGTCTTTCTTGCAACTCAAGGGCTCTGCCTGCATCAGGGTGGGGGGGTGAGGAGACAGAGTCATGTGGTGTCTAAGAGCCTTGGCCTCTGGAGTCAGACTGCCTGGTTTTGATCTTCACTCTGTTTTTGTTAGCTGTGTGTCCCGGGACAAGTGTCTCAGCTTCCCTGTGTTTCAGTTCAATTTCTTAGCTTGTCAGATGGGATAATGACAGCCTCTCCGTCATCAGGTTCTTGGACCGGTGAAGAGAATTGCCACGTATAAAGCAGGTAGAGCTGTGCCTGGTACCTGGTAAACATCCGGTAAACAGTAGCTGAAATGTGGAGGCAGGCGTGCTAGACTGTTGGATGTTTATTAGTCTTGCAGCCAGGAGACCTGGTTCAAATCCTCGCTGTACCTCTGACTAATTAGAGAGCTTGGCAGGCTGACTCAGGTTCTCATCTGTAAAACGGGGATTGACACCCCAGACGGCTGCTGGGAGGGACACCGAGTCTGGTGGTTCCTTCTCTGTGTTGGGCTTATTATTGAGGTCAGAAAACTTGGGTCTAAATAGCTGAGGTGAAATCTCTATTTGATGAGGGTGGTGTGGCAGGCACCTCCACTACCCACAGACACTAGAGGTTGGCATCATGTCTGTACGGCCCCGGCCTTCCCTCTCCCATGTCCTTACTGGTCTCTGGGGTCCTATGGAGATGGATCATCAGATGACTGGGGCTCAGGGTCTTCAGAGCAGGTGCAACAGGGTGGAGGGGGGCACTTAGTCTGCAGGGACATGGGGAAGGGCCAGCCTGGGTCTGAATGCCCTGGAGAGACTGGGGCTTGTGACACCTGAGCTGGACTCAGCACCCTCCTCCCACCTCATGTCCCTGCTTGGTTTGAATTCTCAGGGCTGAGTGACTCAGGTATGCCTGATGCCTCAGAAGATTTGGGTCACAAGCGAGTAAATATTAACCCTAGAAATCTAGCTTTGAATATAGACCTGTTTGGGCTGGCTGCCTGGGAGCCTGCCAGGTTCTGAGTCCCTGTCCAGCTGACGGCCAGGATAAGCGGGTGCCCTTCAGGGGAAGAAAGGGCCCCTGCTCCACACTAGCTGACAGCATTTAGTAACCCTCAGTGTCCTGTGGTGAGGGAGGCTATATCCGTTTTGCAGCAGAGGAGGGGACCGAGGCATAGAGAGTGCAGGAGGCCTGCTCAGGTGTATGGCTAATGTGGTGGATGGGGCTTGGAACCAGGAGGGTCACCCTGCAAAGCCCACGCTTCTCCCATTTGGACCCCCAGCAGTCCGCTTGCTGCTGGTAGGGCCACACCAAGATGCTCCACATGTCATATGTGATGCGGTTTTCTCTCTGGCTCCTCTGAGCCTGGGCCTCAGGGTCCCTTTTGCAAAGTGGGGACAGGCTGGTTTGGGGTTCCTGGTATGCAGGACCGGGTCCAGGACACCCGAGTGCAGTGAGGCAGGAGCACAGGGAACTGTCCCTGCTTGAGACGTGTGAGGCTGTCCTGGGTCCTGGGCTAGGGTTTGAGAGTGACCACCTGGCCAGCCAAATGAGCCTTCGCCTGAAGACCGTGTACGAGGCGCCTCGGGGACACCCAGGGCCCAGCTACTGTTCCTGTCCTCTGGGAGCCAACACATGAGCAAGAATGAGAACACAGGTGTGGGGATTTCAAGACCTGAGTTCGAATCCTGGGTCTTATTAGCTGCGTGATCTTGGGCAGGTGCCTTTGACTGGCTCAGTCTGAGTGGCTCCCTCTGAACGAGGAATTAGAACCCCTCCTTCATAGGCCCATCGTGAGGATGAAGTGAGATGGTGTTTGCAAAGCTCCTGGTTTACAGTAGGTGCTCGGTAAGGTGGCCTCACTTCTCAGGTTCTCAGACGATAGTCTTCTAAGGCTGAAAGTGACCAGCAGGTCTGAAAAGTGAGTGAAGGCTGCTTCTCTGGCGCTGCCGGCAACCCAGGAGGAGCGTGAATGATTCTGCAGGCAGCTGCAGATGGGGCAGAAGGCGGGTGTTAGCTCCACAAAGGTGAGGGGGAGGTGTGCGCTAAGCTTGCCTGGGGAGAGAGGGGAGATACTGGCTTTTGCTGGGTTCCACCTGTCTCACCCCGCTCCCCACCCCAGCCCTGTAGATAGTGGCAGCCCGAACATGGCCCCTGGCCATTTTCACAGGCAGGGAACATCAGAATCCTGGGAGAGGAAGTCACTTGCCCAACACTGGTGGGAGAGTTGGTGGCAGAGCCAGGTTGACCCCAACCCGAGACCCACCTGATCCTGATACTACGCCTTCAGTTGCCCGGGGTAGGTCCCGGGGGCTGTCAGGCTCCCTGGCCTCTCTGCCTGCCCTGGAGCCAGCTACAAACAGAATGTTCCGGGGCCCATGACTCACAGGCTGGCTCTTTCTCCACCAGGGCACTTTCCGTTTTTCTTTTACTCTTCCCTAATAAGGTCTCATGTGGCGCTCACCTCTCCTTTCTTGGACCCTGGAGAGGTGGTGGCTTTTGCTGTGGGGAGCCTGTCCCGTTAGACAGCTAGCTACTGGACCGCAGGTGCTCAAATGTGGGAAAGTCAAGTGGAGGCTGAGCGGAGGGAGATGTCACAGTTGCACAGACCTGTGTCCAGAGCCGGGCTGGCCCACTCTCTAGCTGCGCGGCCTTGGACAAGTCACTTTACTACTGTGAACCTCAGTTTTCTTACTCAAGTCAATCCAGCTAGCATTCCTTGGAGACTAGTCAGATGCCAGGTATGGTGCTAAGCTGTCTTGGGTAGAACAGTGAACGGACTCAGCTGCTGTCCTCTGGGAGCGTCGAGGTAGAGTGGGACGTCATGTGGGGACCCGGATCTCATGACATAACACGTGAGGCGCCACACATGGCTCCTGGTTTTAACTGAAACTCAGAAATGAGAGCGAGCATTCGTTTTGTTCCGGCCAGTGAGAGCGGTCACTGGGATTTCGGTGACTGACTGTCACTTTGATCTCACTTGTTAGCAGAGAAGTGCGGGGGCTATTTCTGGAGGCTGGTTTCCTGTGTGCATTGGTGATGTGAATTAACGTCGCTCGCTGTGAGCTGAGGCTGCATGTTCCCACGAGTGCCTTGACCTTTGCACGGAGGAAGTGCAACCTAGGTGATATCCTAGAGTAGTCCCAGGCACATAGGGGGAGCCCAAGAGGTGTTTGTGGAACTAAGAAGAGGGACAGTGGCAGCCTGGTTGTGTCCTAGTGGGAGCAGAGTTGACATGGGGAGGGAGGACCAGCTGGTGGGCGTCCTGTGCAGGAGGCAGGAGCCTTGTTCTGAGAAACTCCGCAGAATGAAATGAGGGCAGGTTTAGACCCTTTTAATGTGGGACAATGAGTCAAAAGACAAAGGAGAAATTCAAATACAAGAGGATGACACAGGACAGTGACTCGGGCTCGGGGTGGAGTGGGGCATTTATGGAATACTCACTCCATGCCAGGCACAGGGCGAGGCTCAGTAAGTCTGTTGGGGCCTAGAGCCTTTTTCTTTTGTCCACCGATGTATCCCAAACACTAGAGCAGTAGTTGGCTCACAGGGGTGCTTAATCAATATGGGCTGAACAACTAAATGACTGTTTTACTTAATTGGGTCTCAGGAGGGCCATACACCCAGTCTGCAGATGAATAATCTGAGTATTAGGGAGGTCAGGTCACGCGTTTGCTCGGTCGTGGGGCAGGGATTTGGAGTCAGGGCTGGGTGATTTCAGAGCTCAGGCTCTGATCCCCCAACTGCTAGGATTCTCAAGAAAGAATTCTTTCTCTGGCTGACAGGTTGGATTTCAGCCCGTCAAAGCTCTCTCCCTTCTGAGCGTGACTGCTTACAGGAAAATAAAGAATGCTTGATTCAGAAACAGTGGAGGGTCAGTGCTGAGAATCACAGTGGATACCCCAGCCATTCGCTCCTGTTTGGACCAGGGAATGGCCTTTAAAGAGCCAGGTTAGGAGGGGAATCAGTGCTGCCAGCTTGGTCTGACATCATGGTCATCCTTAGTCACAATAGGTGGGGAGGATGCTGGTTCTGGGGCTGTGGCTGGCACGTAGCTATGCCCTCCTAGGTCAGTACAGTGGGGCCTGAACCTCAGGCTGCTGCCTGGTGCCTTCTCCAGGGTGACGGCTGGATGGGTCTGGATGAATACAGTGTTCGCAGGAACAGGCGCCTGTCCTCAGCCCCGACCTGGTTCCAGACTAGAATGCCCAGTGAGACTTAATGTGTTTGCATTCAGCTGCTCCGGGAGCTCAGGGCTGGGACCCCGACAGAGGGGACTTGTCAAGGCTCTGCTGGGGGCAGTGCAGCTAGGACTCTCCCGGGGGGGCCACTGGGCCAGAACACTTTGTCTACCCGTCCTTCACGTTCTCTTCCTGATGTGCCACCCCACCGGGATGGGTCCTTGTGGTCCCATCTGTTTACCAGAGTGTCTCCCGGATAGCACAGGAGCCCAGCAGACTGGTGGCTGGCTGGTGGCGGGCTGGTGGTTGAGGATCAAAGATGTAAATGCTTTTGGGGTTAGCCCTGCAGCCAGATGGCCTGGGTTCAAATCCCAGCTCTCCCTCTATTAACTATGTGACCTTGAGCAATTTTCTTGGCCTCTCTGTGCCTCCATTTCATAATCTGTAAAATGGGGATGACAGTAGTTCCTCTCTCAGAGGGTGTCGCAAAGATTAAAGTAATTATAGGAGCAAAGGGCTTGGAATAGCTTTGGGCACTTAGAAGCAATTAGTAAATGTTAGCTGTTATGATGCTGATTTTGGCACTCACTCCTTGGTGGCCTTAGGCAACCCAAGGAGCTGCTGCCTTTTTCTGTGGCCAGTGCCTGGGCCGTGGGCTCCACCCACTCAGTCCTGTTTGTCACGATGACTGGGCCGGGTCCGGGTCGCTGGGAGAGGGGAGCCCTGGCAGCGTAAGGGCCTCCGACTCCCACTAGAAGCTCCTTTCTACCTTCTCCCTCCCTCTGTCCTGCTCACATATACTCTTTGCTGCCATGCCCCGGCCTTGTGGAGATGAACGAGTCATGCTTGTGTTCATTGTTTCCAGGAGTATTAACTGATGGATGAGGCCCCCCACACTCCATGTAAGTTCAGGGGCCCCCAGGAGTGTGACAGCCCCACCCCCCAGAATACCCCCCCAGAAGCACCACCTGCTGTTTCCTGTTGGTACCTGTTCAGCGCTCCTTCCCCTGCCAGACTGTGAGCTCTGAGGGGAAGGGACCGTTGAATGAGTATGGAGGGTCGAGCCATGAGCTAAGCTAGGCATGGGGACCCAGAGGGGAGCGGGGCACCGCCCCTGGCCTCAGAGAATTCACAGTCTGGCTGTTTATTCATGAACTCACACCCAGCTGCTGGGTGCCAGAAGTGGTGTTGGGTGCTGACGACAGAGAGGTACAACATGTGGTCTCCACCTCTAAGAGGTCGCAGTCTGCCCTGTCTCTCCCAAGCCCCCTCCCTCTCGCCCCACCTTCTACCTTCCAGGTGCTGGGCCAGGTGGCAGAGACACACAGAGAGGCGGGTGTCCGTCCAGTGGGGAGACCTGCAAAAACAAATAACTGTAGCAGGTTCTTTAGAGACCTGTAGCCTGGTACTTATCTGCCACGGAAACCAGTGGCCATGACTTTGGTCTTTGTGTCCCTGTGACTAATAAGAGTAACACTACCCCGTGTTAACAGGCCAGTATCTACTCTATATCCTCAGAGGACTTGACCAGTTGCCCTCGGGCCAGGGCTTCTCCACCTGGGCACTGTTGACACTTGAGCTGGATAACCCTCTATTACGAGGAGTCCTGTGCACCGCAGGGTGTTCAGCAGCATCCCTGGCCTCTACCCTCAGATGCCACTAGCATTCCCGACCCTTCCAGTTGTGACAACTAAAATGTCTCCAGACATTTCCAGATGTCCCTGGGGGACAAAACCATTCCCACCACCTTAGATGGATCTGTAAGACTAACTGCCTAAATAAAGGTGGAGTAGAAAGTTTGAAATCCAGTGCTGCTTCCCCTCAAAAAAAAAAATAAAATAAAAGAGAAATTGCCTACACCTTCCCATATTCCTTGGGCGCGCACGTGATCTGGTTTGGCATAAAATGCAAACGTCTGTTGCGGGGCGGGTGGCCCTTGGAGGCTGGAGCGGTTGTGTGCCTCGGTCCAGGCCACACAGAGGCAGAGCTGCTGGCAGAATTGACCAGATCATCATCAGGTCTGCGGCCCCTTGCTCTGTGTGGCTATGATGCAGGGCGGGTCATCAGTGACCACGTGGAGTACACAGGACCAGCATCAGCCCTGGGAGAGTGGAGTCAGAGTGTTCAGCTGTCCGCCTAAATCTCAGTTAAACCCTGGTATTGTCCCTCGTGTCATAGCGCGTGTCCTGGTTTGTAAGGACTTGTGTGATCGTTTAGCGTCTGCCTCTTTGTGGGGACTGTGGCCTTCGGGAAGGTGGGGACCAAGGCTGTCTTGCTTATCAGCAAATCCCCAGACCTTGCATGGTGCCTGGCATACAGAGCTGCTCAATAAATATTTGTGGAATGATTAGGGGGTACTGTTGGATGGCAGAGGGTTCCAGAGAGGCTAAGAGTGGCTTTTCTGCCCTTCCCTCGATCTCCAGAATGAGGGCCTGGAGATGTCAGTTCTAACGCAGATGGTACGTGTATGGAAGACGTGACCTCCATCACACACTTCCTGGTTTGCACCTGATGTAGAAGGAGCTGGTGTCCTTGTCTTCTGACCAGGACCCTGGCCACAGGACAGACCTTGCATGAACTGGGCAAAGGCTCAGCCTTGGCGGGGAGCACAAGTATGTGTTCCATGTGTGTGTTCACCCCTCCGTCTGGTGCTGAGCACCTGTTAGGTGTGCTGGCTGCAAACAGGGAAGAGAGCCCTGGGTCCCTCCTGCCCAGGCCTGTTTTCTCTCCACAGGTCCCTTAGGATGCTCCTGGTGGGGTGACTTGACAGCTCTGGGCGTGTGTGTGTGTATGTGTGTGTGTGTGTGTGTGTGCGCGTGCGTGTGTGCAGGGGGTCACTGTAAGTTTGCTGCTTAAAAAGGAGTTGTCCCTGAATTTAGCTGAATATATTTGAGTTCGAACAAGGAAGAGGAAGCGTCCTGTTATCAGCAGCTCTCCCGGGCTGATCCTCCGGCCAGCGTGCCTTACATAAAGGGGGACCTCTGCGGCCGGCTCCAGGCCCCTCCTGCTTGGACACAGGGGCTTGGAATGGCTCCCTGGCACCATGCACTGAGCTCTGGTTGTCGCTGCGTTTCGCACCATTTGAAGGAACTTG
>NW_006436888.1:1369466-1369831 GCF_000325575.1 Pteropus alecto | reverse complement strand
CTGGAGTCTTGACTTTAAAAGTGGTGGGAGGCTGGTGGAGGCTTCGAGGAGCTTATGTAACTGAGTGTTAGCCTCAGGACCAGGCCAGACTGGTGGCTGCCCCGGGCATATCAGTGGGCATCCCTGATTATTGAGCAGTTACTGGGTTCCAGGCTCCTAGTGAGGCACTTTTCGTGAATTGTTATCTTATTTAATCCTTATAACAACTCGACGTGGTGGGGACTCTTATTCAGAATGGGAACCAACGATCAGAGCAGTGAAGTAACATCTCAGTGTCACAGTGACCACGTGGAGAGCCAGGCCCCAACCACCCGTGGGATGGCCCGCTTGCTCGTGGAGCTGGCGGGAAGACACGCGTTTCTGTA
>NW_006436888.1:1343857-1369434 GCF_000325575.1 Pteropus alecto | reverse complement strand
CACTCGTGTCTTTTTGGGGGAGAGGTTTGAATGTAAGTGCTGGCTGCTTGGAGAGTTCAGCCAGAGCTATCCTGGGCTGTGTGGCTGAGGCCTCTGGTCCCTTGTGGCTCCGTGCAGGGTTTGCCTTTCAGAAGAACTCAGATGCTGCCTGGTCAGCGTGCTCTGCCTTGGTTGGGTGGGCTGAGCTGTTTTTAGCTCTGAGTTTTGCAAAGATTATTTCTTTCTGCCCAGAGGTCTCTTGAGGGACAAAGTGAAAGAGGCAAAGTGTGGGCCTAAAGAAAGAGATCAGAGCTGGACTGGACCCTTGTGGGCTTTGAAAGGAAGGCCTCCTCTGCTCTCCGTGGCCCGCCAGCCTGCCCAGCCTTGACCCTGTGGCTCCTGTGCTCCGTTCTTGGACAGCTGGATATATGGTGGGCCCCTCACCTGCGTGCGTGGCCAAGACTGCTGTGTGTACCTCTTGCTAGAGCGGCTGAGTGTGGCACTGAGCTGGGCCTCTGCTGTCCTATCCCCTTTCTCGGCCACATGATTCTGATTCATTAGAGCAAGAATGTGGTCTTTTTGGGAGCAAGTTTTTAAAAATAGTCCAGTCCTGCCTCCAGCCCTGCCCCACCCTCTCCCTCCGACCACGCCCTGGCGTCAGCCCCAGACTTCTTCCCGTACTGGTTTTGGGGAGCCGCCTCTTGCCCAGCTCTGCAGTTGATCTGTTTGTGTAGTTCTCCTGGGAGGCGCTGTCCTGGCTCCAAGCTGATTTCAGATTGGGGGAGGCACAGTCCCAGGAGTGGGTACCCTATGGGCCTTGGTGGCCTTCTCCCCTCCTCTGATGGTGGTGTCGGGACCGGTGTGAGACCAGGCGGTTCCGTCATCGATTTAGCAGGTGTGCGTTGAGGCCAGGTGTTTGCCAGGCGCTGTTCCAGGGCTGTGGATAGAGCAACGAACAGAAACAATAATGCCCCTGCCTCTGGCCTAGTGGGAGGAGACTGAGAGAAACAACTGAAATTTACAGACGCCCGCAGGTGTTCAGGACTGTGAGGACAGGGAGCCTGGTCAGGGGACGGAGCGTGGCGGGTAGGTGTGTGCACTGTTTTAAAGAGGGTGGTCGGGAAGCCTCCCCGATTCGGAGACCTTGGAGCAGAGCTCTGGGGAGGTGAGGGAGCCACCATGTGTATGTTTGGGGGAAGAACGTTCCAGGCAGAGAGAACAGCAAGTGCAAAGGCCCCGTGGCTGGAGCCCGTGTGGGCTGTCTGCGGAGCCGCAGGGTGGCGGCTGTGACTGGGGGAGTGAAAGCTGTGGGAGGAGAGGTAGGATCTGAAGTTAGGGCGGTAGCCGTGGCGTGTGCCACGTAGGAGCTTGTAGGCCAAGGTGAGGACCCCGGCTTCCACTCTGAATGAGGTGGGAAAGCATTTAGGGTTTGAGCAGAGGGGGAACTTGGCTGCTGTGTGTGGGATGGGGGTGGGCGAAGGTGGAAACAGGGGACCAGTCAAGGGGCTATTTTAATGGTCCTAGTGAGAGATGATGGTAGTTTGGGCCAGGGTGGTATCAGGGGAGGTGGCGGGAAGTGGTCAGATTCTGGACATATTTGGAAGGTGGAGCCATCAAGGTGTGCTGATGGGTAGGACGTAGGCGTGAGAGAAAGAAGGAGTCAAGGGGGAGCCTGAGGTGTTTAGCCTGAGTACCTGGCAGGCCGAAGCTGCCATCCGGTGATCTGGAAGGCTGGGAGGAGCAGGGGTGGTGGTCAGGGGTTTGCGTGGATGTGAAGTTCACCATGCCCAGTAGATCATGGGGGACATGCTGAGCAGGCTTCCATCCAGGCAGAAGTCTGGAGTTCAAGGGAAAGTCAGACTGGAGGCATCACCGTGGAGATGGTCTTAAAAACCGTGAAATGGGGAGGCCTCCCAGGGAGGTGAGGTGAGGTCGGAGTCCTGACTTTGGGGGCTGCCCAGCATTTGGGTGTCCTGGAGACAGAGGAAAGCAAAGCGTGGCACTGCCCGGGAAGGAGAGCCCGGAGAGCAGGTAAAGCAGGGAGCGGCTGAGAGGGACGTCGCTGAGGTGGGGCCAAGAGATGTCCACTGGATTTGGCACTGTGGGGTCACGGGTGAGGGTCACTGGTGACTCCAGTGAGCCGGCTGGCAGTGTGGCGCCCTTCCCTGAAAAGCCCAGCTCCCTCCAGCCTCTCTGCCTTTGCCCGGGCCATTTCCGCAGCCTGGACTGTCCGTCCTGCCCCCGCATCAGGTCTGTCAAATCGCGTGGAGTCAGACACACCTCCTCCTGGTCCTGTGTCATCTGCGCCTCAGCTGGCCCATCTGTGAAAAGGAGGGAACGCAGGCCACCTGTCAGGTTTGGCTCCCGCACAGATACGCCGTGCTCTGGAATGGGTGTGCTAGAGCCACACCAGCACCAGGCTGCCTAAGAGGTGGCTTCAGATGGGGAAACTGAGGCTCGGTAAGGCCAAGGGGTGGCACGAAGTCAGTGCTGTCCCCTTCTAGCCTCCGGATGTGTGTGCTGTGGGGCCCCATCACATGGGGCACCCAGGATGTGGCTGAGGATCTGGGACCCTCCCGGAATGGGGGCAGGAGATGAGGTCAGGACAATTCAGCTCGCAGCAGGAAGTGCCTGTGGCTCCTGCCTGGGCTGGATAGCTGGGGACGAGGGGGTTAATGTGCATGGGGCTGTGAGGAGGAGGAGGTCTGGGCACCAGTCTGGAAGCAGCACTCCCTCACGCTCACAGGGTCGTGCAGCTTCTCCAGGCTGGCTTTAGTTTCCCAGGCAACAGCCCGCGGGGATCCCTACTAGAGGGGTGTGGGGAGGGGGTTAGGCGGGCTCTTCT
This sequence comes from Pteropus alecto, assembly GCF_000325575.1. Classification (NCBI taxonomy): domain Eukaryota; kingdom Metazoa; phylum Chordata; class Mammalia; order Chiroptera; family Pteropodidae; genus Pteropus; species Pteropus alecto. The sequence goes on along the minus strand of NW_006436888.1, from coordinate 1,366,610 downwards.
GTCCAGAGGCCTCCTCTTGGGGCCGCTCCCATCTGTTCTGCCTGGGGATCATTGATCAGGGGCACGCCTAGCCTAGTAAATCAATGGAGGAGGGACGGTGGAGGTGTGGACAGCTACCCTGGCAGGGACAGAACCTCCGTAGTTTGGGCTTCAGCCACTGACCAAGCCTCGCCCCTGCAGCGGCCCAGAGGGTACACCTCTCAGAGCGTCCCTCCCACCTCCCGCCTCAGGAAGCCCATCGAGTGGCCTGGAGCCCAGCGGGCGAAGGCAGGACCTGGCCCTCTTGGCCCCTTGGCATTTGGAGGCTCCCACCGCAGGCTGGGGAGGGCCTGGAGGGTGCTCCGCCCACTTGCCCACACACCCAGCGAGCACTCGTTACCCCCATGAGAGGCAGGCCGAGGGTCTTGCCCTGGCTGTCCCCTCACAGGCCAGTGACACCTTGCTCAGTAAGTGCATGGCCCCGGGAACATCCCTCAGTCTCTCAGCCTCCTTTCCCTCATCTGTTATGGGAGTTAAATTAGACGAAAACTGGAAAACATTCAGCATTAAGGCCCGTGCACGGCAGTGGTCCGGAGTTGTCAGCTATTAACATTTCAAAGACAATCATTTCGTGATCTCAGGGGCGATGAGGGTCACAAAGTCAGGGCACCTGCCTATTGGATGGTCAGCTGGGACTCAGTTGAGCCGTCTGCGGAATGGGACGACGCCGATGGTCCTCTGGGAAGGCAACTAACATTTACTAAGACCCAACCAGCCTTGTCAGATGTCATTTCATTTACATTTGCAACCAAGTGACCCATGAGGACGAGTGGCACAGACAGAGGGGATAGCTTCCTGAGATCTCGCTGCTGGAGAGCAGCAGACTCAGCTTCTGAAGCTGGGTCTCTGGGACCGCAGCCTGGGCGCTTTCTGTGTGTCTCATCTCTCCCTTCCTGTGCTTGGAGTCTGGTCGTATTCCTCTCGCTGTAGTTCTTCTGGTGTTTCCTCGGATAAGATAGTGACCCTTCCTCTAGCGAGGCCACCCGCCTTGGATGTGCCAGCATCTGCTGCTTCCCTGGCTTCTGGGACTGAGTTCTCGCCTGTCCGGACCCTTTACCCACCCCCTCCTCCCCGACCGGGATTTCTCTCTCCAGAGGCCAGCCTTCCCTGTCCTCAAACTCCTGGCCTGAAGGCCTTACTGGGAGGAAGAAGATTGGGGTGAGTCAGTTGAGTGGGGGGTGGGAGATGGCTCAAGATGGGGTAAGTCTCATAGGCTTCCGAGGAGCCGTTTCCTCCTGGGCCTCTGGGCTGATGGACCTTGAACTCTAGAGGGAAGAGGAACCAATAAGCACTTTAGTTGAATTGGACCCGGGAAGACACCTGCCCAGGTGAGCGGGGCTGCCGAGGGTGGAGGAAGGTGCTAATCGTGGCTGCTCGTGGGTGGTCCTGGTCACTGAGCTTGACCTGCTGGGGCACACCCTGCAGCCCGGAGCTGGGGGCTTCCTCCCTGGCTCCTGCGCATCTCACTCTGTCTGAATGTGGCTGGAAAACACAGCCCCCTGCTCACCGTGTAGCGAGAAAGAGCACCGTTCAGAGGGTCCGCCTGCCCGGCCAGTCTTGGCCATCATTTTTAAAGAGGTGAACCCCCAAGAGAAGAAACTCTCCGCTACCACCGAGCATAGCACTGTGACTATCACAATAATAGCAATGTACGGGGAGCTTAGGTGAACCCCCAAGAGAAGAAACTCTCCGCTACCACTGAGCATAGCACTGTGACTATCAGTGACTATCACAATAATAGCAATGGCCACGGTGTACGGAGAGCTTACAGGTCGCGTGGGACCTGTGTGCAGCAGGTACTAGCGAGAAAGGTGTTAACTACTTCCGGCCAGTGCAGACTGGGATTTTAACTCAGATCTAGCAGCAAACCCCGTCCTCGTAACCAGTGCGGTGGTGTCTCTGCCTCTCTAGTGCACCGTGCCGTGGGCGAGTCCCTCCCGCCTTTGGACTCTGTGCACACCTGTAAAGAGAGAGCAGCACCAGCTCGTAGCTGCTTTCCGGTTCTGACGTGCTGTGATGTTTTTGTGGCAGTCCTCTTCTTAAAAATGAGAATGCTTATTTTCATTTTTCCCTTATTATAACGCTCACTGCAGCATACCTGGGAAATTTGGAAAAATAGAAAGTAAACAGAAAGTCTGTAACCCTACCACCGAGCGTAACACTGTGACTATCTTAGCGAGTTTCCTTTCTGCCCTTTTCCTCTGTGCACTTTGAAAACCGAGTTGGCATCTCTCTGTCTACTGGGCCACTTTGAGTTTTCGGCCGGCTGCCTCTTTTGCTAGAGATAGTCATGGCTAGAAGGTTCTGGATCGCTTTTCAGAGAGGGAGTCATTTCAGGGGCTTCATCAAACATTTCTTTTGGCTCAGGCTCCCACCTTGAAAGCTTCCAGAATGTGAATAGCTCAAGAGAGACGTTAAAAAGAAAGAAAAAAAAGAAATAGCCTCCTGTTCACTCAGCACTTTCACACCCCTGATCTGACTCCTTCCGTGTAGCAGGCTTGCGAGATCTCTGAGCAGGTGCTGTCATGTGCACTTTACAGAGATGAAGCCCCAGGTACTGAGAGGCTGAGGAGAAGCCTGAGGTCATGCGGAGAGGACAAGGCAGAGCCCAGCCTGCAGGTGGATTCGGCTGCCCCAGGCTGCCGCCCCCGGCTGCTGCCCATTCGATGATCCCACATCCCCACAGCTGGAAGCCCTAGTCTCTGTGGGTCCCTCTGTGAGCCACGCCCAGTGTCTGTCATACTCTTGGGATATGGAATACAGACACAAAGCCTCATTTTCTGTCTCTCATTTTGGTGCTGACAGATTTAAGGACAGGTATCTTCGTGCTGTCCGAGCCTACGTGGGGCTTTGTGGTTGACCTCAGGTGTGCTGCTGGGAGCCCCAGGGGGCAGGTAGTAGGACCCCCCCATTTTACAGATGAGGACATTGAGGCTCAGCTCATCTGCCATTGGGGCTGAGACTCCAGTCTAGGTCTCTGATCCCGCAAGGTGGAGCTGTGGTCATCACAGCCTGTGCTCCGAATATTAATGGTGGCCATAGATCAGTGTATCCCAGGGACCCTTCCAAGAGCTTTACACGTTTTTGCTGTTAGTTGCTTTAATAACCCTGCAAGTCTATAGCCATGCCACCCTGAACAAGCCCGATCCCATCTGATCTCGGAAGCTAAGCAGGGTCGGGCCTGTTTAATATTGGATGGGAGACCACCTAGGAAGACCAGGTGCTGTAGGCATAAAAAATAAAAAAATAAGGGATTGTAAGTTGATAAGGTCCTTGCAGTCTGTGAGATCAACCGACAGTTGCCTCGCCTAAAAAAAAAAAAATAACCCTGCGAGATTGGTACTTTAATCTCTATCTTGCAGGTAAGTAAACTGAAGCCCAGAGTTAAGTGACTCATTTAAGTGTCTTAACTACTGCGTGGTGGGAACCAGGTGGTATCAGGTAGCCTGAACTCCTTTGTAACTGTCGTGCCTTAAGGGTCTCTAGGGATGGAAGCGGGCTGCTCTGAGCCATCCCTACTCTCTTGCCCACCACCTTGTGAGACTAAGGACATGCGTGTGCACAGTTGGAGGCCCCAGGCCTGTGGGCGTGCCTGGGGCTTGTGGGTCTGTGCCCTTGCCCGGGGACCTCCTCCTCGGAAGGAGGGACCTGCAGGAGGACTGCTGTGCAGCTGCTGTTTGGTCTTTCAGTGTGCAAAGGGATTTGCAGACATGTCAGTTTGTTTTCCTAAACTCTTTGCTGAAGATAAAATTTTCATTCTGGGAGTTTTCCACATGGGGCTAAAAGACACAGTCACTCAGTGGAGAGCAATTGGCATTCAATCAAAATTGACCAGATCTGTTTCTAGGAATGTGCCCTCGGGTTCACGGATGCTTTCGCTCAAGGCCGTGTGTATGAAGGATGTTAGTTTCTGCATTGTTTATGATACCAAAAGCCTAGAAATAACCTCAGTGTTCATTAGTAGGGATTGTGGTACATTGGTCAGTTATGGTACATTAAAAAAGTACTCTGCAGCCATTAAAGAAAATGAGACTGATTTCTGTGTACTGTTCTGAAATGATGTTCGAGATCCTTAAGCTGAAAACGTGGTTGCAGCACAGCAGGTGGGGTGTGCTTCCTCCTGTACAAAATGAGTCGATCTGTCCAGGTATGCATGTGGGTACACATGTGGGGTAGTTCTGGAGGATTCGCAGGGAACGAGAACAGTGGCCACTTCCGGGGGATTAGAGAAACTGGGGTGGGAGGGAGACTTGTTTTCATTGTACATCCTTTGCATTGTTTGGGTTTTGAGAGGCACTAGAGCATGGCGGTTACTTAAGGAACACGGACTCTGGGGCCATGGCCTTGGTTCAAACCCTGGCTCTGCCACTTACCAGCTGTGCCGTCTTGGGGAACTTACTTAACCACTCTGGGCCACATGTTCTTATTTATAAATTGGATTCATATATGTTAACATTATTTGTAAAGCGCTTGGAATGATGTCTGAGATAGAGTAGGCACTACGTGAATGTTTGCTGTCATGAATTGCCGTTTACATATATTCCGTTTTTATTTAGGAAGTCAGGTCATAGAAGTGCAGGCTTTAGGAGTAGAAGGGAAAGCAGGTACACAGGGACCTTGTGTCGGGGCCGATCAGACTGGAGGGCTGGACCCTTTCCTTTGGGATGCTTCCCTCCTCTGCAGGGAGGTCTGGGAGGGCAACCCCTAGCTCACAATTGGGGTGCCAGCAGGGATGGGGGAGAACTCTTTCTCTCAGTTCTCAGCAGGAGACATCTGGCAAAGTTGGCTCCAGGGCCCAGGGGGCCCACCAGAGGTGCTGGCCTCTTTGACGTGTGAGTCCCCATGGTGAGGCCAGCAGAAACTGTGCTCCCCAACCCCAGCATTTGGGATTCTGCCCCTATCTTGTGCCATCTGCTCCTCTTCAGCCTTTTACTTCCCTTGTACCCGTATGCCATAGTCGGGTGGCCCCTTGCCAGCTGGCCAACCCCAGGGTGCAGAACAGGGAGAGACAGAGTGAATGGCCTTCAACAGGGCTGTGGGCAGGAGCTGGTAAGAGTGGCTGGACTCTTGGTTACTGGGCAGCCAGAGAAGGAAGTGTCTGGCGACGTCCGTGATGGTCCAGGCGTGTTCCAACTTCTGGAACTCAGGGGCAGAGTGAGATCCTGGTCTTGGGCTGCAGCTTCACTTGTAAGTCAGAGGGGTCAAGGGGGTAGTCTAGCTGGACCCACCAGGCTCACAAAGCCCTTGGCAGTGGGCAAGAGGAAGGTCTGTGGTGCAGGGGACTTCTGGGAAGACGGGGATACGGTTCTGCAGCTGCCGGTTTTTCTTGGTTAATGATTTATGATGGGGGCTGGGCCCTTTCTGGGCTGTCTTGTGCTTCTGGAACTGCCAGGAAAGAAATGTGAGAGCTGACAGGCTTGAGGGCACAGGTCGTGAGCCGGTGACCCCTCTCTGTCGCCAAAACTTTGGCCTCGAACACTATCTAATGAGATTTCTGGCCTTCTTTTCACAGGCGAGTGGCTGGGACAGTGCTGATCTGAGCCGGACCTTCTCTGATGGCTTCTTCCAGCCCTCCTCCACAAGCCGCCATAGGTACCGTACCCCGGCCTTCCTGTTTGTCCCTCCTTTGAACGAAGCTGTGGGGCTGACAGAGGGCCACTGGCTTGGGGGCAGGTTGACCCCAGGTGGTTAGCTGGGAGCTCTTGGGCAAATGACTTCATCCCTTTGCCCCAGTTTCCTTGTCTGCAACAGGGAAATAATAATTTCCTGCTCACTGAATGGGCTGCAGACAAGGGTCGATTTTTCACCTGTGTCCCTAAGATCCCCTGAGCCCATCTGGGGGCAGAAGTGCGCTCGGGGATGAAACCCTCGGGGACCCGAGGGCTGAGGATGAGGGGCTGTGTTGTCCATCTCTACCTGCAAAGGTGCTAAGGTCATCCATCTAGCAGTGGTAGGGCTGCTAGAGTCAGAAAAAAAAGAAAAACATATACTAACAAAAATTTTCGTGAATTGTTTGAAATTCAATTCAACGTCCTGTATTTTATCTGGCAACCCGAGCAGTGGGGCCTCGGACACTGCAGGTGGAGGCCAGGCCCCACCCCGGAGGGGATGGACGTGAGCCGTTTCTCCTGCCAGGCCTGGCTTCCTGTCCTCTTGCCCTCTTTGGGGGAGGCAGATAGCAGAGTGGTAATAAGCGAGGGCTTTTTGGTCAGCCTGACTCAGCCACTGCCGCTGGTGTGACTAGGTGTCTCAATGGCTCCGTTTCATCACCCATAAACATGAGGATAATTATGACACCCTCTGCCATGTTGTTGCAAGGTTTAAACACAGGTAAGACTCTGGCCCGTGGTAATCGCTTATTTGGGAGCTGTTATCACTGAGGGCTGTTGGCAGGGTGGCTCCCTGTGCTGGCGTGCTCCATGAGCTCTGTCCTGAGCCAAGTTACCCAATGGGTGTGGGCCAGCACAGTGGGCCCGCCTTCTCCATGGCTTCCTGGGTCCCCGCCTCCTGGACTAACTGGGGTTGACTCTCCTGAGAATGAGGCGTGTCTGGGAACATCTAGATGTGTGTGGCCAGCTCTAGCCAGCCATGCCACCTGTCCAGATGGGTAAGAAGGGCTCGGTTCAGCTCTCAATTATCCAGAGATGGGCCTTCTGATTTTTCCTTCTGATGAGGAGTGAGGTCTGATGGCCTGGGTCTTTGGAGCCTGGGAGTAGCCCTGGGAACAAGGGCATCTCCTGGTTCATGACTGCGACTTTGGGTCCCAGGATGTCCCCGCTCTGGCTCCTGCTGCCATGGGCACCCTGTACCTTTTCTCCTACCCACCGAGGGGACCAGACAGGGAAAGTGAGAATAAAATCATTTTATGATTAAATCCATTCATTTCCATTCAAGAAGCATTTGATGGCCATTTATCGTTCTAGCTGTATATGATACTCCTGGCTAGTGTCATCTGGTTGAGCCATCAGGCTCTTTGCCACTTTCTGATTCTTTGAGAGCTTCCCATCATCTTACCAAATAAAATTCAGATTCCGTAAACACCTCTTCAGCCATCTTACAGCCCCTTCATCCTTATTCACATCTTCAGCTCAGCTGGGTCCCTTGCCGTTTGTTCTCTGTCCCTGCCGTGGCCTCAGCCGGCAGCACCTCTCCCTACCTGATCCCGTCAGACCTTCACTCACCCCTCAGGGCCCTGCGCAGGGCGGCCTCGTGCCCGAGGCCTGGCGAGCATGAGTCCCCTCCTGCCTTCCAGAGGCGGCTCAGTCTCTGCGGTTTTATGTTTTCCTCTCGCCGTATCTGCCTGCCTCTCCCCTCAGTGTGCTCCTTGATATTGAGGGGTCATGTCTTACTCCTCTTTGAACCTCCCAGCGTAGGGTCTGCTGGGAACAGATATTTTGGTCAGCCTGACCCAGCCACTACCTGGATATGGACATGACCATGTTGATCGATGGGCTAACTGAAGCCATTTGTACTCCTAAAAGGAAAAGGCGCAGAAGTGACCCAAGTCCCTGGATATGGCCTGCGCCTGGCCTGGGAGCGGGGACGGCCTTCCCATCTCACCCAGGGTCAGGGGCTAGGCTACAACTCAGGGCAGTCGTCATCATCATCATCATCATCATCATCATCATCATCATAATGATGATACAATGACTGATAATAAGGAAAACCATTATAAAAATAGCTGCTATTTAGTGAGCACATATCTGACACAGGTGCTTTATGTGTGTTAGTTCATTTCATCCTCTCAATAACTCTGCCAGGTAGTTACTATTACTGGCTGCATTTTGTGGACCAAGAGACTGCAGCTTGGAGTTTGGGGTAAAATAACTTGATACTCATATAGCCAGGGTACGGGAGAGGTGGAGTCTGAACGAGGTATCTGGCTGTGAAGCTGTAGTCACTACATGATACCTACCAGGTGTAAAAAAAAAATCGCCTGCTCAGCAGGTTCCAGTGGGCAGGGACCAAGGTCACTGAGGCCCCCTTGGTCAAGGTGGGCCTGTATCTGATAGCCCAGAAGTTGTGGGCAGGGACTTTGTGGTCATTTGTTTCACATTTTTTAAACTTTTAAAACCACAACCCATAGACACGACAGCAGGAGTGTGTGTGCGTGTGTGTGAATTCAACAAATACTTATTTTGTGCCTACCGTGTGCTGGGCACTGTACCAGATGCTGAGGATACAACCATGAGCTAAACAGATAAGAATACCTATCCTCACGAAGGTGTGTTCTCGTAGAGGAGACAGATAGTAAAATGAGTGAAACATCAAACATGTCACGTGCTCCTAAGGGCCATAGAGAAAAGTGAAGCAGGCAAGGCGATGAGGGAGCCCTAGTGTCTCTGTGGGCACTTTTGGTCAGGGCAGCCTCGCTGGGAGATGATGTATAGCAGGGATCCCCAATTCCCAGGCTGCAGACCGGTACTGGTCCGTAGCCTATTAGGAACCAGGCCGTACAGCAGGAGGTGAGCGGCAAGCGAGGGAGCGAAGTTTCGTCTGTATTTGCAGCCGCTCCCCAGCGCCAGCATCACCACCTCAGCTCCACCTCAGATCGTCAGGCGTTAAGATTCTCAAGGAGCACTGGTCCCTGGCACCAAAAAAGTTGGGGACCACTGATATATAGTAAAAATCTGGTCTACGGCCACGCCACCCTGAACAAGCCCGATCCCGTCTGATCTCGGAAGCTAAGCAGGGTCGGGCCTGGTTAGTACTTGGATGGGAGACCACCTAGGAAGATCAGGTGCTGTAGGCGTAAAAAAAAAAAAAGACCTGAAGGAGGTGAGAGCAGGAGAAGACAGCCAGGGGACGAACATTCTGGACCCGAGACTGAACGGGCAAAGGTCCTGAGGCAGCAGCATGTGTGGCACATTCGTGGTGCAGCAAGGAGACCGGTGTGGCTGGAGCGGGGTGAGCAAGAAGACGCAGCAGAAGGTTCTGCACACACTGTAGGAAACTAGAACAGACGTGTAAACAGCCATGTCAGATGTATACCGAATGTGACTTTATTCATGTTCTGTTTAAAAATATTCCCAATAAGCAGTTCATAAACAAAACAGAATGCTGCCTGGGAATCCTCTAATTGATTTTGTGCCCCACCAGTGGGTTTGAGAGCTGTCACTTAAAGCCACTAACCCAGCTTCCCCCTCAGCCCCTGCGTTTCATTTGTTAATGCAGCATCATGGGGCCAGGTGTCCGAGGTTTCGGGCGACTTCCGGGAGACAGACAGCAGCGTTCAGCTGCGGCTCCTCAGTTATTAGCCGTATGACTGTGGGTGCATTACTTTAGCTCTCGAAATCTCTGTGGCCTTGTTGTATGAAATAGGGGGTGATTGTGAGGCTTAAACACGGAGCTCATGAGCCACATTTCAGGCTCTCAATGAGTGTTTCTTCACATCTGGGGAAGGAGCGTGTGCCACAGGCACAGCACTGTCCAGAGGAGTTGACCCCGGTCGACGCCGGCCCATGGGCTCCCCAAAGCTCCCACAGGGAGGGGCTGGGCCCCCACTTTAATGGCCTTCATCTGGCCATGATCCTGCAGAGGAAGCTGGGGAGGAAGGGAGAGCTCTGGGTTTCTGCTGCGGCCGAGCAGCTGGGAAGGGGCTTCTCGAATGTGATATATTCACACCTCAAGTGTTCTGCTCTGCAAGCCCCCGGGTCACTGTGGGAGACTGGATTTTTCTGATCGGAGAGACTGCTGGAATCAGAGCTGTTTATCTGTCCATCTGCTGGTCCATCCCCCATTCTCTGCTCCATCCACCTTCCTACCTGTTCACGTATCATCCATGTTGTGGCGCGTGCTGGGGCTGGGTCCACACATGGACCAGCCGGTCCCGCCCTCAAGGATCTCAGGCTGGGAAGGGCAGTTATCACAACAGGTAATATTTTGTAACACAAATACCAGGTACTATGCCAAGCGCTCCATCTATCCAGCAGTTCTCAAGTAGGGGCATCTGGCAATATCTAGAGACATTTTTGGTTGTCACAGCTGGAGGGTACTACTGGCTCATGGTGGGTAGAAGTCAGGAATGCTGCTACACGTCCTGCAGTGTCCCCCACTTCAGAGACGCTGTAGCTTAATGTCAACAGTGGAGAGGCTGAGAAACCCTGACCTACATCTCAGTTCATGTGCACATCGGCCTCATGGGGTAGGTGCTGTTTCATTGTCCAATTTAGAGGAGGAAACCAGGTTTCAGAGAGGCGAAGTCACTGGCTCAGAACCATGCAGCTGGAAGGTGGCCCAGGCGGGACCGGCTGAGCCTGAAGCTCATGCTTTCGGTCGTGTGGCATGAGTTGCTGTAGGACTGCTTGGGGCGGTCCAAGATGCTGTCAGCCTTGTGGACTTTGAAAACCAGACCACACTGCCCTTTAGTTTGGGAGCTGGTTTGCACAAGGTGGGAGGGGCTTGGTGAACGCTTGAGGTTCTGTCCTGCCTCATATTCTAGAAGAGAAGTCTTCTAAGGAAGCAGACGGGGGACCTCAGCTGGGTGAAGGGGTGGAGATGTGAAGCTTCGTTATGAGCTTCAGGATAGAGAATCTGTTCCTTCAATTGTTTATGAAAGTTGCTGGGCTCCTACTCAGGGCCAGGTTAGAACCTATCCCCTTAAAGAGACCATTAAAAGGGACTGCTTTTAGGGACCCAAGATTGGTAGGGAGTACAAATGGGCATAAAACACATACTTACACATTCTACAGGAAAGGATGAAGAAAACAGGGGGCTGAGACAGAGAAGGGGGGCAGGACATCCATTAGTTAGGGCAGTGGCCAGAGGCCAGGAAGGATCCTTTCTGCTTGAGTTGAGCTTTGACAGATGACAGGAGGACATGCCCAGGAAGGGGGTCTTCCAGGAGGGAGGAGCACGGTGTGAGGCTGTGCTGGGAGCACACCCCTTGAGCCCTGCCCCAGCCAGCCTTCGCCCTGGCACCTGAGAGCTATTACCTTCAGGCTCCAGACTCTTCCAGACAGCTGTATTTTATGCCGCTGTGCATGCCAAGTGAAGTGCAGCGTGCAGAATGAGCCTGCCTGTGCTCCTTTGCCCACATGCAAAATGCATAGCCACATATGCACACACAGAAATACACATACATGTACTCATACGCACATGTGCAGATGCATTTAAAAAGCCCTCCTTGCTTACAAAATAGGAAAATAGAAAACAAGAGTGTGAGAGACACACATTCAAGTACAGATACACACAAACTTACCATGAAAGCGTGCTCCCTCCTCTCTGTCCACTGCCCATCTGCTTAGAGCCTTCGCCCAACCAAAGGACTTCTCAGGGGCACGGGAGGGCCGTCTGGCCCGGGCATGGGTTTCATCTAGGGTCTGGGAACTGCCCTTGTTCTCTCACTCAGACCTGCAGAGCTGCTCACCCCCTTCCAGCCATCTCTCCCTTGGCCAAACCCTGAGACTGTGGAGCCCAGCTAACTCCTCCTCCCTTGCAGGAGATCCACTGGTTCCTGGAGGAGGCCTAGGCCCCTCCCCAGAGGCGGAGGAAGACCCCGGAGAGGCCTTTGAGTTCGATGACAGTGACGATGACGAGGATACCAGCACTGGCCTGGGCGTCCCAGGCGTTGCTGCAGAGAAGGATGCAGACACACTGCTGACTCAGGGGGACTTCGCCCCTGTCACTGGTAAGGTGTTCTGGGAGCCTCGGATCCTCCTACTTTCAGGCCTCCGGGAGAGGCTGGAAGCTCCAGGCTCCCAGTGATGCCTCGTGGTCCCCAGAAAGCAGGAGGGGAAAAGTCATTGGGAAGAAGCTGCATTCCACCACCTCCCCAGGGAGCCAGGATTCCGAGCATTCCTGAAGCATCTGGTGCGCCCTGGCATATAGTAAATGGAAGTGGTTGACCCCCTCCCTGCAGCTTCTCCCTGGGAATCACACCAGCCACAGGCACAGCCTCCCAGAGGTTCCCCCAACTCGTCAGGATCGGGGAGCTGGTGGCCCTGGGGGGTGGGAAGGCCCTGATAAGGCTGGTGTTAAATGACAGCTTCTGAGCTCTTGATTCTGTCATCTGGGAGAGTCTGGGGACTGGACTAGCAGGAACTTCCTGCAGGCTTGGGGACAAGGGACTCCTTGAAGAGCCGGGGGTGGGGCCGCAGGCCCAGAGCAGGCAGGGCTGCTGGTTCTGGTTAGAGTTGGGAATTGGCCTGGGGGTGGTGGTGGGGGTGGTGCAGGCAGGACAGGTAGGGGAGCTTGATGACTGGTGAAGTGGCTGGGGGAAGGGAGACAGGCACAGCAGGCACCCAGGCTGACCAGGCCTTGTCTCCAGCGCCCTGGGGAGATTGGGAAAGGGGGCGGGGATGGGCTGAGTCCATCGGGCCAGCCTCCAGCCTGACGGGGCTCTCCCTGGACTCTTCTCCTGCAGACTCGGACCCAGTGGCTGCACCGCCCCAGACACAGTAAGTGAGCCTCCTTCCTTTTTTTTTGGTGGCTGGAAAAAGAGAAGCAGGGCAGGAGGTGTGGGAAAGGGTGGAGCTGTAGCCAAGAGGGCTCAGGAGAGGTCTTTGGCTAAGGAGGAACACATTTCAAGGTCCCTGGGCCTGAGGGAAGAGGTCCGTCCCTGAAACTCACGTTACTTCTTCTGTTTTGTCTACAAGCCTGTGAATTGCAGAGGGCAACCTGCCCCTCGCTAGCTGTGTGGCTTGAAGGAGTCACATAAACTCTCCAGATGTCAGTCTGTTCCTATGCAAGATGGAAACAGTAAAGTCCCTACACCACTGGGTCGCGGCTGAGAGTTAACCCGCCGTCTGGCACTCAGTGGCCTGCCTGGCCCGTGGTCCGATCTGGCGTCCTTGCCATTGCCATTCGTTTTGCCAGCATCATTCCCACCCCCTCTCCTGTGACTTGTCAGGGGCTCTGCTCTTATCTGCCGAGACAGGGCCCCTAATGGTTGAAAGCCTGGATGCTGGGGTGACCGCCTGCCTCTGACTCCAGCCCCAGCACTGGCCGTGGGTCCTTGTGTAAGTCGTAGCCTGCTGGGCTCTGGTTTTCTCACCTGTACAATGGACTGCTGCTTCCTCCTCGGGAGACGGAGGGGGCTGGCGTCACAGCAGCACCTGACCGAGGCGGCTCTTTCACCACTGTTTCCTCTGTGGTCTTTGACAAATGAGCTCTGGGTTGTGTTGTGCATTTGGGGGTGGGGGTTGTGAAAGCTGAGGCCTCTTGGAGCCTTACTCACTGCTGCTCACGGCCCGACTTTGGGGACCCTGGATGCTGAGAGAGTCCTTTTCTAAGGGAAGTGTTAGTGGTGGATCTAGGCCCATGGGGTTTAAGGCCAGGGGCAGCCTCCTTGGTGTGGGAGGGGTGTTCGAGCTGCCGTTTGTCTTTTCTTGGAGTGTGTTGGGGCAGGGTGGCTAATTCTTAGGCAGGTGTCACCCAGCTGGAGGCCTTAGAGATGCAGATGTGGCCCTGGGCCCCTGGAGCAGAAGGCAGTCCTAGATTCAAATCTAGGCCCGGCAGTCCTTATAGAGCTCATTTGTCTCCGGAGTAGGCGGACCCTGGGAGGGGTCCTGCTGGGGTGGCCTCTGTAATTTAGGCCCTAAGTGGGGGCCGGCTTCTCCTCCCTGATTAGGGACCTGAAATGAATCAGCAGTCCTGCACCCAGCCTGGGGAATTCAGAGGTGGCTGTGCTCCCCCAGGATTATAGCCCTCCAGGTGACCCAGGAATGAAGCCACCCAGAAGCTCTGTCTGGTGGTGGATGCTGAGATTTCAAAGTGAGACACAGAGGGGTGTCCAGGGAGCTGGGACGCTGGCTGGAGGGAAGCAAGGAGGGGGTCCTGGCTGAGCAAGTGAGTGTAAATTTGCTGGTGGGAGAGGGGGAGGGCTGGAAGGGGTGTTCACACAGAGGAAGCCACTGAGCAGAGGTGGGGGTGGAAACGGTGTGGGCAGCGAGCAAGTGCACCCCCACACAGGGTCTGGGGCTCTTGGTTCCTTCAGACCACCCTCCCAGAGACCGCCCCCCGCCCCCGCCCCATTCCTGACCTTGGGGTCAGGAGCATGGCAGACTGGCCCGTCCCTCCTGCCTTCTCTCTTTGCGTCTTAGAGACCTGATGACTCTGCAGCCAGATCTTGTGTCTGGCTGGTGCCAGGTGCCATGCTGAGGCTGTGACCCAGTGGTCCCCAGAGCTGGTGCCTACCTATTGCCTTGTTTTCATTAGCCCGCTGGTCAGGGCAGCCCAGGGTGGGCCAGGTGTTTCTGGGAGAAGGGTCCAGGCCTCCTTTAATCCTCCGCCTGCCATACTGCAGCATCACCCCTTGTCCTACAGCTCTCCCTGGAGCAAATAAGCTCTGGGCCCCCTTGAGCACCATCTCCTGGAGGTAGCAGGCCAAGAGCACTGGAGGTTCAAATCCCGTCTCAGCCTCTCACTGCTCGGTGGCTTTCGGCTGCCTGTGGACCCACCCTGAGCCCCAGCTTCCCCATGTATCAGATGGACAGAACATCCACCTCGAAGCATCCTGAAGAATAAGTGAGACTGGTTGTGGAAAGGACTAAATACATATATGGTGTTTGCTTCTGCTCCCGCCTCCTGCCCAGTTTGGATGTTTCCCGTGCGAGGGGGCTGGAGGGGCAGAGACGGGGTGCCCAGAGCCTCGGACTCCTCGGCTGGAGTCTCACCAACAGCAGGATGAAGATCACATTGGAACTCCCTTAATGGGGACCGATGTTCCTGGGCCTTGAGACCCTACAGAGAACTGATCACTGCGTGAGCCCTAACAGGCCTCCATTCCAGCCCCATTGACAGGTGGGAAGGTTGGGGGTGGGACTTGCCCAAGGTCACACACCGAGGTGCTAGCAGCCTCCTGACTCCTTGTCCAGTGCTCTCTATGCGTCCCCCAGCTTCAGTCCCTCCTTCCAGGTCTCCATTTACTTAAGTTCCAGCTCCTTCCCTGGGTGGTGATTTTCCACTCTGGAATCCTCTGGGAGAAGACTCAATCTAGATTGAATTCCTTCTCCTTGTTATCTTTTTTTTTTTTTAACTTCCCTAAAGGTAGTCACTAAGCAAACACTGCTTTGAAAAAGCAAGTCTCCAAGCGGAGGACATTTCACCTCTTGTCAATGCATTTTCTCCATGGCCTCTGCCCCAGGTTTGGAAATGGCCTTGGACTTTGCCGGGCTATGTGTCTGGCCTCCAGAGAAGCTCCTGACAGTACAGTTGCAGTAACTGCCCAGATCCAGGCAGGGCTGCAGCCTCAAAGAGACCTCACTCCTATCAAGGCTCTGTGGGAAAGAGGCAGGGCCAGTCCCAATCCCCACGTGCCAGCTGGTGAGCTACCCAGGCAGGGGTGTGGTGGGCAAAGCCAGTGCCGGGGTCCGGGTCTTCGAGGGCCTGGGAGCTTGGGCTCTGAGCTATAGAGCTGGCTTTAAGTCTTGCTCTTCTACTTTCTAGCTGTGTGTCACTGGGCAAGTGGCTTCCTGTCCCAAGCCTTACTTTCTTAATTAGTAAAACGGGGGTAATAAATCTCCTTTCTTGCAGGACCCTGTGAGGTGTACATAAGTTAACATTCATTCACTGCTTAGTCTGACCGGCGGCATGTGCCGGCTGCTCCAAAAATATTAGATGTCGTTACCCTGGGTCCTGGTTTAGATTTGGTTTTAGAGGAAGCTGGTTGGGCTCTGTACCCTGGAGTCAGATCTGGCTTTGATCCGGCTCTCACTCTACCCCACCTCTAGGAGTCTGCCCAGGGATCACACCTGCCAGGTAGGTGGTTACAAGGACAATTTAGGCCGACTGGCAGTTCAGGTCCAGGGGTTTTGGGTCTGTCTCTGGCTTTGAGGCCTGTGGACTTCCCTGTCCCTTCGCCTGCTTGGCCGCATTGCTCAGAGGAGGCCGCCAGGCTGCTGCTATGGGATAAACAGATCTGCCGGCGTTGCTGGGTGTGTGTTATGCTGAGGCCTGTGGGCGATTTTAGGGTTGGGCTACCCTGCTCAATAATCTTAAGAAGTAAGGGTGGCCAGGACCTCGTCTGTCCTGCTGCTGGATACAGCAGGCTTCAAAGTGCTCAGCTAACCTACGATGCTTTCTTGTTCTTCCATAAGACACGCTGATTACCAGATAATAGTAATAAAATAGCAGCAAATAATAACAGTCACAATTATGACTGTGTTTGCTATATACTGGGCACTGAGCTAAAAACCCAGTCCCATTTACTGCTCCCGTCTCTAGGAAGTAGGCACTGGTATTAACCCATGTCACAAACGGGGAAACTGAAGCTCGGTGGAGTTAGGTGGCCAAGGTTACATATAGATGTATGTGTTCATGCAGAACAGAGACTGGAACCAGAGCCTCTCCACCTGGAGGCCAGGTGTTTGACCACTACACTGTCCTCCAGGGATGTGCCGGGGACCCCAAGTCCAAGCTCATGAGCCTCAGCGTTTGGCTCATGGTGAGGAGTTCGGCTGGCCCTATATGAATGATCCGATTATTCGTGTGTTTATTGGGGGTAAGAACTTTGCCTGCTAATAGATGCTGTCTGAGCTTTGGGAGAACAGTTTCTAAGCAGTCAGTGGGGTGTTCCATGGACCCCAACTGGGGAGCCAAGCGGAGTGGCCTTGGTACTGCTTGTGTGTGATTCTGGGGGAGGCCCCCCGCCCCTCTCACCCCGCACTGAGGTCTTGTAATGGTAGAGGGGTGAGGAAGCGTCTCTCCACCTGCAGGCCAGCTCCATGGGGACAGCGGTTCATTTTTTTTGCGGGGGAGAGGGGTCTTTTGCTTGCTGCTGTGTCCTCATCCTCGTGGCTTAGCATGGTGCCAGGCACCAGGGGAATGCTGAAAACGTCCGTGTTGAATGAATGATGGTACCGTTGGATAGAAGGATGAGTGGGTGGGGTCTGAAAGGTGACTTTCAGTGTCTCCATGAAAATGAGCAAAACACAAACAATATGGAAATGAAACCTTCGAACCCGGGTTCTGACTCTGGCAACTGTTAGGAGCCAGGACAGGGGCCAGCAGGAAGGGACGCTCGGGGTGGTCAAGTAGCCTGAGGCCACACAGCCAGAGTCACCTCCTCCTGCTGATGCTGATGGTGTTGCCTGCTATTTACTGAGTGCTTCCTGCACCTTATCCATCTCCTGGGCACCATAGTCCTAGGAGACAGAGACTGTCGACTATGCCCATTTTGCAGACAAGGAACTGAGGCTTAGGGAGTTGGAGTGATGTACCCAACACCTTGGAGGGCCAGTAAATGGCAGGCCTAGTGCTCGGCCTGTCGTATCTACAATCATCCATTGGAGCCTGCAGGGTTGGCCTTGCCTGGTGGGTTTTGTAGCCTGTGTACTCACAACAAGCCTGAGCTCTCACTGGGGGAGTCGTGGCTGAAAGAGCAGCCCTGAGCACCCCCTCTTCTCTGGCTTCCTGTATTTTTCTGGAAGCAGGCTGTACCTCTCACCCTTCAGTGCACCGGATGTAGACTCCGGCCCCCTGTAGAGTTGTTTGCTTTTCCTGCCCAGTTTGCCGCCATACCAGAGGGCCCCGTGCAGCCTCAGCATTTCCTGTTGGGTCAGTCCTTTGGCTCCTGGCCCAGCTGCAGGGACTCACAGTGGCTCCCTGGGAGTACCTGTCCTCCCACTTCCCGGGCTGATCCAGACAAGATGGACTCTGCTGCCCATGGCCTGGACCCTGAGGGGAGCAGTTGGGCAGCTGGGTTCCTGGAAGGGCCAAGGAGACCATCCTCCCTCATAAGAGGGAGGCCAGAGGGTCAATCAGAGAGAGATTGACAGATGTCTCGCTGTTGGCTTTGAAGATGGAGGAGGGGACTATGAGCCAAGGAATACAGGCTGCTTCCAGAGACTAGAAAAAGACAAGGGAATAATAGATTCTGCCCCAGCGCCCCCAGAAGGAGCACGGCACTGCCAGTGCCTTGCTTTTAGCCTACTGAAAGCCCTTTTGAACTTCCGACCTCCACAACTGTAAGATAATAAATCTATGTTGTTTTAAGTCACTAAGCTTGTGGTAATTAGTCACAGCAGCAGTAGGAGACTAACATGACAGCTGGGAAAGAGGGAATTATTATGGGGCCCATGGTGCAGACCCAGAGAGGTGCAGTCACTGGTCCAAGGGGCTGAGCCAGCAGGTGGTAGCACCTGGGCTCAGAGCCCAAGGGTAGGGCTTCTGCTCTTCATCCTCATACGCCTCTCCCCACCCAGGACGGTGCTGAGGCTGTGTCTGGCCAGTATTCTGCTGGCTGGCTGGTGCTGCCCCTGCCCTTCACCTCTGTCCATCCTCCCATCTTACACTTCTTTACTGAACACCTGCGATGTGCCAGGCAGACATTCTATGCAGGGTTATTTTCATGTGCCCAGGTGTGTGTGTGTGGGCTTTAGAGCCAGATAATAAAGGCCTGCACGTAACCAGCTCTTATTATTCACCAGACCCTGTTCTAAGAGCTTTATTTGCCTTAGCTCATTACTCCGCACAGGAGGGCACTCTCACAGTCCCATGTTACAGATGTGGAAACCGGCGCAGAGGGCCCATCGACAGCCTAAGGTCACAGAGCTGAGATGCGGCAGAGCCAGGGCAGGACCCATCTGGCTTCCACAACCAGTGTTTTAACACTCTGCACTGCCGTCTCCCACGGAGGTCTGGTTTGGATCCCATCTGTCCTATACATCAGCCCGTGACCTTGGACCATTCATTGCCTTATCTGCTAACCCTCTTTTTCCTCTCTGTAAGGTGGAATAATAGACCCACCTGAAGGAGCCTTTGGGAAGATGAAACGAGATGTCAGGACAGATGCTCAGCCAGTGACCTACTGTCTGTCACTGTCCCCAAAGGATGAGGGTCTGTCTAGGGCAGACTCCAGGCCACAAGGGACCCGCGCTAGACAATGCCTTGCTTACCATTTCCTCAGATGTGTTTTCTTTCTTTTCTTTTTCTTAGTAATAGTTACACACGCTTATTGTAGCAAAAGTGGAAAGTACAGAAAATGATAGACTAAAAGCAAGTTTTAATTCTACCACTGTGTGTTTCTGTCCAGTTGCTTTGCTATGCATACATATAAGTATACATCAATTTATTTATAGACCTGTGGTTTTTTCGCACATGCTGTTTCACGGCTTGCTTTGTGACCTAATTACATATTGGGAACATTTTCCCATGGGAATCTGTGTTCTTCTTCAAAACCCCACATGGTTCTTGATAAGTTATTGCCTTGCTGAGAGTTCAGTGCCTGTCCGCGGTCTGACGGTGGAGCTCCAGGCCCTCGAGATGTCGGAGAGGGAGGTGTGTGCACCACAGAGCAGAAGGCGGGGGCCAGGCTCACATGGGGAGAGAGTTCCCCTGGGGGCCTTGGCGCTCACTCCCCACTGAAGCCTGTGTTATAGATAGCGGAGGAGGGGCCCCTTTCCAGATTTCCCCTGGGGGCTTCTCACTGCTTTGAGCTTTGCAGTGGCCTTCTTGGTACTTGACCAAAATCTGGCCGATGAGCACTGTCACCGGGGGCCTGGGAGAGGGTCTTTTGTCTGTCCCCTGCCTCCCTTTCCCAGCGAGCTTCTCAGACTCTGTTCTTCTCCATGGACTGGGCTTCTTTCCTTTGCTTCTGGTGGCAGTGGCCTCACCTTGTAAGACTGGCGTCATCTGAGTCACTGGCCTTTCTCTCCTGTGCAAGCCGAGAAGCCTTGGAAGTACAGGAAGCTCAGATAAGGGTGAGCCGATTGGCCTCTTATTGCTTTTCCACGGCTCTTTTATTATCTTTAATCTTCAGAGAGGACCCGGAAGGAGTGTTTGCTCACAGGGAGAATTAGACTTCCCAGCCAGGCAGCAGCTGGGAGAGGCTACCCCTGGGTGGATGCAGGGTGGGTCAGTGGCCTTGGCAGGAACGGGAAAGGAGGGAGGAGGCACCCAGCCTCATTCCTGGTGATGCCCTCCCCTTCCCTTGCCTGAGAAGCCCTCTCCTCCGAATCTGCCTGGAGATTTGGAGGACCCAAGTCTGGAGGGCAGCAGAGCTGTTGTCAAGAGCAAGACTTTACAGACAAATGGTAGCTCTGTCACTCGCTGGCCAGGTAACTTGCGGCAAAGTACTCGCCTGTTCTGAACCTCACTTTCCTCATCTGTGAAATGGTTATAATAAGACACACATTTGTCCTCAAGCATTTAACACAGCCCGGGCACAGTAGATAACAGCAAAGCGCAGGGCTGGGGTGGGTGGTGGTCTCCAGCCAAGCCTAGGAAGACCTGTTCACCCACAGGCACCGCCTCTTCCCTCTCTTGGGGTTCCCAGTCTCTCTGCTTGCCTCAGCTGTGGAAGCAATGGGGATAGGCGTGAAGATGACTTCTCTGTGCCATGTGACCCCCTCTCTCCAGCCTGGGTAGCCAGGACCAGTACCTGGGCTAGCTGCTCAGTAGAAATGAGGGCAGACTAGCTTCTCCAGTAGTGCGGGTGGCTTAGATCTGTGTTGTCCTAAATGGTGGCCACTAGCCACATGTGGCTATTTCAAATTAAATTACTTAAAAATTAAGTTTACTGTGTTTTGGCAATGTGCAACCAAGAGGCTCATATTTTCAGCCCCACTCTGGCTTAAAACTATGTCATAAAGCAGGAGTCCCCAACCCCCAGACCATGGACCAGTCTGTGGCCTGTTAGGAACCGGGCTGCATAGCAGGAGATGAGCGGTAGGCGAGCGAGCGAAGCTTCACCTATATTTGCAGCCGCTCCCCAGCGCCAGCATCACCGCCTCGGCTCCACCTCAGATCATCAGGCATTAGATTCTCATAGGGACACTGGTCCCTGGTGCCAAGAAGGTTGGAGACCACTGTCATAAAATATTTCCAGACCCCTTCCAAAGCTGTCTGACCTTATTCAAAAATATCTCCCGCCTCTCCCTCCCCCATGTCACCTTTAGAGTTTACCTAGGGCCTTCTCAGGTGATCCTTGTTCTCCGGTCGAACTGCACTGCAACCTAGAATATTACGATTCATGTCCAATATTTTTGTCATAGCATCTTTGCCATAGACATTTTTGCCACAAACATTTTTGCTGCGTAACTAATTGACCATAAGGCAATTTTGCCATAAAAGAGATGAAATCATGACACATAGAAGAAGGGCATTCAAAATGAACAACAAGATTAGAAAGACTATTGTGAAATACAAAATATTTGAATCTATTTAAAATGTGTGTATGCTCATGGCAGTACTGTGCAAATCACTGATTTTATTTTGTGGATTGTACCTAAACACTTGTCTTTGTTCTATGGAAAGTGTGGGTTCACCTCTGTGCTCTCAAAGAGGGCCCTCGGCTCTTTTTTTTCTCTCCCCCCGATGTAGTGTGTTTCAGAGTAAGAAACCAACTAACTATTGGGCAAATCATTATCATCTGGAAGAAATACTAGCTATTTTAAGACCACCATTGATTAACTGTTTTCTCTACCATTTGGTAAATGGAGAAATGAAACCAGACTGACAAGCAAAGAGACAAAATAAACAACAAACCAAACTTATTTTTTAATCTTTTTTTTATGGCAGTATGGCCTTACGGCCAATTAGTAATGCAGTGAAATGTTTGTGGCAAACATGTTCACGGCGAAAGTACCTAGAAGCATTACAATTTCTCTTGGTTGAAGACCTGAACTTGTGTTTCTGGCTATGCTGAGAGCTCTCTGTCTCTTTTGAAAAAAATGATGGCTAAATAGTCTAGCGAGGTTCAGTGACCTTATGACACAGCGAATCTGTGATGTCGGTGAATGTTTACATGCAAGTTCCCTACTCCCAAGAAGTCTGGTTGAAAGACCATAGACTTTGCAGGCAGACAGTGGATCCCAGCTTCCTCTGATGCACTGAGCGACACTGGGTGAGTAATTAGGTCTCTGTGAGCCTGTTTCCCCATCTGTAGCACAAAGATGACAGTGCCTGCCTCAGAAGCCCTCTTGTGAAATGAGAGATGCAAATACAGGCAAAGCAGAGCAAGCAGCACCTTCTAGGTTGTAATGGTCACTAGTTGTCACGGTTAATGCATCAAAGCAAACTTTCAACCAAACTGCCAAACTGTCACGTAGACTCTGGCTGGAACAGTTTGGTTCCGTCTGAGCGTTTCCGAGCAGCTGGATTCGGCACCTTCAAGGTGTCTCTGGGCTGAGAAGGTCGTGGTTTAGGGAAGCTGCCCTGGCAGGGATTGGGGCTCAGGTGGCTGGCTCCCTTCAGCCCAGCACCCCCTGCTGGTACAGACCAGCCTTGTCCCCTCTTGGTCTTTACTTGCCATTGGTAGAAAGCCTCACCCCAGGACTGAAATGTACCCCTCACCCCAGGGCGACACCGCTGACTTCTGGCAGTAAAATTTGAGCCGAGACTAGCTTCTCTAATAGGTGATTTAGACCTGCATTGTCCCATATGGTGGCCACTAGCCACATGTAGGTACTTAAAATAAAATGACTTAAAATGAAAAATTAAGTTCCTTAGTCACACTAGTTCCACTAGCCATGTTTCAGGTGTACAGTAGCCACCTACGGCTCACGAGACAACGCAGACGTAGGACGTTTCCATCATCACAGCCGGCCGGCCTCTGATGCCTGAGACGCGGTTATAAGAGGCCAGCTTCGGGGCCGGATGAGCTGGCTTCGTGGTCTGGCCCTGCCCGCCACGGGCAGCATGGCTTCGGGCAGGTTTCTCTGCCTGCTGCCCGCAGAGCTGGGGGGCCGAAGGCAGAGGGCCCACTCACAGGAGGCGTTCCACCCCTCGTTCTCCTTCCTGCCTTCCCCCTGCACGGTGGTCTTCATCTCCCCCT
>NW_006436888.1:1318121-1343612 GCF_000325575.1 Pteropus alecto | reverse complement strand
TTTTTCACTTTGGAATAATTTCAGATTAACAGAAAAGTTGAAACGGAAGCACACAGAGTTCCGCATCCCCTCTCTCGCCTGTTGTCCATGTTAACATCTCATGTGACCATGGAACATTTGTCCAGACTGAGAAACCAGCGTCGATACACTGCAGTTCACTAACCTCGAGACTTTCCCGCATTCCACCTGTTTTTCTGCTAATGTCCCTTTTCTATTCCAAGATCCCATGTTACATTTAGTTGTCATTCAGGCTGCTCTGGTCTGTGACAGTTTCTCAGCCTTGCCTCGGTTTGCATGATCTTGATGGCATTGAG
Source organism: Pteropus alecto (assembly GCF_000325575.1). NCBI lineage: Eukaryota > Metazoa > Chordata > Mammalia > Chiroptera > Pteropodidae > Pteropus > Pteropus alecto. The sequence continues at coordinate 1,343,298 of NW_006436888.1, read as the reverse complement.
AAGTAATGGGCAGGTATTTTGCAGAATGCACCCCCACCCCAGTCTGGGTTTGTCTGGCATTTCTCTCACGATTAGACTTGGGTTATGAGTTTGGGGTAAGGATTCTGCGGAGGCAGGCGCCCTTCCCGTCACAGCACATCAGGGGTACATGATGTCCATGTGACTGCAGATGGTCACATGATCACTTGGTTCAGGTGGGGTCTGCTGTTTCCCTACTGTTTCTCTTTGTATCTCTGCTCCTGGGAAGCCAGTCTGTAAGTCCCTCTCGTCTTCAGTGCATGGGGATTAAGCCCTGTCTCACGTGCGGGTCTTGTGAACCTTTGCAAGTCCTCGGCTGGTCCCCCGGTCCCGGCCTCCATGCTGTGTGTTGGAGAACGGGGAGATGGAGGTTGCCACGAGCCTGCACTGAAGAGAAGCCTGGTGCCCTGGGGAGCACTTGGTCCTGATCACTGTGCTTCATCTGAGTTTTATGCCCTTAAAGTAGCAGGTCGCCCTATGGTGCCTTCTAAAGATGGGGAAACTGAGAGGGGAACGGGCTTATCCAAACCCTCTCGAGCCCTCCTGACTGACAGCCTTAGGGAGAGAGGCTCCTGCCCTCAGCCCGCCCCTGCCCATCCTGTTCCCCGCTGTCCCAGTGAGGGGCTGCCGGATGCTTTCGGGAGCCATCTTTCTCTGTCCCTCGTGTTGTCACCAGTACCATCCCCATCCCTGCTGACTCACTGGCGCTGTTCCTTGGCCCACAGGGTGCCGGCCGTGGTGAGCAACGGAGATGCCGTGGACACAGCTTTCTCTGGAGTCCGGCACTCCAGCTGGAAGCGGAAGAGCTCCCGCCGCAGTAAGTGCCCTGCTCCCCAGGTCTTCGCCCCTGGAGGGTGGGGCCGGGACAACCTCAGAATCCTCGTCTCTAGGCCGAGAGCGCTTGCATGGGCTCACGCGAGCCGAGGGGTTGTCCTTCCTGGGTGTGCTGCCCTGGGCCAGGTAGCAGCTCCGAAGGGGACCGGCCGCTGCCCACGCTTTGGAGTTGCCCCCTTTGCTTCCTGACGAGAGCCACGGTCCAAGAGGGGACCACACATCTGTCTGTGTGTCGAGTCCTTAGATCCTTCCGGAACTGGGTGTCGGGTGCACCCTGGTGACCAAGACGAGGTCCCTCTGGGAGCAGAGCCAGATACACAGGCAGGCAGTTATCACACAGGTGCCAGGATGGGGAGAGCCAGGGGGCAGGGATCAGGGGACGAGTGTCCAGGTAGAGGGGCAGCTTGTGAAGAGCCCACAGTTGAGGGGATGCCTGGCACCGGGGAGCAGCAAGCCTCGGTATGACGGAGGGTAACATCTAAGAGGCGCATGGCGCGATGTGTGAAGCTCCCATCTCCCCAGCCTCCTGGGCCTCAGGGGCCATGCTTTCCCAAAGGCAACAGGGAGCCAGGGGCGGCAAGTGATGTGGCCACATTTGCGTTTTAGTCCAATCACTGTGGAGTGGGGCTAAGAGACACGAGACATAGGGGGTGGGCTTGAGCCCTGTGAGGAGGCTGTCCAGAGAGGGAGGCTGATGGCGAGTAGGTCAGAGGTCATGTGGGAGGCAGAATCCGTGGGGGGAGGAAGAAGGGATCCAGGACGAGGCTCCCACCAGGCTCTGGGGGCCCAGGGACAGCTGGAATCGGCACAGTTAGAACAGTGGGGACTTCCGAGTCCATCTGGTCCCATGTCTTTGAAGGGCTGTGGGGTGAGGACAGGTTCCCATTGGGGATGGGGACTGGTTTCCGAAACTGTAGCTCTGCAGGGGCCCATGCAGAGGGCAGAGAGTGGGCGCACAATTTTTTGGGGGGAGACCTCCTTAAATTTTGCATCTGCGGGGCTGTTAACACGGGCAGGGTGTGTGCTCTGCCCTGCTCTTAGCCTGCCCAGCAGAATGTTTGGAGAAGGATGTGTTCATTTGTTGAATTTTCACCAACCAAGACCCTGCTGGCTGAGTTTGGGGGGGGCTCTCCTTAACCCCACTCTCCAAATCCACCCTCCCTCCCCCTCATTCCTGTACTTACTAGGGCTGGTTTGCCCTCATCGCCTCTGGATGGGAAGTGGCTACTTCTGGGGTAGTGGGGGGGTCTGGGGACGGAAGATGCTCCTGTACTCCAGGGTACAGGTGCTGCGTCTGCTTCGTGTTCCCCACAGGTGCCCTGAGCAGCTGCCCGTCAGCCAGACGGGTAGACCTGTGGGTGCCAGGGAGGCAGATGGGCGTCTGCCCTGGTCACTGGGAGGGCCCCTTGCAGGGGCTGGGGACAGGGAGTGTCCTCTGCAGGTGGTGGCGGGGGCTCCCCAGGGCCCTGCCAGCTGGCGCAGGCCTGAGGTCAGCCTGGCAGCCGCCTGCAGCGGGGCCACCACAGCAGCGTTCCGTTCCCGCTTTCCTCTTCCTTCTTCACTCTCAGTTGACCGGTTCACTTTCCCCGCCCTGGAAGAAGATGTGATTTACGACGACGTCCCCTGTGAGAACCTGGATGCACTTCAGCCTGGTAAGCCCTCTCCTGCTTCCCTGCTTCCCCGCTTCTCTGGGGGAGGGATGAGTGGGTGGGAGGAGCAGGGACGGGGAGGGTCTTCTTCCATTTCCTTCCCTCCCCGCCCAGCCCATTGCCCCTCCTTCCTGCTTTTAAAAGCAGGCTGCAGTCATCTGGGAGAGTCCAGATGTAGCTGAGGGCAGGGCCAGGCTGGGGTGGGGGTGGGGTTAGGGCTTCAGGGCTGGGGATGCTGTGGCTTAGGGGCCCTGGGCAAGTCACTTCACCTCTCCAAGTCTCAATTCCTTCCTCAGAAAAATGAGGTAATAGTCTGGGCTTCCCAGGGCTGTTGGAGAAAGTGACAGCTTGTTAAAGCTGAATGGCGAGGCAGAGAATGCTGGGGAAAGCCTGCGCCCTACTGGGAACGTGGGGCGATGGTGGCTGTAGAGGGGACAGGGTGCGGGGCAGGCGGTGAGTCCTGCTGGAGCTGAGCCTGACTCACTGACCTGGGGAGGAGGAAGGGTATTTATTATCAATCCATCTTTGCTTGAACGCTTTAGATTGGTGACTCTCATGTCTGTCTCCTGTCTGCTTTGAGACTTTGATTTGGTGTATGTTATGATTTGGGGTGTGTAACATCCTCATTCTACAGACAAGGAAACTGTAGAGGCAGGGCTGGGATTCGAACCTGGGTCATTGTGACTCCAAGTGCAATGCTCTGTCTCCTACCCCAGGAGGACTGGGGCAGCGTCTTACGACATGATGAAACACATTTGCTGCCACTGTTCAAGCAACCTCGTGAGGTCGGCAAGGCTGGACTAACGGCTCCAGTTGACAGTCGCATCAGAGAGGTTAAGCCACCAGCCCTAGGTCACACAGCTAGGATTTTGTGACTCTGCTTTCCCTGCTACACTGTTCTGCCTGCTTTCAGGGGCTCCCCATGTGTGGAGCCCCTGCTTTTGAGGTGCTTCTAGTCTCATAGGGGCAGCTATCACCATCCTTGGGCTGCGCACAGTCCAATGGGAGAGACACACAGACAACATGACAGGCCCAAGGGCCCTCAGAGCCACACTCCTGACTCTTGTCCCAGAAAGAGGGACAAATGGGCCAACAATGGGGGCATCCGTTTTGGCAAACCCAGGAAGTCTTGGAACATCCCCGTCTATTGCTCATTTGAATCCAGGAGAGGGTGGGGAAGGGTGTGCTGTGCAGGGGGACAGTGGGGTCTTATAGGAAGGTCCCAGACCCAAGAGATCTGAGTGGCCTAAGGCCACCATTTAACCTCGTTGGGCTGTTTTCTCACCTGAATCAAATCAAGCAACTAGTTACTTGTCTCAGTCAGCGATGAGCACTATTGCGCCCCCAGATCTTCCTGGCACCCTGCAGTTCACCCTGAGGTGGTTAAGAGGAGGTGGCCTGGGAGTCAGAGAACCTGTGTTTGTATCCCAGCTCTGAGCCTGCAAATTGAGGACCACATGCCCAGGACCCCCATCTGCAGGGCTGTGGGAGGATTGAGTGAGACAAGGCTGTGGCCGGCCCTTAGTAGATATGCTGCACAGGGACACTGAGGTTGTTAGTATTATACCTTCCAGGGCCTAGCACTGACCTGTGTGGACCAACGTGGGCTCAGAGGGCACTCGGAGAGGAGGCAGCAGTTGAGGTGCAGGCCACATGCGCCGTGGACACTCATAGTCCTGGGTTCAAATCCTGGCTCTGCCATCAATTAAGGCACAGGGCTCCGTGCCTTTCTGCTTTGGCTTCTTCGTATACAATTGGAATGTCATCTTGACCTCACAGGAGTTTGGGGAGGTCACACCAGAGAACCTGTGCTTAATCTCTCTAGGCCTCAGTCGATGCATCTTTAACATGAGGGCAATAAAGCTGCATCCGTGGGTTGTTGTGAGGAGGCCAGGAGATGGCTGATATGGAGCACTGAACTGGTGGTGGCACGTGCTTTGGAAAAGGGGCCACGATCTTGAGCACTTGTGAAGCCCGAGGCCCCAGGAAGTGGAGAGCAGGGACCCGGACTGCCATGAGGCCCCCGGAGGCTGAGGGTTTGGCACAGGCTCAGGAGTCTGCCTCCATTGGAGAGAGGATTTCTAAATGAGCCCAGGGTCATCATCAGGATGGCGGGGCTTGGGCCGTAGGCACTGCGGTGAACTGGCGGAGCCGGCCCAGGAGTCTGCAGCCTGACCTTGGGCAGCCCACCTCTCTTCTCCAGGCCCGTTTTCTCATCTGTCTAATAGGAAGGGGTGATAATTTGCACCCTGCTGACCCCCTGGAAGTTAGTCGAGATGCCACCGTGGTTCTTTCTCAGGGGCAACCCCAAGAACGAGGCTCTGCCCCTTTGTTCATGCGTGGTGGGGCCTCCACTGCAGTAGCAGAGCCATCAGCCCAGCCTGGTAAAGGTCACAGCGTGGTCACCAGCTGCTCCACTCCCTGGAGACATTAGTCACTGTTATCTTTTACTTATAAATAACCTCAGGCTCTCTCCTGATCCTGGGACCCAGGTCTCCAGCTAAGCCTCTGTTAGTCTGTTTTGTTCTTTGGCTGACAATCTCCCAGACCCCCTACCGCCAGCTTTCCTGTGGGGTGCATGTGGGGGCTGGAGGTCAGTGCGATGACACCCAAGCCCACCCAGAGACCAGAGACCACATGAATAAGGGTCAGCTGCTCTTTGCTGAGCACCTGTCATGGGCCAGGCTCTTTGCTAGAGCTCTTTGTACCTATTTTATTTACTCCATCTCTCAGCTTATTATTATCCCTATTTCACCGAGAAGTCTCCAAAAACCAAAGCTACCCGTTTTTCAGCACACGTGCATTCTGAGCAGATTAAAAAACCCTTCCCAATGCCACATTTCTTCCGTGTTGACAATAGCATTTTCACCTTCGTGCACTTTTCAGCGCCTGGCCTCACTTTTGTGCGGTTTGTGGCTCAGGTCTTCCCCAGGTAACAGACCAGGAAGTGAAGCCCCGAGGAGTGAAGCTGAAGCCCAAGGTCTCCCAGAGGTGGGGCTGGGCGGGGCCGGGCCTCCCGTGTTCCAGTCCCAGGACAGTGGCTTTCCCACCTCAGCATGGAAGCAGCATCTCACACCTGGCTTGACAGGGACCCCAAGAGTGCCCTGGTGGCACCTGTCTCTAGTGGACTCTCAGGTCTTTGTCCCCAAGTTTCCAGTTCAAGGCATTTCCTGAGGGTCCTTGGAAGGAAAGGGAATGCACCTAGAGGCTGGGCCAGGTGCGCCCCCTACTGGATGGTCCTGAACCCATGTGGGAGACTAAAGGGCACTGTCTCTTTTACCCCCACATGCGGAGGCCAGAGCTGAGGGCTGAGTCAGGATTTGGTCCTAAGTCTTCTCTTCTCCACTGGAGAGTGCCTCGGAGGCCCAGGGTGAGCACTCGGCTCCCGGAGCAGTAGTGCTGACCGTGGGAGGAAATGATGGAGCCTGTCGTGTGCCTGACACATTTCTTGTACTTTCCTGCCTTTTCTGGTGTCCTCACTTTACTGGGTAGATGTCATGTTGTCATCACCTGTTTTATGGACAAGGAAGCGGAGGTGGAGCCCCATGCGCCTCCCTACCCACCCCCCATCTGCCCCGCCGGGCTCGGAATTAGGGCCTGGTGGGCTTGGCTTCAGGGCCTCCACTCACCAGCCCCGTCCTTTGGCCAGCAGGGGCGGAGAGGAACCTGGCCTATGAGGACGTGCACCGCGTCGGGGCGCCCAGGGAGGCCAGGGAGGCGGAGGACCTAGGCTGGAGCTCCAGCGAGTTTGAGAGCTACAGCGAGGACTCAGGGGAGGAGGCCAAGCCGGAGGCAGAGCCCGCCAAGCACCGAGTGTCCTTCCAGCCCAAGGTGAGGAGGTGGGGGCGTCTCTCATCCCACCCAGGGCACCGAGACCCCCTCAGAGAGCGGGGAAGGAGGGTGGTGAGTGCCAGGCCTGCGACTTGTGTCTATCTAAACAGCGATTCCCAGAAATACGTGGTGAGAGAGGAAATGGCCCAAGTATCTCGAAATGGGAGATGACCTTCCGGCATTGCCGTTTGACCATGCAGGGCCCTATGTGGGATGGGCGCGGTTAATACCTGGCACAGGTGCTCCCCCCAGCCCACGCCTACAGCTGATCCCGGCATCGATCACGATGCTCGTGGGCTCAGATCTGGCTTCAGAATCCTCAACACGGTGTTCCGGGCAGCCCCGGCAGCTGATTAGAATGGGCACTCGGATCAAATCAGTTGGATCCTCCTACCTTGCAAGAGCAGTTGAGATCCACACAAGTCTTCTTCCCTGGGGACGTGAACAGGCCGGGGCTGCTGTGGCTACGGGAGCTGCCCCGGAGGCTCCGAGGCCTTTCAAAGTGCCATCCACCCTGGCACTTCGGTGTTTCTGCCTGGAGCAGGGTTCATTCTGCTGATTTCAGGGCGGGAGCCGTAGAGGCCGAGAGGAGGATGGATTGTCTGGTTCCTCCTCTCCTGCGACAGCTTCACTCCTCCCACTTATTCTGTGGAAGCCACCAGAAGGCAGATTCTGTCCATGCCGAGATTTGGGGTTTAAAGGGAACAGCTTCTCACAGGCAGGCCCTGCCCGACCAGAGGTGATTGGGTCCTTTGAAAAGACACGCATAGGCAGGTGGGCTCAACCCATTGGCCAGTCCTGCCTGAAGGTGGGGCAGGGACAAGGCAGGGGGGTCCTGGACCGGGCTGGGATTTCGGTGGCCTCCGAGTCTTTCCTAGTTCCTCCTGGCACTTTCTGAGTTCAGGGGTCCTCTGTGGGAGAGGTGCGCTGGCCAAAGTGGCCCCCACACCTAAGAGTTTTCAGACTTTCCTCAGATCAGGAAGGGCTCCCTAAGGAGCCTGGGGGCTAAGCAGGTCTCTGCCGAACCCCAGTCTTTTCCTGGCTGGGCCTCCTTGGGCCGAGCCATGCAAAATGGCCTCGATGTCATGCTAGCAAAAACGTTAAGCATCTCTCACACCTACTGTGTGCCCAGTCCATACTTTAGGGTATAGGCTGGGGTATATGGGAACAGAAAGACAGGACCAGGCTCGGGGAACCTATGTGGTCTGGGAGGAGATACCGAAAATGAAACAATTTGTTAAAAATGAAGACAAAATGCCTGTCTGTAAACATGACTGATGGCTGTCTGCTTGACGGGTGGGACTTGATGGGGCTAGTCAGAGGCGGCTGCCAAGAGAGGTAAGCTGGGAGCCGCGACACAGAAGCCAGAGGGGACAGAAATGTGTCCCAGGCTGGAGAAATGGCCCAGGTGAAGGCCCAGGAACAGGCCCTTCCAGCTTATGTCCTCAGAAGGAGCAGTGTGCACTGCTTTAGGGGAGAAAGGGAGCTTTGGTTATGAAGCCACCATGTCCCCTGGGCGGCCTCTTGATAGGAGGGCAGGACGGGTGCATCTCGGCCCTGCTCTGGGCAGTATGAGCAGAGGGACTGGCTGTCTGGGCCAGCCCTTGTTCTCAGCCTCTGGCTGTCTCTCCTAAGCCCCCACGGCCCTTTCCTGGCCCCTGCTTTCTTGTTGGGGACTGGGCGGGTACTGTAGGCACCTGCCTCTCAGAGGACAGGGGCACGGAGATGCAGAATTTGGCCTCATTAGTGCTGGTCCTCAGATTTGCATGGGCATCAGGGTCACATGGTCGCTAGTTGAAATTGCAGATGCCAGGGCCTCACTCCCCTCAGGGACTCTGATTCAGGATTGGGGTGCCGCATGGCAATCTGCTCTTTAACCAGTGCTGTGCCACCAAGGGATGCCAGGGGCCCACAGAGCACTCTGTGGATACAGGGCCTAGCCGCAGGGGTGGGGTCTCTGGCTGTTGCCATGAGCTCACATCCCTCACACCCTGGGGCTGGCGCTCTGGGCTCTTCCTCAGCAGACAGACAATGTGGCACAATCTATGGAATTTCTAACCACAGGAACTTTTTCTCTGGCCATGGGTCAAGGAAGCACAGCAGGCTTCCAGGAAGATAGGGGACTGTGGAGGAGTCCTTCCTCTGGCACCCACATCTGCCTGGGAAACCCCCTGAGCCCTGTCTGTGGTGCTCTGCCCTCCTGAGCTGCTTGGGATGCAACTGCTTCCATGCGTGGCACTGCAGAGGCTGGATGTTTTGGGGCTACTGCTGCTTGGCTGTGTGTCGTGTAGCTGTGGGGCACTGGGCAGCAGAGGTCTGGGGAAGTGTTTTGTCCTGTCCTTGGAGTCTGGCCGGGGGCCTGGCCTCCCACCCAGCTGCAAGAGAACTAGTGTAACTCCTTCAGAAGTCCCGAGAAGCCAGCCCTCTGGGGAAGGATTTTTGCCAAAGTGATGGAGGGGTCTGCAGAGAGACCACCCTGGAATCAGCTGACCCAAGTGTAAGCAGGTGCCTGGTCCTGTTATGTTATAGGTACCTGCTGGTTGCCACCTCTGGTCTGTGGGAATTATTCTTTTTCTGGTTGTAGGATGAGCTGCATTGAATTTTTCCACTTTCTGATTATGACCTCTTCATAATCAAGGTCGTCCTGATCCAGCTGGTCAGGGGACAGAGCAGAAATGCCAGCTCTGACCTCAGCCTTATTCACGGGCCTGCCCTGATCTGGCCAGTTCTGCAGGTGACTTCCGATCTGGTTCTTCTGATCCTTAAGAGGTAGAGGGCATCGGACAGCCTGGGGGCCTTGTGATTTTATCGTATCAATCTTATTTACAGATAAAATGGGACTCAGTACAAATTTTACACTACCCATTTTTGGAGGAGCCTGAGTAACTCACAGAAGGATCCCAGTTCTACTACTTCTTTGCATAACGGTTGTAAACCTTTGCCTAGAGTGGTATATATAGCTTACAGAGCAATTTAATTTATTTTTCCTAATACCATAGAGTGGTTGGTATCATTGGAATTAAAAGTCTCATTTTTATTGATCAGAAAACCTACATGACTGAAGTTCAGAGAGGTTAGATGATGTGGGTAGGGTCCATCTGTCTGTCTGTCTGTCCATCCATCCATCCATCCATCCATCCATCCATCCATCCATCCATCCATTCATCCATCCATCTATCCCACCATCTATCCATCCATTCAATAGATGTTGAACACTTATTTGAATAAAACAGTATAATAATAGCTTCCCTTTTTTGAGTACTTACTAAGCTCTGAGCTTTATATGTATTTTTCATTTAATCTTCTCAACAACTCTGAAGCACAAGTAGTTATTATTATGGCGAGTTTACCAATGCAGAATCTGTAACTCAGAGAGGCGAAGAGACTTTTCTAGCTAGTAAACAGGGAATGGTGATTTGAATGTGGGCTTGCCTGCCCCCAGAGCCCTACTCATGATCCTTCTACTCGTCTACTTCTTAGAAGATACGTCTATCTTGGTCTTCTGTTTACTTTACCAAATATCACTATTGTTCATACATTTCATGCATTTAAATGTCTATCTGTTCACCTGTCCATCCATCTTCCCAGATAGTATGTAAGCCAGTCACCCATCCATTCTTCCACCCAGTTGCCCACCTACCCTCCCTATCTCCCTCCTTCCCTCCACTCATCCACCCCTTCCTCCAGTGGTATGCTAGAGCCAGCTTGTCCTAGCTCCCAAGAACTCAAGAATCAATTGTGTGCATCTCTTTCCAGCTCTACATTCAGTGATGTCAGGTTGGTAGCTTGAAATTGGCCAGGTTGGAGCATTCACACCATGGAAATGCTACAGAGCAGGGCTCTTTTTGCTGGAGAAGGTCGTTGAATATTTACCAGCACAGTGTTGTCTTCATCCAGCCACCGGTCCATTCTTTCATTCATTTATCTATTCATTCCTCGATTCATTTGCACCACTATATAGTTACCTAACTAAAATTATCCATTTGCTCACCCATAGATTTGTCTGTTCATCATCCATCCATCCATCCATCCATCCATCCATCCATCCATCCATCCACTAACCCAACTATCCATCCATCCATCTGCCTGTCCATCTACCCTTTGTCTGTCTGTTTTCCATCAATCTGTCCAACCATTCCTCTATTCATTCTCCTATCTTTCTATGCATTAGCCTGCTCATCCATTTCTACCCTTGCCCACCCGTTCCGCCCATCCATCCACCTGCACTCCATCCGTTTTACAAAGCCATCAAGAACCTATGTCACAAGCCCCTGGGATGGGGAGATGACACAGACATAGTCCTTGTTCTCTGAGCATTGTTCCCTTTCCCCCAGAGGGAGGCCCAGGCTATTCCCCTCCCACCTCTCCTCTCCAGCAGCAGGGTGTCTGCTCTAGAGACCCAGCCCTCAGCTTCCTGGCAGGTTGGAAGTTGGGGCTGGGTGCTGCTGGAGCCCATACCAGGTAGGAGCCTGGCTAGACTGCTGCTTGGGTCCTGGTCATCCCCAGGTCCCAAATCCCGCCTGCTCCAAGTTGTCCATCTGCCACCTTATCTGAGTCTCCTTTTTCCTCTGTTGTCTGTGTTTTGTCTCTTGCTTGTCCTGCCTGCTCCTCTCACCTGCTCTCCTTCTGCCTGGCTGCTTGGGGGCTCCAGCTTTCTCCAGACCTGACTAGGCTAAAGGAGAAATACGCCAGGACTAAGAGAGACATCTTGGCTTTAAGAGTTGGGGGGAGAGACATGCAGGAGCTGAAGCACAAGTACGATTGTAAGGTATTGTTTGTCTGTCCCTCCCAAGTCCTGGGTGGTGCCCCTGCCTTTCCTGCTGCTCCTGGGCTCTGCGGAGGGTGGGCCTGTATCCCGGGGCTGCCCCCGAGACCTGGAACTGGCTATATCTCACATCTGTGCTGGAACTGGTTGATGCCTTAGCCAGCTGGTTTCTTTCCATGTTCTTGCCTCTCTTTCTCCCCCCGCTCAAGTGACATCTTAACCATTTATAGGAATGCCCGGGTAGGTTTTCAAACTTGAGGGCCCTCAGAATCACCTGCAGATTCCCAAGCTCCGCCACCAGAGATGTTGATAATGCAAGTCCAGACCAAGGCTCTGGACTCTGTATTTAATAACTATGGTGGGTGGGTTTGGGTTACACTTTGTACGTTCCTTCCCCTTTGAGCTGTTCAGAGAGATCCAGGATAAGGATGTCTGTAGGAGAAATCACAGACTGACTCAGACTTCTGGATAATGATGATGTTGACAGCAGTAGCTTCCATTAAATTTGCACCTACTGTGTGCTATGGGCTTCGAAGGCCCGCAGGCCTGGGTTTGAATCCCTGTCCCACCACTTCCTCCCTGTGTGATCCTGGACAGGCCTCTTGACCTCTCTGAACCTTGGTTTCCTTGCCTGTGAAATGGGGGCAGTACCAGCCCCCAGGGTGGATGTTAGGATTAGATGAGCTCAGGTCTGTGAGTTGCTCAGTGCTGTGCTTGGCACAAGCTGAGACCTTGGTGGATGGTGGCGTTATTATCTGTGCGCCTGACTGTATTGTCCCCAGGGCACCCTCCTATGCCTTACTGCTGTCACTTAGCATTAGTGAGGCCAGCGAGAGAAATACCTGGCTGGCGGTCATGCCAGCGGGCAGCAGCTGGGGTTCAAACCTGTGTGTTCTCCATCCCATGGCACTGCCCTCTTCATCAGGTCCCGAAGCCTCCCCAGGAGGAGGAGAAGAGCATTTTACAGTTTCCAGGGCCCGGGTACGAGCGCCCCTGAGAGCCCTGGGGCCTGGCGTGGGGGTCGGTTGAACTTCTCGGGAAGCTGATGCCCAGAGAGGAGCCGGGAGCACATGAAGGACAGAGCCCAAGGCCGAGCTGCTTCCCCCCGGCCCGGCCTCTGAACTCTGAAGATGGGTGGGGGTGGCAGGTTAACTCAGGGACTTTTGGGGTACTCACCTTTTCTTTTTTGCCAGAAGGGCCTTAGATAGTTTCCCCAAAGACTATTTGGGGGTTCCTAGGACAGCCCCCCGAAGGCTGTCTACCAAGATAGGAACCAGGCTCCAGGACAGGGGTTTCTCACTGGGGGGTGGGTTGGGGGAGTTGTGGCCCCTCCCGGAAGAGGATGAGCATGTTTGTACAGTTTTTGGGGTCAACATCTGTCCCTCTTGTTAGTTCTCAAAGATGTTTGTAACCCTCTCCTTCCCAAAGGCCAAGAATTACTGCTCTAGAATTTCTGTTTAAATACAGGGAAGGGCTGGGGACTTTTCTTCTACCCTGTTGGTTGTTTCTAGAAAGCTAGCCTTGTTCTTGAAAAGATACCACCCTACCCCCCAGCCTCAGAGCCCACTGGGTTTTCTACAAACTTTCCTGGCCCAAACCCCCAAGAAGTGCCGAGACGCTTATGCCAGGGACCCAGGGGGTGTTTGGAGGAAGGCGATAGTGAGAGCAGAGACCAGGGACCCCCCAGATAAGTGCTCCCCACTTTCAGTTAGAGAACTTCAGGAAGGAGAGGGTTTTCCTAGAACTGCACTACTATGATAGGCACATGGTTATTTAAATTTAAATTAATTAACATTAATTATAATCAGGAATTTGGGTCCTCAGTTACATCAGTCACTTTTCGGACATTCGATGGTGACATGTGGCTAGTGGCTGCTGTGTCGGACAGCACAGAGACAGAGCATTTCAGCCCTTCCAGAAACTTCTCTTGGACAGTGCTGGCTGTGTGTGGGGGAAGATGCCAAAGCTGGGCTGGGAGGGGACAAAAGAATGAGGGGACAGCAGCTCTGTTTGCAGGCCCTGGGCTCCCCCAGCACCCGGGGTGCCTGCTTCCTCTCCACATCCTCCCGCACCCCACATTCTGCTCAGCTGGCTGTGCCTGTGTCCGCGGGGCCCTCCCTCCCTGCTCGGGGAAGTTGCACCCCGCACTTCACCCTTCTCTCCTTTCCTGGGCAGTGGCTCAGTAAGAAACCTGGGTGTTCGGGGGGCAGGGCACGGGGGTTCCCGGGTTCAGCCGGTGGTGGCATTGTGTACTCACCTCCTTCTAGTTGCCCCTTAAGTAAACACCGACATTTGTATGGCTAACGTTTCTGTCCAGTGTGCTTTCCCAGATCCTGCCGTTTAGTTCTCACAGACCCTGGCGAGTCTCAGTGAGGAAGCTGAGGCTCCGTGAGGTTTCGACTTGGCCCAAGTCATGTCGCTGGGGAGTGGCGGAGCTGGGAACCCAGGCTAGGATTCCAGGCCTCGAGCCGTTCCCCTGTGTGACACCTTCTCCTTAATTTGACAGGAGTAGATACCCGTGTAATTTGTCCAAAAGGGGAAAAAACATCAAGTTAGGACCACCCCTTTCTCACAAAGAGGGTTCCCCCAGGGATACCTTGGGGCATGAATGCCCCTTCTCACCCCATCCCAGTAGCTCTGTCCCTCTAAGCCGCTGCTGCCCCTCCCTGGGAGGGCATGGGCCCCCGGGTCTTGATGCTGGGAGGCCTTGGTGGGGCTGGTGGCCCTTGGTGGCAGGTGTTCCAGGGCCTGCCTCCGCTTCTCTGACGAGCCCCTCTGCCTTTGCCCAGATGACGCAGTTCATGAAGGCGGCCAAGAGCGGGACCAAAGACGGGCTGGAGAAGACCAGGATTGCCGTCCTGCGCAAAGTGTCCTTTTTACACAGGAAAGATGTCCTTGGTGAGGCACTGTGGCCGGGACTGGGAGGGTCGATGCTCAGCCCTGTCGCAGTGGGGCAGGTGGGCGAGGTCACTTGGTGTCTGCGCTCCTCTGGTGGTGGAGCTTGGGGACTGAGCCCCAAGTGTCCCGGCAGTCAGTCCCAGCCTATTTCCTACTTCTCTTGGAGGTGTGGCCTTCTCTCCCGGGAGACGTGGGGCCTGTCTCTTCAGTGTCCCTGCCCTTGCCCTTTGTCATGGCCTCCTGCTGGCTCACTTGGCCTCATCTTTGAGTGCTCTTATTCACTCCTTCCTTCATCCATCCACCCATCTCTCCGCCAGCCAGTATTTACTGAACACCTACCACGTGCCATGCCCCACGCTGGGTGCAGGAACACCACGATGAATCGAACAGCGTTTCCCTCCAGGTGCTGCTGGTGCAGTCGGGGACACAGGCATGCAAGTGGCAGTGACAGTGCAGATGACAGTGATGTGGCGGGGTCCACAGTGAGCTCTGTTTGCAGGCCTCCAGAAGGAAATGAGCAGAAGATGTGGGAGTGGATGGCAGGTCAGAGAAGGGCTGAGAGCAGGAGACGGGGACCCAGGTCAGTCAGAAGCGGGGCACGGGGAGGGGACCGGGCACTTGGGGCACAGGAGCGAGGACATGCAAAGGCCAGGAGCAGGGGAAGTGTGAAATGTCCAAGAAATGATTTTTGTGATAGTCCGTATTTGTCGAGTCTATGTTGTGTGCTAGGTACTCCTAAGAGCTTTATAGTTCTTCACTTAATCCTTATAAACACTAAACAGCTACAGAGGACTGTCCTGCTCTCATTCAGAGATGAAGGAATAAGCACAGAGATGTTCAGTGACTTGCCTGGGGACACACAGGCATGGAAAAGGTGGAAGAGGCTTCTTCTTCTGGTTGTAGTGAGGGTAGGGGTGAGAGCTTGGGAGGGGCCAGGTCAGCATAGCTGATAAAGCCAAGGAGAACTTTGAGGCTCTGTGCCCTCTTGAAAAGTTATATATTTCACCCTCTCTGTCTTCAGTTTCCTCTTCTAGACAGCGGGCTAGTAAGGCATCTGCGTCGGGGGCCGTGGTGAGGATGGCCGAGGTGGTGCACGGGAAGAGGCCGGCGTGGCTCTGGCTCCCACACGCAGCCGTTATTCTCCGTGTTCGGGCGCTAAGGGGAGGTGCTTGGTGCGAGCAGCACATCTCACTGACCTGGCTTTAGATCCCGGCTCCACGGCCTCGCAGCCATGCGACTCGGCACAGTCCTTCACTGTCTGTAAAATGAGTCTAATCCCACCACGACACGTACCGGGTGCAGCGCTAAAGCTTTGGGGGAGCTCTGGCCCCCGACAAGAAAGGAGACGGGCCCAGGAGCCGTTCCAAACTTTGTGAAGTGGCCCAGGGAATGGGCAGGGTGGACAGGCCGGCCGGCCAGGAGCTGATCCTGGTCACCCTCCCCACCCCCAGGCGTGGCGGTCAGCGGGCTCTCCCCAGGCCCTCCCCACCCCGTCTGTTAGCCCAGAGCCTTTCCTAAAGTGACCCTCCCACCAGAGGCGTTATTAATAGCCACAGCAGGGCTCAAATCTCCGGCCAAGAATGTTACCCAATGGCGCATGGGGGAAGAGGAAGCCGCGGGGCCCGTGGCTGGGGTGGGTGCGGAGTGATGCCCAGGGGACCATGTGGGCCAGGCAGGAGGGCCCTCACCACCCCCACGCCCACGCCGTCGTCCGCTGTCCCTCCTCCTCCTCCTCTTCTGTCTCCTGCTCAGGTAAGGGCCTGCCTGGGTGTCCCTGTCCCCTCTGCAACCTGGAGTCACTGCCACTTCTCTTTTCTTCCCAGCTTCCCCACAGCACCCACTTCCTGCTGCCCACGGCCGCTGCCCTTGGGTTTCAGAGCCATGAGCAGCCAGGGTCCCGTCTCCCTGTGCCTCTCTCTCTCTCGCTTGTGGGGCCGGACCTCCAAGGTCAGACCCCTGCACGCTGCCTGGCTTCCCCTCTTTCGCGGTCTGGGCCTCTGTCCCCTCTGTCCTCTGTCTGAGACCCGCCCCCACTCCTCCTGAGTTGCTCTAAGGACACCAGCTGAACTTTTCCCTCTTGGTTCTTCGCATATATATATATTTTTTTTGAAAGATGAAAACACAAAGCCAAATAGCCTGTTTTCTCGGGGCTTTCTTCCTCCTTTTAGGCATCCAGAAGAAAACTATTTTTAGTGCCTAGTGATGGGGACATGGGCGGCCTGGCCCTCGCCAGGCCAGAAGCGGGCGGGTCTGAGCAGGGACGGTGACTTCTGGTGGAGTGGATTCTAAGAGCAGAGCCCCCACCACTCACTGCTTTGTGTTCCCTTCCTCCCTCCCTTGCTCATGTTTATTTGGGGACAGACTATTCTAGCAGACTGTGGCTGTGGATACAGTGACTGGGCTCTGGCCCTGTGTGGCCCCAGGAGCTGCTCATTCCTCAGGACTCTGGGCTAGGGTGGTTCCCAGCTCATGGAGTCTGAGCAGGGCATGTTGTCCTTGCCTTGCCTGTGTCACTAGCCCATCTGACTTTCCAGGTGACTCGGAAGAGGAGGACATGGGGCTCCTGGAGGTCAGCGTTACGGACCTCAAGCCTCCAGCCCCGGAACTGGGCCCCATGCCAGATGGCCTGAGCCCTCAGCAGGTCTGTGGGAAGAGCAGGGGGCAGGGGTCTTCCGGGGAAGGGATGGTCGAGGGTCCCAGCCTATTACCTGGAGCTGCAAGGTCTGTGTCTTGAAGGGGAAGTGACAGTCGGGGCTCTTGGCAGAACCCCAGCTGGGCCTCTTGGGTTCTCGTCTCAGCCAGATGCACAGACTTTCCTAACTGGGCCCTGTGGGTTCCGCGCTGGTGTCCTGGGGATGCTGGGGCCCCAGCACTTGAAGCTCTTGCTTCCCATGCCCACGGCAACCGAAGCAGTTTTAGCTGTTTCAGACGAAGGTGTTCGACAGAAGAGACTGCAATTCAAAAAGAGCTGAGAAGCCCTGAGCTAATCCAACTCCGGGGGCGGCGAGGTGCCCGGCCCCACCCTCCGCCCAGCTCAGAGCCACCGCCGGCGTCCTCGGCTTCCCCCAGAAGCTGGGGCTCCCTGGGAAACGTCTTCCTTCTCCCACAGTGTCACACTGAGATCGGGGTGGCTTAGCTCTGGGAGGCACAGGTCCCTTCTGCCCCTCAGCCATCAGTTCCCCTGGGCATAACGATTGTTCTGTCACCTGGGGCTGTGCCCCTGGCAGGTGCTGGCTCTGTACCACGGTGGGCGCAGGCACTGACTGTGTTTCCGGCCCGGGTAGGTGGTGCGGAGGCACATCCTGGGCTCCATCGTGCAAAGCGAAGGCAGCTACGTGGAGTCTTTGAAGCGGGTGCTCCAGGTATGACTCCAGGGACTCTGGGGAGAGGCAGGGAGGGCCACTTTGCAACGAATGTTTGGGGACTGTGGACAGTTTTAAGGGGAAGAGGCCAAAGATCAGCTCTTTTATGGGGACAGGTGGACCTCCAAATTGGGACATTAAAAATTCCTGATGCCTTGGTGTTCATGGGAGGACTGCATTTTCTGAAACAAATTGGGGTTCCATGAAATGAAGCCGTCCTGGACAGCTGAGGGCATGTGGTCCCTTTCATGCCTGGAAGGGACCATATTTTCTTCACCTCTTTGGAAGCCCCTGGGATGGGGCTGTGTCTCCCTTTTATGTTGGAGCTCCCCACAGCAGGAAGGAGGACACATCTGCCCCTGGGATGGGGCCGTGTCTCCCTTTTATGTTGGAGCTCCCCACAGCAGAGAGGACACATCCTCTCTCACCATCAGTTGCCCAGGGATCGCTAAGTAGATGCTCGTGTGACTTGACTAAGGTGTGCCCACTTGGTCTATTGTTTACATTCCTGAAATGGTGAATCCTTTGGGGTGTTTCGGCTCTCAGAATGAGGCCAACAGAGAAGGGGATTTTCAGGCTGGGAGAGTGTTAATAACGCCCTCTCTTCCCCTCCCGAGGTCAGAAGCCCCGAGGGGAGCCCAGACCTCAAGCAGGTGGAGATGAAAATATCACGTGTTTCTGACAAAGCTGGTTGGAGTGTGGCTTTAGGTCCGGGGTGGGCGGGGAGAGCTGGCTGTGACATCGTTGCCACTGCTCCATTAGACGTACTGGCTCAGTCGTAGGCAGACCTGAACAGGGCCAGGCTGGCCCTGGTTGGGGGGGGGTGGTGGGGTTGGGGCTGCTTGTGGCGAGGTCCTCGCAGGCAGGTGTCTCTTCCTCCCAACTCCGCTTAACCCAAATCGTGGGGATGGGCTGCGGGTGGGCAAAGAGGGACCAGGAGGGTCACATTCACAGAGATCCTTCCAGAGGACAGCGGAGGGTACGGGATACGTGTCTGACAGGGAGGTCCACCTATGGCCTGCCGAGTTCTGAGTGGCCTTGTCGGGGTTGCCACGAGGGCGGGTGGGTGGAGAGGCTGGGGTGCTCACTCCACCTGCCCTGGCAGGATTACCGCAACCCCCTGATGGAGATGGAGCCCAAGGCGCTGAGCGTCCGCAAGTGCCAGGTGGTGTTCTTCCGCGTGAAGGAGATCCTGCACTGCCACTCCATGTTCCAGATCGCCCTGTCCTCCCGCGTGGCTGAGTGGGACTCTACCGAGAAGATCGGGGACCTCTTCGTTGCTTCGGTAGGTATCCCCAAACTTTCTTTCCCCAGTCCACCAGTGGAAAAGCCATAGCCTGCCTGACCGGGAGCTCTTCTGGGCCAGCCTCCTGCCTCTGCCTGGTCACTTTGTCCAAGCCAGCGGGGTCAGAGGGTGGCAAGGCCTAAATCTGCCGTGTGGCCTAAGCTAGGGGTACCTAGTATGTCCTTGGAGATGTCTGCAGGCATGGTGCCGGTGAAGCCAGCCCACTGCCCTGGTTCTGCCCAGGTGGCAGCACCGCCAGGAGACCGGCCACTGTGGGCAGCCACCCGGCCAGTCTGAAGCCCCCCTGCCGAGCACTCCCAGAGTGCCCACTGTCTGAGATGCTGCAACAGACTATGGCCTTGCCCCCGGAGGATGCTGCAGGGTGTCGGGGCATATGTGCTGCATCACGCTCCAGGAGACCTGGCCTATTTCCAGCCTAGTTTTGCCACATGGGGCAGCTCCAGGGCCCTTGGGCCTCATGCCTCTGTGGCATGAGCGGGTAGGCTGGACTTGGGGTTTTTTTAAACAGAAATCCATGGGCCTCATAGAGATTCATGGGACAAGGGAAGGTAAAGTCAGCAGAACTCCACTCTGATCTGTTTTAGGTAATTGGGTTCTGCTAAAAGAAAAATAGTATTGTTTTGAAAATCTCAGTGCTCAGTAGATCTGACCCCGACCCCTTGGTAAGTGTGTCCAAGGAGTTTGGGGTCAAGAGCGCTGTCCTTGAGGGTTGAGGGCCAGAGGCCGTTCATTCCTGGGGCTGGTGAGGAAGAGCATGTAGAAAAGGGGCTGGCTGTCACCCCTGCCTCCCGCGACCACCTGTGGGCCGGGGCTGCCTGCCGGGGTGGGAGGAGCCTCCTGGGCTCTCCTAGCCACCACCTCCTCCTCCTTGCAACCTCAAGGGTTCCCTCTTGGCCTCTCTGAGCCAGGTTTCCTACTCTCAGTGGGGTGACAGTTTCCCGACCTGAAACTAGTTGAGACCCTCCAGGGGGTGCCATCAGAATAGTGTGGCGGCAGTGAGGGTGGGTGCGGGGGGCAGTGAGGGCGGGCGGGGGTGCTGGCACCCCTCCCCTCACGTTGATGTGATCCTCCCCCGCCGTACCCTCGCCCCTTTCAGTTCTCCAAGTCCATGGTGCTAGACGTGTACAGCGACTACGTGAACAACTTCACCAATGCCATGTCCATCATTAAGAAGGCCTGTCTCACCAAGCCTGCCTTCCTCGAGTTCCTCAAGGTGGGCCTTGAGAAGGTGGTGGTCCAGGGCCCCTCTCAATGGGGTGCTGGCGATGGTGGGGCAGGAGGGTGTCTCAGGAGAGAGGGGACATTATAGTCCAGCTTCAGGTATCATGTTGCTTTGGCCTGGACACCTCCTTTCTTACAGGCACCCCAACCTCATGGGATGATAGTGGGTCCCTCTTACCCCCGAGCAGGAGGGTGATAAAGAGTTACAGTGTCTGTTGGCCTCTTGGGATCCTAGGCTTTGCCGGGTGGAAGGAAAGGCCTGTGCCATCTCGAGGATGGGTGAGATGATGGGGGATCTGCTGTGGGGAGACCCAGCAGGGTTGGGGCTGTGTTCCCTTGGCAAGCTGGTTGTGGTTGGGTCTCCAGGTGTGGCTCAGGTTGTCACTGGGCTGTCTCTTTTCCTCGTTTGTAAAAGGGCAAGGAGAATTCCTCAAAGGGGTGTCTTGGGGCTCACATGGGAGATTAGAGGTAAAAGGACCAAAGGCCTTGTGGCCAGGCTCCCCCCGACTTCCTGGGGTGCACGGTCAGATGAGGTAGACGAAGATCTCACCACAGGGAGCGTGCTGTGTAGTGGGGGGCGCAGCTGGGACAGGAGCCGGGACCTCAGCTGAGGTACTCACTGTCCTGATCCCAGAGGGTCAGGGGGCTTTCTCTGTGGGATGCTATCTGCCGTGGGTCCCAGGGGGATGGTGGTGTTGTAACAGGTGGAGATGGAGGAGAGGGTGTTCTAGGTGTAGGAGTTATAGGGCAAAGGTCAGAGGCAGGAGGATGGGAGCAGGTGAGTCTGGTTGGATCTTGGGAGCACCAGGTGCCCAAAGGGAGTCCCAGGAGAGAAGGCCCAGTGGCAGCTGAGTCAGTGTGGGTGGTTCTGGACCTCCAGGCACAGGGGCTAGGGTGTGGTGTTTCAGGCAGTGGGGAGCTGCTGACGAGTTTTGGGCTGGGGCAGGTGGAAGTGGAGGCCAGTGGTGAGGCTGTGGCTACAGCCCGGGTCTCAGGGGATGAGGGCTGGGTCAAGGGGACAGGTATGTGAATGGTGTGCCCAAAGCAGATAGAAGAGACAGGACAGTGGGCACCCCGGGCCACCCCTCACCCTGGCGCGGGCCCGGCCGCTTTAGCTCACATGGAGGAATGTTGGTCTCGGCTGCTTCCGGAGGTCCAGCCTCTGCAGTAAATTGCTGAATTTCCCAGTTATGCTTTTAGTCCAGAGACTTAACATGATGGCTCTAGTCTCCCCAGGGTGAGGGGCTGTTCAGGGACCCCTGTGGTGGCAGGGAGCCCTGGCTGCGGAACCAGAGACCCCCCTGGCTCTTCTCTCAGGCCCGAGGCTGAGCAGAGTCCTGGGCCTGGGGAGAGGCGCCTAGGCCAAGCAGCATCTGCACCCTGGGGCGCTGGGGCCTCGCTGCAGCGGGTCAGCGAATGACTCCACTTCGTCCCCAACAGCGGCGGCAGGTGTGTAGCCCCGACCGCGTCACGCTCTACGGGTTGATGGTGAAGCCCATCCAGAGGTTCCCTCAGTTCATCCTCCTGCTTCAGGTACTCGCCAGGATCCTGGCGTGGGCTGGCGGGGGCCTTGTGGGGTGGGGGCTTTTCATCTGTCATCCACGGCCTGCACATCTGCTGTGGGCTGTGGGCAGGTCCTCAGCCCCCGGTCCCGTTGTCCCCACTCCTGGGGTGGAGCCGAGCAGATCTGACAGCTTATTTTCCACCTCTCCAGTGCAGAAGGCTAAGTGACTGGTGGTGGGTGAGCCCAGGGTGCGGGAAGGGAATGAAGGTGCGTGGAATTCCCAGGACCTGTGGGTTCTTGGCAGGGAGGAGATGCTCACTGAATAAGCCAACCTTGGCCACTTCGGCCTTCCCAGGGAGTGTTAGCCCCCACGTGGGTTCTCGAGAGCTTGGGACACCTCCTCTGATTGCCGAAGGTCCTCAGTCAGCGGGGCGAGCCCCAGCTGCCCAGCTGGGAAAGGTGGCTGCCAGCCTAGGGCCCCGGTAGCGATTTCCCGTCCTCGGAGTTGCCAGCTGCAGGAGTGGGCCCTTGGCATGACATTGATTGGTGACTCAGGGATTGGTCCACATGTTTATTTTATTTTTTCATTCGTTAGCTGTGTTTTGAGGCTGTGCTCTATTCCAGGTACTGCCTGTCCTGGCTGCGAGCCGGCCCTTTCAGACCTGGTCTCTGTAGGGTGTGGAGGCTGAGGCTTTGACCCCAGCCAGAGACGGGTCTGCTGGGGTGTGGGTTCTCAGTCCTGGCTCTCTCTGGGCCCTGGCAGGACATGCTGAAGAACACCCCCAGGGGCCACCCGGACAGGCTCTCGCTGCAGCTGGCCCTCACGGAGCTGGAGACGCTGGCCGAGAAGCTCAACGAGCAGAAGCGGCTGGCCGACCAGGTGGCCGAGATCCAGCAGCTGACCAAGAGTGTCAGCGACCGCAGCAGCCTCAACAAGGTGGGTGCCCGGACCCTCCACCTGCGCGCCCTTACCTGCTCTGCAGCCTTGGTCACCTGTCTCTCTGCCTCCTGCCCCGCAGCCACCCCCGAGGTGGCGGTGTTCTCTGAGGGAGGGGATCCCTTGCTTCTCTCTGAGCCCACAGGCTTTAACCGAGAGTATTAGCCAGGACTGGACCTGCAAATTGATTACTGTTCATGTTACTTTAGGACAGAAGCTCATTTTGTTCATCCATGTAATTGCCAGTAAGGACATCTGACATGATAGCCTAGTATTGTGCAAGGTCTCTGGAGTCAGAATTTGAGTTTGAATTCAGATTTTGCCATTGGTACTTGCTGTGTGGCCTCAGGGGAATCAGCCAACCTCTCTGAACCTCACTCGAAAAGAGAAGAGTTCAATTCTCCTGAGCCCCAGGACTGCCGCGAGGCAGATGAGGGAGCTGGCAAAGCAGCAGGCCCAGAATCCTTTATATAAGGCGGCTGTGGTCGTCATTACTGTCATTTATAAAGAAGAAGAAAGATGAAAAATCTATACTATGTTTTGGGTTTGCAACTTAGGAAAATTCTGGCAAAAAAAAAAAATTTAAAAGTTTTCAAATGAGCTTGTAGAGAACCCTGTTTTTAAAATACAAGGACAGTACCAAAACAATAGTCACCTCCTAGTCACCTGTTGGTGAACTTCAGTCCTCTGTGTCCCTAGTGGCATGTGACAGGAGCTTCCTGCAGCTGCTCCCCAATCTGGGAGGTCCTGCACCCTGGGTTCTGCCTTCTTCTACCCACAGAGGGTAGAGGTTGGCCCAGCTGATTTAGGGCGAGGCAGCCCTGCCCCGTGGCACGTGGTGAGAACATCGGTCGTTCTTTGGAGAAGGGACATTGTGTGGGGTCACAGGGATGTGTTCAGCTCTTCTAGAGGAAAAACCGGGAGCCTCCTGGCTCTGTGGGCCCCGAAAGCAGAACTACGGCCAGTGACTAAAGTCAATGAGATTTCAGCCACATGGGGCGGGATTTTCTAATAGTATAGGAAGGGTTGCTGGGAAAGTGACAGCCCTATTCATGTCAACTGCGCTTTGCAGTGTATAAGGCTCTCTGAGCCACATTGCCACCTTTGATCTCCACCACAGGCCTGCGAAGCGGGGCTGAGACAAGATAACCCTCAGGGTCCCTTGCAATTCTACGCTTCAGGAATCCCACACTTTAAGACTCTTCTACTTTAGGCGAAATTCAAGCCGTACATGTGTTTTTAGGCCCACACGGTGTTTTATAAGAAAATGGAATTGGTTGCCAACATTTAAAAGTGGAGAGGTATCCCATAAATTCACTGGTGGATCTTCTCGAAGGATTGGAGGCGCTGGCACGCTGGCCCACCATCCTGCGTGGCACCAGTCACCTGAGCAGTGGCTGCCCACAACCCTCAGTCCCCGCTCGCGTCCTTCCAGTGAGGTCTGCTTCTCCTGTTCCAGGAGGATAGAGATGGGAAAAAAGATGGGGTAGAGGCTGGAGCCCCTTCCCGCGGCAGTGTCCCCATCCAGGATCTCTCAGGGCGGGCGTGAGGGCTGGGGGCTGTCCCTCGCCCCCTCCCCACCTGCAGGCAGGATGCCCTCAGCTAGTAACACACACGCCTTCTGTTTCAGAATGCCTCTCGAGAAAAAGGCTTCGGCCCAGCCATGCCGCCTGCGCTGGTACTCAATGGTCTTTGCACTTGGGAGCATCTTCTTCTCTTCCCTCCGTCAGCTCCCTTTCTATAACCAGGAGGGTTTCTCTTGCCTTGGCTCTCACACCTGTGCAGCAGGAAGAGCTCCCTCTGGAGAAGGAAGCCCTTTTCCACGCAGCTGCTCTGAGAAGGGCCGTCCGTTCTGTTCCCCACGAGGACCCGGGCAGTAAAGAGCAGCGGCGACTGGCTGTGGGTCGGGAAGACGCGTTGCCATTGGGCATAGAACTGGAGGCTCAGTTTCTCCACCTGTCAAGCAGGGGGCGAGTTCGGTCCGTGTGGGATGCTGTCGTGAAGAGTGCGGTGGTGGCCGCACACTGCACCTGCCCCCTGCCAGGGCCCCCCTGGGCAGCCTTGGCCAGTTCCGAGAACGGTCCTGTGATTTTCCTCTTGTCATCTGTCACCCAGGGAAAAGTGGAAATGAAACTGGGTGTGTCCGAAACGGAACTCTGTGGCTGTTTTAAAATGTGCCTGCTCAGGATCCTCCAGGCACATTGTTTGTGCAATATCTGGATTTTCCTTTTTCATTTCTTTTTTATCTGCTTAAGGGGCAGGGGGATGGTTGCCAGAAGCTCAGGGGACTTTCCTCCCCCGAGGTTTGTGTCACAGCAGTCTTCCATGGGGCCTGCTGTTTTCAGGGGCCCAGCCAAGTTTTCACGAGCTTGTGGTCAGCTTGGTGGTGGACGTGGTGGGGCGGAGGAGCCCAGCCTTAGCAGTTATGGGGGTACCCCTGGGGGACCCCAAGTCCTTTTATGTTTTAGGAGCAATGGGGCCTCCCTGACTCCTGTCTCACCCAGCCAGGAGCTGGAGGGTGTGTGGCCGGCTGCCCAGTGCTGAGGATGGTGCGTGTGGCCTGGCTCCATCCTATGCTGGTTCTCGGCAGGTCACTTCACCTCTGGCATCTCGGTTTCCTCGTGTGGGGATGGGGATGGCCTCAGGGGACTGCTGGGCCGATGAACTGTGCTGGTACCGTCTGGACTTCTGTGTTGACTTGAGGGACATGGTTCTTTGGAGGTTGACAGAGCGTTCTTTCCAGGAGAGGTTTTGGGGCGCTCAGCCCTTTTCCTAGTGAGGATGGGGAGGGGGAGGAGGGTAACTGTTGTCCTCAGAGTCATGGGTTTTGGGAATGAATTTTGCTGAATACT
>NW_006436888.1:1308537-1317929 GCF_000325575.1 Pteropus alecto | reverse complement strand
ACTCCCTCCGCCCCGCCCCCCTCCCCCCAAATCCCTATTAGTAAAAAGATGTTTTCCCAGTGGGTCCCTGGGTGGGATGGTGGTTCCAGTCCTGGAAGGGGGCTCTTGGTGTCTAGCCTGCTCAGTTGCCTCAGGCTTAAAGATCCTTGGCCTCCTCAGAGTGTCAACCTCATTGGCCAGCAGATTTATCCAACCCATCGGGAGCCTTCCAAGGGGCGAGACTGGCCGAGGGTGTCCAGCAGGTCAGGGTGTGGGGACGGGACCGACTGCCAGGCCAGGCACGTGCTCGCGGGGGCGTGAGGCCACACTTCGCGGCGGAGGCCGTCGTGGACAGCGGCAGCGGCAGTGGAGACGGCGGCCGTCTACGGCGTGTCCGCCGTGTGCCGTGCGCCGAGTCAGCGTCTCGGGTGTGGGATCTGTGCCGTCACGTGGGCCTGCACTCAGTTTAATCCTCTGCTGTCGCCGTCTTGAAATTCTTAATAACTTTTGAACGAGGGCCGTGTCTTCATCTTGCACTGGGCTCTGCAAGTTCTGTAGCCAGGCCCAGCCGCGCGTCACCCCGGTGACCTGAGCGGTGGAAGTTATCGCTCCACTTGACAGCCGAGGAAGCTGAGGTGCGGAGAGGTGAAGAGGTGGGTGCCGGCGAGCCTGCGTTGGAGCACGTGCCTGTGACTGCAGAGCTTGTGTCACTGGCAGTGCTGGTCGTTGGAGATTGCCATATGAAGGGTCTGGCAATGGCGGGCTCCCCAGATGGGCCCTGAAGGGTGCTGGCTTCTGGGCAGGCTGGGTGGTCAGAGAGCCCAGTGTGTGGTCTTCCAGCCTCGTCCCCAAGGCCCCTGGTCACTCCGAGGATGGAGCGTGTGGCCCTGGCCCATCCTCCCCCCTCTCCTAGCCTCAGTCTCTCTTTCGTGCACAGCCGGGGAATTCTGGGCCTCTGGCATGGTGATGTCTGCGTAACAGCCTCCGTGCTCGTTGGTGTTGACCTTGCTCTGTCTCTCTCCCCGCAGCTGTTGACCTCAGGCCAGAGGCAGCTGCTCCTCTGCGAGACACTGACGGAGACGGTGTATGGTGACCGCGGGCAGTTGATCAAGTCCAAGGAGCGCAGAGTCTTCCTGCTCAATGACATGCTGGTCTGTGCCAACATCAACTTCAAGTAAGTGGGCCTGGGCCATCGCCCCTCCTTGAGGACACATTCCTGTCCTAGCCCAGTCCCTCAGCCGACCTCTCTGTGACAGGGTCCCCTGTGAGCTCAGCGAGGTCTCTGATATTCCGGCTTATTTTCCCTTCCCTCTTGGCCTGCTCTGTCCCTGGTCCTCAGAGGCACTTAGAGAGGTCATTGGGGGCCACCCCCAGCCTTTTGGCAGGCAGCTGTCCATTGTACAGAGTGGTCTGTTCTGGGACTTTACCATCGGTAACTGAACAGTCTCCTGAGTTTTGCCCACTGTGAAAGTCAAGAGATTCTCCCTTGTGTCCAACCCAAATCCCTGCTGTTAATTCACACTGATTTTCCTTCGGTCGGATCTCGGTGCTTCATGGCGTGAGTCCGTGCCTTTCTCCCCACTGCCCAGAGCATCTTCTCCTTCAGGAGCCTGGTCTCCTGATTCTGGGTCAGAAGTTGTAGAGATGCTCAGAGCCAGGCTGCCAGGCTGTCACTGAGTCAGAGGTCTGGACGGGATGAGGGTGACTCTTTAGACCGGAGTCAGCAAACCCGTGGCCCAGGGGTCACACTGGCCTCCGGGAATCTCGTTTGGCTCTCACAGGGAGTTCACACGGAGATGGAGACATTCGATTTCTCTTGAAAATGTGAAGATCCCACGTCTGGACCCATGATGCTCTGGGTCTCATGGGCCTGGAGTGGGGTCACATGTCTACTTTACTGGGGCTCATGCTCTGCTGTCCTTCACTGCCTCCAGTGGCGGTTCACTCACCCATGTCCCTTGCTTGGCCCTGTAGGGGACTGTGACCCTTTGCCAAAGAGACTCCAGCTGGGGCCTTCCCAGCCGGGCTCTTCTACACGCGAGTGGAGGAGAATTTCTGTTCTCCGTATTTAATGGCACTTTAAAAAAACATCATGGAAACAACAGTGACAACAATAACCAGGGTCCAAGGTGGGGAGTGGTCACCCTAGTCCGGTGTTAACCCCAGCCTGGCTCTCCTATCGCTGGCTGGGGCACACGTCGGGTCGGGGCGCCTGGGAGCCTGACTTAGACTCTGCACCCAGAGTCGGCTGTGCGTTCCTGCCCACGACCACAGCCACCGCCACGGACAAGAGTCGGGATGGTCTGTGCTTGTGGATCCTGTGTCCTGGAAGGGGAGCCAGCAGGGTTGTTCGGGGACTTCTACACTATTTATTGTGCCCTTACTCTGTGCCAGTTTACAGGTCTGGACAAGACCTGGCCCTGGTAGGGGACTCGGGCAAGGAAGCCTCTGTCCCAGATTAGTGTGGCGGTGCTTATGGCTCATTCATTTACTCTCTTACTCATTCAAGCACCATATCTGATTGACACTCCCCTTTCTGCCTGCCTGTTGCTCAGGGCGTAGCATAGTGTGATGAGGAGGATGCTAGTGGCCCACTTTCAGGAGATTGGTTTGGGAGATTTGGGGTGAGTCACATGATCTATCTATCACTGTCCTTGTCCAGAATAATACAGACTTCTTAGAAGAGCCATTGTGGGAATCGGGTGATGGAAGGCTGGTGCCCAGCCTAGGAAGAGGCCCTGCGTGTGGTCCCTTCTGCCCATACCTGACCCAGTCCAGTGGCTGGCCCCCAGCGGTCTCAGCCCCTGTAGAAATCACTCAGCGTAGTAATGACCTTCCTTCTTGTCTTTTTCTTTAGGCCTGCCAACCACAGGTAGGAGCTTGGGGGCATCAGGGGGCATGCGATTCTGGATCAGGGGTTGGGGCCTAGGCTCTTGGTGCTTCTGCCACATGGATGGCTCCCTGCCCTGTCTGGCTTGGTTTTGGCCTGAGGTCTTGCCCCTTGGCTGTGAGGTGCCTGGCTGAGCTGGTGTGCTGAGGAGCGCGCTCTGGGCTGGCCCTGGGGCTGGGATGCTGCAGGCTCTCCAGGCCTTGTCTTCTGTCCCGGCAGGGGCCAGCTGGAGATCAGCAGCCTGGTGCCCCTGGGGCCCAAGTACGTGGTGAAGTGGAACACGGCGCTGCCCCAGGTGCAGGTGGTGGAGGTGGGCCAGGAGGGAGGCTCCTACGACAAGGACAACGTGCTCATCCAGCATGCTGGTGCCAAGAAGGCCTCTGCCGCGGGCCAGGCCCAGAGTGAGTACCTGCCCGGCTGCCGCCTGGGAGCAGCTGCCCAGGCTCGAGGGCCCATCCGGGGATCCCCGGGCTGACGGGCCCCTTGGCTGAGAGTCTGAGAGGCTCTTGCTAGCTTGCAGCCCTACACTGCACACAAACGCACACCTGTAACCCCACCTGCACATGCACACACATATCCTGCACAATCACACCTCCGCCTCACACACTGGACAGGTGCCCACTGCCCCCCTATACTAGCCCTATATGCCACCGTGCACGTACATATGTACACACATGCACGCACAGGTGCATCTGAGTCAGAACGTGTGACTTCCAGTCCTTGCCTGGCCGGCCATTGCCTGCCTCCCTGTGTGACATCAGCAGGTGTCACCTTTCTGTGCCTCAGTTTGCCTCTCTGGACTGTAAGGGGCCCAGGTAACACTTACCCTGCCCCCTACAGCCTTAGGGACCAGGCACAGGGCTGTCTGGATCCTCCTTCTCCTATCCTGACTAACCCCTCAGACTTTGTGGGACATGAGGATGACAACTCTGGGGTGACACTTGGTGGCCTCTGTCTTTGTCCACTTCTCTCCATCTTCGTGGTAGCTGCCGCCACTTAGCTCAGTGCTGTTGTCGTAGCTTCCTGGCTGCTGTTCTGCCCTCCACCCATCCCCAGAGCTAACTTTTCAAAACGCAGCTCAGATCTGTGTGCGTCACCCAGTACCCTGAAATCTACCAGGGACTTCCCCTCGCTCTCAGGATAAAGTCCCAGGTTCTCACTCCAGCCCACACGCCCCTCCTGGGGGTGTCCTCCCACTGCCCCTCCTTAGCCCACTCTGCCCCCTCACTCTCTGGGCTTGGCCACACTGGCCTCTTGGTTCAGAGGAGGGGGTGAACCTCCTCCTGCCCCCGAGCCTTCTTCTGCCTCTCCCTTTTCCAAGAGCTGGCTCCTACTGCCCTGTTTATCTACGTGCCTTTGCGCATCCTAGCTCAGATGGCACTCCCTCAGGAAGCCTTTTCTGATTCCTTCGGACCGGGCCAGGTACCCCACCCACCCCCTACTCTCAAGGCCAGTTATATCGGTGGCCAGTTGTGTCGGTTGCCGTCTCTTTTCTTGGCATCACTGCAGCTCTGCCTGGAGCTGGATCGAGGCAAGTGCTAACAATCGTTTGTTGAACAGACGCGGGATGCTGGACGGCAGAGCTATCGGAAAGCAGTGCTTAGCCGGAAGCGCCTTCCACAGGCCGGGAAGGCGCTGGGCTGCACTTCCCACTGGCTGGGCTCTGGGCTCTGTCCATCGCCTGGCCCTGGGGGTTGCCTCACGGGCCGTCAGCAGTTCTGGGCACTCCGAGGGAGCGATTGCATCATGCGGTCTTGCCCTTGGAGGGCCGGGCTGCACAGCTGCGCCCACGTCCAGATGCTGCGTCTCTTTCCCCTGGTCTGTGAGACAGGAAGGGCTGATTTGTGTTCCAACTCTCTGTTTCCAGAAGCCTCCCTGGGAAGGGCTCTTCAGGGCCTCTTTCAGCCCTAGCTTGACCCCCTTCCCCCACCACTTGGCCCTCACTCTGGGACCCCTCCTTCAACGACTACGGCTGCATTCTTGAAACAAGAGTAATATGCTGCCAGACCCCCCCTTAAAGGGGAAAAAGAAATTCTCATTGAACCTTGCTTGGCCTTGAATGATTTTTTTTATTATATTGTTATTCAAATGTGTGCAAATATAAGACTAGGTATAATAGATGCCTTATGCTCACACCCCTTGAACAACCATAAAACCAAAACAAAATCACAAATGGGATAAAAGTGAAGCTACAACACAGTAAAATTCAAATGAACAGCATTAATTTCGTGTGATGGATGGTATTGTTTTGCTGGAACCAAATGGCTCACAATATGGCTGTGGACCTCTTATGGGGCAGGTTTTTTTGAGGTCTCTGTGCCCATACCATGGGGTGCCTCATGGTGACCCACATTGCCCACCAGCTCCCCTGCAGAGCCCGTCTTTGTTCTTCATTCGGTGTGAACTTACCACTTACCTCTCTGTCCACCTCGCTCCTTGCTCCTTACTGGCGCCATTCAAGTGGCCCTGCTCACGTGGCTTTAAAGTCATTATATCCAGGATTCAGGATGTGCATCGGTTCTTTTAGATAATCATCTAAAGCAGAAGTCCTCAACCCTTGGGCCGGACTGGTACCAGTCTGCGTCACAGCAGGAGGTGAGCGGCAGGCGAGCAAGCAAAGCTTCGTCTGGATCTGCAGCCGCTCCCCAGAGCTGGCATCACTGCCTCAGCTCCACCTCAGATCATCAGGCATTAGATGCTCATAGGGTCACCGGTCCCTGGTGCCAAAAAGTTTGGGGGCCGCTAGCTTTCTCCCACCCTGGGATTCCATAAGACCTCAGCTTGAGAAACCAGGGTGTGGAGAATACAGCCCAGATGCCCCAGCGTGGCATTTAAGGACTTCCCCATCCAGCGGATCCCTCCTGCTCGATCTCTTGCTATCCCATCTCTCATGCCCCCAACCCTTCATCCGTATCATCAGCAGAGATCTGGACATCTTCACACCCCATCGCTGCCCCATCACCCCGATAACTTTCCCCCAGTACCTTCCACCGTCTGTGGTTGTGATTCACTGCTCCCCCGCACTTCCTCTCCTTCCCCTAGGGAGTGGGGGCCCTGTCTGTCTTGTTCACATCCGTCTCTCCAACATCTGGAATAGAACCTGGCACATAGTAGGTCGTCAGTAAGGTCTTGAGCAGCTTGCTGTTCACGGGCTTCCCCAAGCCGTGGTGCCTCTGCACATGCTGTGCTCCTTTTGGGCAGTGCCCACCGTTCTCCTGGCTCCGTGAAGGCTCCTCATCTCTTGCAGGCACAGTTGGTTCTCAGTCTTCTAGTCTCTTTTGACCCTTTGTATAGACCGAGTGTGGCCTGGATCACAAGTGTTAGGGACTTTACCTGTGATTGGATCTGTCCCCCCAGTAGACAGCAGTTTGGTGATGTTTCCTTCTGTAGCTCTGGTGCCATACCCAAGGAGCGGCAGCTCTCCTTTGCAGTGAGTTGTGTGCTTGGCTTCTCATCGGCACCCTCCCCACCCCTCAGGCTGACCTGGGTCTCTGTCTATCCAGATAAGGTGTACTTCGGCCCCCCGCGACTCTTCCAGGAGCTGCAGGACCTGCAGAAGGACCTGGCCGTGGTAGAGCAGATCACCCTCCTCATCAGCACGCTGCATGGCACCTACCAGGTACGCTTGGTGGGGCTCCAGGCTCCTCCCTGTGGGCAGTGCCCAGACTCAGCAGACAGAGTCGGGGGTTACTCTCCTGGCCAGTCCCCAGACGTGGCTTTGGCTCTGAGCTCCCACAAGCAGCAGGAGCGGCAAAGCTCCCTGTTGCTGCCTGGAAGTCTGGTGAGCGGCCTCTGGTTCGGGTTTAGTGGGGCCTGGCTGTGGGGCTTTTCTTTGTTGTTGCTGTTTGCATGGTGGCCTTGTAGCCCCTTCCTGGCCTTGCTCCATGCTGGAGAGGAAGCCTGCTGGGAGGGTGTATTCCTCTCAAAGGTGGGGTCTGGACCAGGGGACGGCATTCTGCCCACAGCCCATAGCAAGCTTCCAGGCTGGGCTCCAGGACTTCTCCCCAGTTCCTCTCCCCTGGGGCACCTTGACTGCTGCAGGGATCTGGTGTGGCTTTCGGGGTGTCAGCAGGCTGTGCGGTGACCTCATTGGCCTCCTCAACCCTAGAACTTGAACATGACCGTGGCTCAGGACTGGTGCCTGGCTCTGCAGAGGCTGATGCGGGTGAAGGAGGAGGAGATCCACTCGGCCAACAAGTGCCGCCTCAGGCTCCTGCTTCCTGGGAAACCCGACAAGTGAGAGGCGGGCGGCGGGCGGGGGTGGGGGGGCACTGGTGGAGTGGTGAGGCTTGAACAGGGCACCTAGAGCTGTCTCACTCGTCAGTACTGCTGCGATGTTGGCGTGTATGCACTGTGGGCCAAGCCCAACACAGCATTCGGCACGGAGTAGGTGCTCGTAGACAAAATGAATGAATGACAAACAAATACTTTTTCACCTGGGGTAAGCCCATCCTCTGTTAGGGTACTCGGACACCGTGCTGATGGTTGGTTCCATTTACACTGTGTCCTTTTCACTCACATCAGACTGTGTAGTCCCCTGGGACTAGGCCCTGGGTCTCCTCTCATAGACCCAGCCTCCCCCCAGCACTGCCCCTGTCCCCTAATGCCCACACAGCAGCTCGTGCTCAGTTGACCCTGGGCTGATGTTTGTGGAATGGATGACAACCCGGCGGAGATGGGGAAAGCTGTCTCTCGGATCCTCCCCCAGCTCTGTAAAGTTGATATTATTACCCCATTTTACAGATGAGAAAGGTGAGGCTCAGAGAGTTACATGACAAGCCCAAGGCCGCGTGGTGAGAGGTAGAGCTGGGTGCCCAGAGGTCTAACTGTGAAGCCTAGGCTGGTGCAGGGATGGGCTCAGAGCCCAGGTTTTGACCTCCTGAGTGGGGGGCTGTGGGGGATCGAGTGGCACAGGCACAGTGGCTGCAGGGAAAGGAGGACCAGAGCACTGTTGTTTGAGGCAGGGCCTGAGCCCGGGGCGCGAGGCTCAGGACTCGAGGCTGAGGGTCTGCAGTGTTGACCTCTAACCAGATTTGTCACTGACCTACTGAGTGGCCTCACATGGCTCCCTTCCCCATACACCAGAGGGTTAGTGACCTGGTCCTGCCCACCTCCTGGGGGCTGGGATGGCCCGTGGTGGGGAACAAGCCCCTGCTGCTCCGAGGTGACAGGCAGTGTGGTGACAACAGTGACTTTCGGCTGCCTCTGGCCTATACACAACCCCATTCACTCCTTTCTTCCTTCATCCGTGTGTCCATTCAGCAAACATTTACCAGGCAACTGCCCCGTGCCAAGTGCTGGGAACAGACCTGCTGGAGACCCATTCCTCCCTGTAGCTGCTTCTGGTTAGACACGTACAGGTGTCTGACCAGGCCCACGGAAAGCTGACCAGATGGAGCCCCGGAAGGGCCTCTTGAGTTGCAGCCTAAGAGGGCCGGATACCTCTGGCTTTGCTAGGCACCCAGGCCGAGGCACCTGGGGCCAAGCCGGGGAGTGTGGCCTGGTCACTCCGGGGGAGGTGCCTCCCTCCTGGGGCCATGGTGGGTGGAGGGACTCATCTCCCAGGGGCCTGAGGCTTTGCCGGGTGTGCCACCAGCTTCTCTGGCCATGCTGTGATGGTCTGAACAGACCTCGGTTGATCTCCGGGGTATGTGGGTTGAGTGGGGAGCTGGGTGCTGGCCCTTGTTCTGGGCACTCACACTCCTCTCCCTCCTTGCCACAGGTCTGGCCGCCCCATCAGCTTCATGGTGGTCTTTATCACCCCCAACCCCCTGAGCAAGATCTCCTGGGTCAATAGGTTGCACTTGGCCAAGATTGGACTCCGTGAGTAAAGAGCCCCAAGAGAAGCATCTAAGGGGGCAGGGGTGGGAGAGGGGCGGTTTGGGGTGTGCATGTGTGCGTGCATGGGGGCCATCCAGGCTCACGGGAGGCCCCTTAGTTGGGAGGTAGTGCAGTGGAGCAACAGCTGGAGCCGGGGTTCTGAGTCCTGAGACTCTGCTCAGTGACCTTGGACAAGTCACTTCCCCTTTCTGAGCCTCAGTTTCCCCATCTGTAAAGTAATGGGTATTGACAGAAAGTAAGTCGCTGGTTGCCAGGGACCTGAGGCGGGAGGAGGGGTGGGGGGGGTGAAGAGAAGAGGGACCGTTGAGTTTTTTATTTTTTTTGGTGGGAGTGATAAAAATGTTCTCAAATTAGATCGTGGTGATAGTTGCCCAACTCTGAATGTACCAGAAACCAGTGAAGTGTATGCTTTAAAAGGGTGGGTTTTACGGTAGCTCATTTATGTCACAGCAAAGCTGTTACCAAAAAGCCACGCAGGTTCGACTAAACTGATTTTTATCCAAGGATCTCCGTGTGATTCTTCTCCTCCTGTGTACCCCCTAATAACAATACAGATAATAACAAGCATCGTATTTACAGAGTGCTTCCTGTGTGCAAGCATTTTTCTGAGCATTTTACCCACCTCTTTTATTTCGTATTCACAATAGCTCTAAGAGGGTGATCTGTTGTGAACCCCTTTTTC
>NW_006436888.1:1288112-1308472 GCF_000325575.1 Pteropus alecto | reverse complement strand
TCTGAGCAGTTGGCCCCAGAGCCCACTCTCAATCCCTCTCCGTCCTGCGCCCTCGAGTTGGCGAGTTTCCGTCTGTCAGACCACACTCATTAAGTTATGATTACTTTACTCGCGTTTTTTGTGAACTGACACAAGGCCCGGGTCCTTGCCAGTCAGGGCCGTCACCATCTGCGATGTATGTTAGAATATTCCCATTCGCTGATTCCAACCAATAGCAGTGATCTTTTTGTTTTGTTTTATTTCTCATTTCTGTTTCTGCTGTGATCTTTTTATAGATAAGTATGTATTTCCACTAGGTTCTGAGACATTTCCAGACAGAAATCAGGATTTTTGTCCATGTCTTTCATCAATGAAAAAAAATATTTATCGCGTCTACGGTAATTTTAGGCATAGGGGAAAAAAAAAAAACCAATGACAAAAATAGAAAGAGTCCTGCCCTCAAGGAACTTACAGTTTAAGAGGGGCAGGTGGACATTAGTGAGGAGCAATCAACAGGGGTAGAGCTGGGTGACGTGACTGGCACCGAGCCTGGGGCTCGGAACTGCTGTCAGGGAGGACCTCTGAGAAGGTGACACCCGAAGCCGTATGGAGATCCAGGTGAAATGATCCAGGCTTCAGAAGAGCTAGTGCAAAGGTCCTGAGGCGGCCAGAGCTGGCGAATGGGGCAGGTGGAGGGGAGGGGGCAGGTTGTCTAGAAAGCCAGGGTGAGATACATGGGACCCGTTCCGGGCGCCATGAGGAGCTGTGTGTTGTAGCATCGAGCGCCGGTCAGCGTCATGATGCGATTTCTATTTAAGCAGGTCACTTTGGCTGCCGGGCACAGAGGGCATGTGGCTGTTGGGGGAGGTCGTGGAGGGGAGGTTGTGGCTTTGGAGGAGCTAGGATCAGAGGCTTCTGCCCATTCGATTTCTTCCTGGATCTGGAGCTGACATTGCACACACCTCCGCTGGATGTTTCTGGGTGACCAAGGCCGGGGAAAGGTGGAGGGAGGATTGTAAGCAGAGGCTGTCCCCAGCCCTGGCAGAGGACTGTGGGAATTTTGGCCCGACGAAACGCCGAGTTGTTGGTTCCCCTGCCTGCCAGGTCTTGGGCCACACGTTGTCCTGTGCAGCATTTGCGTCCTGGGCAAGCGCCTGAGTCGTGTTTGTACACCTGCTGTAAAAGCAGGTTAAATCTCCTGTTTGAACCCCAGATGCTTTGCTGAGTGGGGCTTGGTGTCGGAGGGAGAGGAGCTGACTGATGTGAGTATCTTGGTTCTCAGCTGCCTGTGAAGATGCTCAGCCACCCTACATCCGTGCAGTTTCACTGCAGCAAAAGTTTTAATGGAACCAGAGTCATTTGAAATCTTATTTGAATGCCTGGGTTCCCCTGGGGCTTGAATAATTTGTTCTTTTTATTTTGCCAGTTTGTTTTTTTTATCTGCAATGGCTGGCGGGGAGGGAAAAATAACATGAGCCCGTTAGGAATAGAATATGTTAAAAAAATTTATTCACAAAGGATGTTATTCCTTTAATTTTTTTTTCTGCTGTATCTTCCTCTCTCCCTGACTACAGTGTGCCAAGATCATAATCCACCGAAGATTGAGAAAGGACAGGGCTAGAGTCGGGGCACCTGGGATCCGGGAGGGGGTGTCAGTTCTGCCCCTTGGAAGGGCCGGGGTCCTGGGGAATCTGGGAACTCAGTTCATAGCATGGCCACTGTCATGCCGTGCGGCCCCGGGAAAGGCCGGCTTCTCCCGGTCGTTTAGACGGAGCTCCAGGAGCTCTTCCTCCTGCTGTGTTTTGGAGTCTTAGTGCCAAGCAAAGTAGAGCCAGGCTGCCTGAGTTCAGTTCCCTGCTCTGGTACTTACCAGCTCTGTGATCTCGGGTGACGAGTTAATTTCTAGATGCCCTGGATTTGCCATCAGAAAATGGGGATAATACCAGTGTCCCCCTCACAGGGCCCTTGCAAGCATAGATGGTGCATGGAGGGTGTCTGGGACGGCCAGCGGCTGGCATGTGGGTGTCTGCATCTCACAGATGGCCTAAGGTCACACAAGGTTTAGTGGCGAGTGGGGCCAGAATACCCTCCCACTTCTCTGCCAGTTAGGCTCCTGTTTGTCTGGGCTCTGGAAAAGGGTTGCAAGTAGAAGGCACCAGAGAAAGAAGAGGCGAGGTTGGGGGCTTCTGACCCTCCCTTCCTGTGCCTGTCCCCCCGCCCCCCCTCCAATTCTCAAAGCTCAGTATCTCTGACCTATGCGCCCCTGGAGCCTCTTCCACCATGGCCTCCTGCTCCTACCTCCCAAGAAGACCTGGGCCTGGCAGGCTGCGGGCTAATCCCGTGCTCACGGGGACATATCCTTGCGGCTGCTGCCGGGGGGTCCTCCCTTGCCACCCTGACTTGGTTGGTTTTCCAGCTTAGTCCTCACAGTAATACCATCATTCTTCCTAGCGATGGATCCACTTATGGAGACCTGAGCACAGCCGAGGTGCACACTGAGCATGCTCTAACCCTCATCTCCTTTAACCCCCAGCCATCCCTGAGGTCAGCCCTTGGACCTGCCCGAGCCCTTGGCTGGAAGCGATGGGTCTGCCCCCCAGGAGGGGGGCTGAGGTGGCTTTGGGGCATGACTTGGGCTTTACCCCAGCCGGCCTACCACGGCCACACACCTGGCCTCCCCAGACAGCAGTATCTCTGTCTGCAGGGGAAGGGTGTTTGGAGGAGGTGTGTGCTGAGGTCCCGCCAGTCCCCTCTATGCTGGGAGGTGTGAGAGGGGCCTCAGAGTCAGCCTTGGATTTGGGAAGGTAGAGGGGCAGCTGGGCTATCCACTGGGGCAGCTGTGACCGAAAGGCACAGCGCTGGGACTGAGCACTGGAGGAGTTTGGGAGGCAGGTCGGGGCTGGAGGGCAGGGCAGGCCAGCCACCCTCAAGCATAGTAATAGACGAGCCTCTTAACCAGGTACAGGGATCATAACGCGTACTGTTTCTAGAGTGTCTGGTGTGTACCAGGCCTTATAGCTCACAAGAGCTCCAAGTGGTCGGATTATTCCCGCATTCTCCAGATGAGGTGACGGGCCCAGAGAGGGTAAGTGTCCAGTGTGACACTGAGCTGGAGGCCGAGTTGGGACCTGCCAGGCCCCTTCTGGCACAGCCAGCCTGCTGCAGCCGGCAGGGCTGTTCTACAGGCTCGGAGGTGGCGGAGTGGAAGGGGACGTGGCCTCTTGCCCTGAGCTGTTCCCGCTGATCTCATGTCCAGTGGGTGCTGCAGAGCTGGGCGCCAAGTAAGCCCCCGCTTCATGTCAATTGGAAATCACAGCTTTGCTGTTGGTGCCAGTTCTTAATGTCACTTATCCCAAGCGAGCCTTCAATTTTCAGCCGCAACAGCCTTCTAATTTGGTCTCAGCCGCTTTGGTTTTGTGACAGGGACAATGGCAGTGGCAGATGGGAAGCAACCACTCCGTTTTCTTTTAACGTTCCCAGGCACAGGCAGGGAAGGCACCATCTGGAAGGAGAAGGTCAGATCATTAAAAAAAATATATACTAATAAATTACCGGGACTTGATGGGCTGTGGGTGGTTGGGGGTTGGAGAGGAAGGGAGCTCGGGGCGGGGTGGGTCATGTTCCCTGACTGAGCTCCAGGAGGCCGCCGGGTGAGGGGTCCGGTGCTCTGCCGGGCTCCCGTCAGGTATTGGTGAGGGTCTGCGTGACTGTGAGCTCGAGAAGGGGGATGCACTCAAGTCTCGCCCATCTTAATTTGCTGCCCAGGGGCTTGTCCAAGAACAGCGTAGCAGCGTGCTGTGAGCACCTACCAAAGAGACAGGTGCCGCCCCACAGCCTGGCCGGCGGTCTCGGCGATCACCCCCTGTGCTCACAGCACGCTGCTCAGCTCCTTGGCTCCTGAGCCCTGCCTTTGACTTCCCCCAGCCCCCGTTTCCTCAGGGTAGAATGGGTGATGTCCCCACCAGTGGCCGTGAGGATGAAATGAGACTGTCGGGACAGAGCTTAGGAAACTGTGAAGTGCGGTGCACACGTCTTTCTGTTACGGTGATGCCCACCCTCTGCTGTCGTTACCCTTTCCTTGATGGCCTCTCCTCCTCGGTGGCAGGGACCAGGTTTGATGTAACTCTGACTCCAGGGCCCAGTGGGATGGAGGCCCCGTCTGGGGAGTGAGCTCACCGCCCAGCGACTCTACCGCTTGAGGGAGCGGGGGCGGGCGCCGGAGCCCCCGCTGAAACAGCTCATCCGTGTAGGAACGCCTGACATTTGCGAACGTCCTTTAACTTCGCAAAGAACATCCACGCCTGCCACCTTATTCTGGCTTCTCTCGCTGTGACTGACACAGGCGCCACCCTGCTCTGGTGGCAGTGGAATCTTTTAAAAACCACTTGATTGGGGTATGATTGACATACAAAAACTGCACATTTTCAATGTATACAACTGGATGAGTTTGGAGATAAGTACACACCTGTGAACCCATCATCACAGTCTATGCCAAAACAAAGCCATCCCTTCCAAAAGTTTCTTCCTGCCCTCTTATTTATTATAATTTTTTGTGATAAGAATACTTAGCATAAGACCTACAGTTTCAGCAAAATTTTAAGTATAACATGGAATTGTTGGCTGTAGGTGCTATGCTTATGCCGTACAGACGATCTGTAGGGTTTAGTCATCTCGTACAACCCAAACTTTATGCCCTGTATTGATTTCTCTCATTTTCCCCTCCCTGACGGTGGCGTTTCTCCAGTGCTTGCTCTGTGCTGGGCGGGAAGGCTCTGTCATGACAGTTTACTCAATGACCTTGCTTTCCATTTCCAAAGCTTGAGGCACAGGCAGAGCCGCCTCCTCATTGTCCAGCGTCACCATGTCCAGGGTCAGTCATGCCCAGGGGTGTCATGGGGGGCTGGTTGCTGGAATACTGCCTGGGTTAGTGCAAAGAACCTGGGCTTTGAGTCAGACAGACCTTGGTCCCCATCTGGGCTTGGCCATCTAGGCATGCATGTGACCCGGTCAGCTTAATCCCTGAATGTCTGTCTTATCATCTGTCAAGTGAAAGTCATCATCTAACCGTGCTTGGTTATGGTGAAAAGGAAGCCAGGGGACACGTGTGGAGCACTTAGCATGTGCCTGGCGTGTGG
The DNA here is from genome assembly GCF_000325575.1 of Pteropus alecto. Lineage (NCBI taxonomy): Eukaryota > Metazoa > Chordata > Mammalia > Chiroptera > Pteropodidae > Pteropus > Pteropus alecto. Next base: position 1,303,358 of record NW_006436888.1, on the reverse strand, counting down.
ACACGGTGGGTGTGTCATAGCGGCGCCGTGTCCCCTGCTGTCAGGAGACCACAAAGGCAGTCGTCATATGCAATGACGTTGTATGGAGCGTGAAGGACGGGCTCCTTAGCAGAGAGAACTTTCTGGGAGAGATGGTGGTTTACTCACTTGTTCACTTATTCATTCTTTTGACCCGCGTTTGCTGAACACTTATTCTGGACAGGCAGCATGCCAGATGTCAGGGAGACAGTGGCGAACGACACAGCCCAGATCCTGCTGCCCTGCACTTACATTCTAGAGACGTATAGAGACAGGTCAAAAACGAGAAAGTGGACACCATGATTTTATATTGTGGTGAAAGCTATGCGAGTTTGGGTCTTTCCCCCTGGAAGGAGGGGGCCGCTGTAGCCAGGGTGTTTCGGAGGACTTCTTGGAGGCGGCAGTGTGTGAGGGAGCCCTGACCCATGTGAAGGAGCCACTGTGGAGAGGGCGGTTTAATGGATGCTGTTGAGCATCCATTTCAGGGGAGCTTCGAATGAAGCGGGAGAGCATCTTCTACTTCACCATCACCATCGCAGTCAGGTGTAAAAGCAGCTCGGCTGTGTCCTCACAGTCCCAAACTGTCTTGTTTGCCTGCTGGTTTGTGACCATCTTCCACCTCTAGAAGGTAAGGGCAAGGTAGCAGGGCCTGGGACGAGCTCAACATCTTAATGCCTTTGGAAATCCTTTTCTATCTATTATTTCACTGAATCCGCACAGTAACTGCAAGACGAAGGCATTTTTCAAAATCCCTGTTTCATAGAGGAAGAAATTGAAGCTCAGAGAGGTGGAACGATTTCCACAAGGTTGCTCAGCAAAAGGGCAGTCAAGCAGGACTCAAGCCTCAGGCTTCCTGCCTCCTTGCCAGGGACCCATAGCCATGACCGTGGAGTGAGGCCGGGTTTCATCTTGCGTGGGCAGGAGTGGTGCTGGGGGGCAAGTGGCTGGGTCAGTCCAGGCCACCGTGCAGGCTGGGCCTCTGCGGCCTGCGGTGTCTCCCTGGGCTTCCTGGGCTGCTCACTGCCCGCTTGGTCCTCGGTCCTTGGACGAGCTTCACCCACCTCCTTCCTCTTGCTGTAGGGGAGGAGAACCAGCCGGGCTGGCTATGCCTGGACGAGGACAAGAAGAGCAAAGCCCCGTTCTGGTGCCCGATCCTGGCCTGCTGCATCCCCGCCTTCTCCTCCCGGGGTCTCAGCCTGCAGGTGAGTGGAGCCGATCTAGCTGAGTCTGCTGCGAAGGTGGCTGTGGTTCCTTTTCTCTTGGGAGAACCAAAGTTTCCAGGCTGTGCCACAGCGGGAGAGGCCCAGGTTCCAGATCCAGCTTTTCACTTTCTTAGCGATAGAGCTGGTCAAGTCTTTTCGTTGGTCTAGGAGTCAGCTTCCTCACCAAAAAAGTTGGGGTAGTTGCCTTCTGTGGGTCAAGTGAATGGAAAGTTCCATTGTTTTGAGCTAACAAATAGCAATGATCTCATTAGTCGATGGCATGATTCCAACCCAGATGATAGGCCGGAATATGCCCAAGGGGCTGTGCCAGACTTTGTGGGTTGGTCCCTTGGTGGGTTGGAGTCTGGTGGAAGCCAGCTTTGGTGTGGGCGGGGGGAGGGGACAGGACATGCTCCATAGCCATCATGCATCCCCTTTATCAAGAACCTACAGAACTTTGTAAGTAGATGTTTCTAGATCTGTTTCTCAGGTAAGGACCCCCTAAGGCTCAGACAGATGACATGACTTTCCAAAATGACACAGCCAATAAGGATGGGTCCAGGAATCGTAACCTCGCTCTGCCTAATTCTAACACCAGTGCTTTTCCCTCCACTGGTCACCTGTCCCTGATGTGCTGGCCAAGCTCACTCCTTTATCTGGAGCAGCTGCTGCCCATCTTCCTCCCAAGGAGGGGAGGTCATCTGCGCTTGGGGAGGGGAGAGCAAGCTTGGGACCTAGGCCCAGATAGGGAAGTCCCAGGAGACCAGCTGATTGGGCTGCATATTGGGGCTCTAAGTAGCTGAAAGTACATACTGTTGAGATGTCAATTCATTCACTAGTTCATTCATTCATTTGTCCATTCTGCATATAATTTTTGAGCATTTGCTGTGTGATAGACCCTGTGCTGGACACTGGGAATATAGTGGTAACCGAAATATACAACGTACCCTCGTGTAGTTGTGATCCGCGCTCGGAGAGTCGGGCAAGACCCTGGCAAACAGAAAGAAATGGAAAAGAGCGACACGTGTTATAAAGAAAATAAATCGGATAGCTACAAAGATGGGGCCAACATAGTTAGGGGGTCAGAGAGGACCTCTTGGGGGAGCTGGCATTTAAACCGGGATCTGAATAGCAAGAAGGAGGAACCCCACGAACGCCCAGGGTAAAAATATCCCATATAGACAACGCCAACACAGAGGCCCACGATGGGTGCAGCTGGGCAAGTTGGTGCTGCTGCCGGCATGGCCATGGCTGGGCGAGCCAGGAGGAGAGGCCGGCGGTGAGGCCCGGGGGTGGGGGTTGAGCTGGGCCGCACCCGCTTCGCAGCCCGGGTCCCGTTTGGGTTTCATTCTCAGAGCAACGAAAAGCTGAGGCTGGCTCTAAGCGGGGCACTGGCGTGGTCTGATTTATGTTCTGGAAAGATCGTCTGATCCTTCCGGCTGTCGGGTGAGAGGACCGTGGACATGAAGCGGGCATGACGGGAGACCGAGAGAGCCACACAGCTTAGTACGGGGGACCTGCCAAGACGCGGCGGGGCTGACCGACAGACTTCGGGGTGGGGAATGGTCTCCGTCTTCCCTGAGGGCCTTTGGCCCTCTTGGGACTATAGGACTCTGGTCGTGCCCCCATAGGCCACACCCGGGTGGTGGAGTCACACACAGGCTGCTGCCCCAGGGCAGAAGAAGCCCCCACCCAAGCATGGAGCCGTCTGCCTGCTCACATCCGGGAGATGAGGGCCCCAGAAGCTCCTCATGTGGAGCTCTCGGGCCGGGGACGTGCAGGCCGGAAGCGCCCTCAGTCCCCTCCAAAGCCCTCTGCCTGCCAAGGGAACCACGAGTCAGCGGGGGCAGTATGCCTCTGGAGCTCCTGAGGGACGTACCAGAGCCTGCGTGTCCCCATTTGCTGGTCCCTAAGATATCCTCCCACTGCCTGTGCCTGCCTCCCAGCCCGGACCAGACAGATGCGCCCCTCAGCACCTCGCTGGCAGCAGGTGAATTAGGGCCTTGGAATGCCAGCGCCTTGTCTGGTTTCTGTGGGAAAAGATGTGAGCGTGTTGGCTGCTGCCTGGGGCCTCCCTCCCAGCACATCACCTCTCCTGGGGCCTGGGCCCCGGGACCTGGGACTCTGGCTCTGCGACTGGCCTCGTGGGAGCCAGTGACCAAGGCTGCCCTCCAGGAAAGCCCGCTGGCCCCAGTCCCTGTCCCAGTGTAGGTGTGATCCGCGCTCATACTGCCAGCTGGGTGAGGGAGTGTGTTTGGGTCTTTCCCTCAAGGCAACAGGGACGCTGGGGGCTGAATGAAGGAGCATTTCACAGTGCTGACAGGTGGCCAGTGGCCCCACACTGGTCCTTCTGACTCGAAGGAATTGGTTGGGAGAGGGAGAGAGTGTTGGCGCTGCCCTGCAGGTCCCGGCCGTGCGACATCAGCGATGCTGCGTCGTCAGTGTGTAAATGGGGTGGCTGCAGCGGGTTCCAGTGAGGACTCAACGGCACGATCCAGGTCCAATGTGCCTGCTGCGTGGCATGTGCCCGGAGTTAAAGGAATTAAAGCAGATGACCGACGACGTTTTAATCCCCAGGAAGGAAAGTCCATCGGTGTCTTTTGGGGGGATTTCTGAAAGCCTGACTACTGAGGTGTCAAGAGGTTCTCCTTGGGTCCCCAAGTCCATCCAAACTGGAGGCCTGTCCCTGGAGGGCAAGGGGAGGGCCCAGCACAAAGCCATCCCTCCGTGGGCCAAGGTCCAGCCAAGAGGCCTGGGGACAGGGGTCTGGGGAGGGGACGGGGGACCGCCCACTCTGAAGTGCTTTAAAATGCAAGTGCCTTGGGACGCCTGGGAGGTGGTTGTAGCCCAGACCTAGAGGGTCAACGGCCAGGCTCCGTAGGCCTCAGTGTGCTCGCTGAGCGGCCTCCGTCCGGGCTGACAGCCTCTGTCGGCCAGAGCTGCGTGCTGTTTGTGAGGGCCGTCACCGGACTGGCACAGGTGCTCATCTGTTACAGCCCCTCCCCTCACTCACAGGATTGTTTAGCTGACCGAGTGAGTTACGGCAGGTAAAGTGCTAGAACATCCCACAGGAAGTCCTTGGTGAGCAGAGGTTGCTACCGGGTGCCCAGCCCTGCGCCAAGTGTTTTATGTCCACCCTCCGTGGTCCCCAAGACCGTGAGGACTGTTCTGTGGGTCACCCAGCCGGTAGCTGCCTCTAATGCCTGCTCCTGCCAGCCTGACGCCGTCCCCCTCTGCACTGCGTGAGCACCTGGATTTGGGGGAGCCGGCTTCTTGGCACAGACAGGACGTCTGGGTCCAGGAGTCGTTTTGAGTTGTTGCCATCACCTTGGACTTGGGCTCCGTTGACTCGGGATTGCCATGGGAACGCCTGAGCCAGGACTGCGGTCGCCCCGGCCCCACAGAGAGGACAGGAGCAGTGGCCCAGCGGAAAGGGCAGGGCACCCAGCTGGATGTGGCCAAAAGCAGAATGATGGGGAGCAGGGTCCTGGGGTGCGCAGGTGGCCTGGCAGCCAGCCAGGCAGAAGTGGGGTCCTGGAGTGCCGAGGCCTCCAGCATGGCCTCTGGGTAGAATTCAGCCAGAAGGGGCTCTGGGCCAGGAGTCGAAACTGAATTCCAATCCTGACTCTGACACTAACTTGCTGTGTGACCTTGAGACAGTCATGTCTCCCTCCCTTCTTTCCCAAAGTTCAAGTTCGTTGACTCCTAAATAAGGGAGCTGGAGGAGGTGACCTTTTTGGGCCTCCTCACCCATGGCCATTAGAAATTTTGTTAGAATTTTCCAACAGGGCCGGCTCTGGCCGGGGCCTTTGGCACCAGCAGAGGGCAGCACCTGCCTGGCAAAGGGTCAGTGGTGGCCACATTCCTCAGCGGGCCACCTTCAAAACAGCCTCCACTCTGCCTCCTGCCCCTTCCATCTGCCTGGGGTTCCAGTAAGACCCTTGAAAGGGCCAGGCCATCTCTTTGCATTGCTGTCCTGGCCAGAGAGACAGATTGGCAGGATTTAACTCGGGAAACAGGTCCCAAAGAGCCACCCAGCGTGGGTCTTAGGGAAGCAGTTGCAGGAGAATCAAGCAGCTGGTAGCTGTGGGTGACAGCCCATTACAGCCGGAGCTCCAGGTCCCCATGGGCAGCCTGCCCAAGCCATGTGGCCCTCTGTCTTGGCGGGCCCGTCTACAGGGTGGGTCTGATGATCTTGGGGCCTCTCCTCGATTGTACTTCTCTGGAGACACCAGGAAGGCCAGGGAAGGACGTGGGCGCAGTCCAGGCTCTTGTCCCATGCCTTCTCTGTGGCCTAGGGCAATCGCATGTCCTCTGTGGGCCTTGTTGTTCCCATTTGTAAAATAAAGGGAGGGGGCGGGTGTTTGTTAGTGGTTTTTAATAAATCTTAACTGGCAGCTGCTCAGTTTGGAAAATCCTCAGGGAGCTCAGATATCATTCAGGCCGCTTCCAGCCAGAAGATTCTAGGAGACCAAAGGTCAGAATTCAAATAAAAGTGCATAGGAGCTGCCTGGTGATCCTGGGAGACCTGGATCACTTTCCCGCCCTGCCCTTAGGGATTCTCATTTGGGGCCTAAACAGGGCCCAGGAATCTGCAGGTTTAACGACCTCTTCCCCACAGATGGTTCAGAGCAGGTTCTGCTGCCTAATGTTGGCCTCTCCGGCACCTCCACACTTAATCCTGTGTGTGCCATCTCTGTCTCTACAGCTCGGGGCCCTGGTCCACAGTCCTGTCAGCTGTCCCCTGCTGGGCTTCTCGGCGGTCAGTACCTCCCTTCCACAGGGCTACCTCTGGGTGAGTAGCCGCAATGCCCAGCCAGGAATTCTGGCCTCAGGACAGGAGCAGGGAGCGTGGCATCTGGGCGGGGGTAGGTGGTGGTGGTGCTGGAGAAAGCCATTTGCTTGCTGGCCCCCATTTTGTGCACTTTACCTGGTAAGGGCTTCCTGGGAACCTCTGTCCTGGACTCTGGGCTCACCTGGCAAAGCCTCACTCTATTCCAATAGGTGATGCCCCCATGCTCCTTGTGGTGCAGACTGAGCCCCACCATAGACACCCTGAGGTTCCAGCCTCACCACCCCTCTGGCCAGCCTCTAACTCCTCCTGCTTATTACGCCTGTGTCCAGGTGCTTGGCAGGAAACTCTGGTTTACCCTTCAGAGTCCAGCCCAAATGTCCCCTCTGAGAATAATTTGCTCTTCACTGTTTCTCTAGTATCTAGCACATGGTGCATCCATCCATCCATTCATCTGTCCATCCGTCCATCCATTCATATATTCATCCATCCCGCCATTCATTCAGCAACTATATTTTGAGTGCCTACCATGTACTAGACACTGAGGTAAAACAGTAAACAAGGCAAGAAGAACCTTTTAGAGGCAGAGTGTATGTTCACTATTCGTTGGCTGAAATTCACCCTAATGTCAAGGAAATAGAAAGCTGACTGGGTATCTAGTCCGCTTTAGTTCCTTACCTGGTTTCTTCAGGCCCTGAATCTAACTTGCTGCCATGGCAACTGGGGACAAGTAGAAGTTTGGGACAGGCCACTGGGAGAGCAGGAGCTCAGCTCCGCCTCTGCCCTCGTGTTTCCTCTGACGGCCTCTCTGGTCTCTGCCCCAGGTCGGGGGCGGGCAGGAGGGTGCAGGGGGCCAGGTCGAGATCTTCTCCCTGAACCGGCCCTCGCCCCGCACGGTCAAGTCCTTCCCGCTGGCGGCCCCTGTGCTCTGCATGGAGTACATTCCGGAGCCCGAGGAGGAGGAGAATGGCGATGGAGACGGAGACGAGAGTCACACAGCTGCTGACCCCTCGGCCGCGGTGCATCCGACAATCTGCCTGGGGCTCCAGGATGGCAGGTGAGGGGCCTGAGGATATGCGCCTGAGACAGCCAGGGGCAGGGCTGGGCAGGTGAGCTGGGGGTTTTTCCTCAAGCTTTCCAGATCAGCTTTTCGCCCACCAACTCCTGCTTGGGAGGAGGAGGGTGGCTCCGTTTCTTGTCTGTAAAGGGGAGTGGTTAGAATCCCGCCGATGCAGGGCCACGGTGAGGGTCCATGACCTAGGACATGTGGGCCTTCAGTTCACTGAGCTGTCATTGAGCTGTCATTGAGCGTCCAGCCACCTGTGGCCTCAGCTCCCCTTGCAGAGAGGGCGAGGGTCCCGGGCGTGCCCAGGTCGTGAGATCCGCTGGCAGAGAGGCCTCCGCCAGTAACACGTGCCTCACAGCAGCCCTGTCGGGAAGTGTTTCCTGTTTCCCACCCAGGAAACTGAGGGAAGAGCAAAAGCTGACATAGGGAGGACCAGCTCAGAGACCCGAGAAGCTCCGTGAAGTCCGAGTCTGGGTCTGCAGCTCGGTGCCTAGGAGGGGCGAACACCGTTTTTGTTTTTAACAAGAGAAAATTTACATAACATAAAATTCATCATTTCAAAGTGTACAATTCAGTGACTTTCAGTGCATTCATGATGCTTGGCCATCACCACTGTATAGTTCTAGAACATTCTTATCACCCCAGAAACAAACCCTGTACCTACTCCTGGGAACCGCTGATCCGCTTGTCTCTGGATTTGTCTCCTCTGCACATTTCATAGAAATGGAATCTCACAGGATGTGGCCTTTTGTGCTTGGCCCATTCTCCCTCAGCCTAAGGTTTCCAGGTTCGTCCATGTAGCACGTGTCCGTGCTCCGTTCGTTTTGACGGCCGTCAGGTAGCCCTCAGTGCCCCAGTTTTTGGGGAGGACCGAGGCTCGGCAGCCTGGGGTCAGTCATCTGGAAGGTGGCATGGCCGGCTTCGCTTTTGGGTCTGCGTGACCCTGAAGAATGTTTTCTCAGCACCTTTGTCGTGCCGTCTGGAGCCCTCCTGTGTGCAGGGGCTGGGGAGGGCACCATCCTCAAAGGCCACTGTGGAGAAGTGTGAGCTTCCAAAGCTGGGGCGATGGCCTGGTCGTACAGCAGGGACCTGCCCGAGCAGAGGGGAGCCCCAACCCCTCTCCCCAGGAGGGTGTGCGGGGCAGTGGGTGGGTGGCGGGCTATGGGAGTCACTTGGGCCTCTTCCCACAGCATCCTGGTTTACAGCAGCGTGGACACGGGCACCCAGTGCCTGGCGACCTGTAGGAGCCCAGGCCTGCAGCCTGTGCTCTGCATCCGGCACAACCCCTTCTACTTGTTTGCCGGCCTGCAGGATGGGACCCTCGCCGCCTACCCTCGGACCAGCGGTGAGGATGGGGGGCTGGGGGCAGTGGGGGCAGCCCTGGGCACGAACCAGGAGCCGGATCCTGTCCCTGAGCGGTGTGGGAGGCAGGCCAGGGAGGCAGCTCAGACATGGAGTGGGGCATATAACAGCTGGGGGTGGGGGCTGGAGATGCCTGCTCCCCACTGGGGTCCCCACCGGAGTGGGGTGCTCACTACTGCACAGACAGTACCGCCCTGTAGTGGATAAGAGTAGGGATTCTAGGCTCAGACAGACCTGGCTTCAGGTCCAGGCTCTGCCCTGATGACAGCTGTGTCCCTTGGTGAGCGGCTTCTCTTTACGCCTCGGTCTCCTCATCTGTAAAATGAAAATAATGGTAGAACCGTTTGTGCATGGGCACTGGGCACTGGCAGGTTAAACAACCCAGTGAAGGCAAAGCACAGGGCCTGGCACAGCGAGTGCCTAGTGGAGTCAAGCATTTTAGTCTCTATTATCGTATCGAGCCATCGATGGCACAGCTGATAACGTCTGGAGAGCAAGGCTAACAGTGTTTGAGCTGCTATGTTCCAGGAACCTGGAAAAGTGCTTAATGTTTGCCCATTATCTTAATTGTCACCACAGCCCTTGAGAATTGCCTCCTCTCTACGGACCCGATGCTGAGACTAAGGGAGGGGATACGGCTTGTCCACAGCCACATGTGTGCTGTGGCCGCCTGTCCCCTGGGGTTTGTTCGGCTCCCAGTTTGATGATGGTGAGGGATGGGTGGAGAGGGTCGCTGCTCCCCGGTGCCCCCCGGAGGGGGCTGGAGGGTCTGAAGCCCTGTGGCCCCCCCGTTCCCCTCCCGCTCGTCCCCACGAGCCTCTAATTGCTGCGTCATCACAGCCTGTTGCAGGGTTATAAACGGGTATTTGTACTGAGCTGTTTTTTTTTTGCCACTTGGCACTGTGTTGGTATTTTTAATTAGCTTTTGATAAGGCATTTATAGTTTTTAATTAAAGGGGGAAGAGGGAGGGAAAAAATTCCTCTCACCGTCAGAGCGTGAGTGTGAATGTAAACATGGGCTCAGATCTTCGGAGATTAGACAAGGGGTCCAGAGGGACCTGCACCCCGGTCCCCGCCGAGCACTGCGAGCCCCGTCTGGCCGCAGTCTGGCCCTCTTGTCCCCAGTTCGGGCTGCCTTGGCCCTTCCCCTCTCGGTTCCTGACTTATCAGGCTGTGGGGAGCAGAGGGGGTCTATGAGTTTGCTGGAGCTGCCCTAACAAAGTGTCACCGACTGAGTAGTTTAAACGACACAAATTTATCGCCTCACGAGTCTGGAGGGTAGAAGTCCAGGATCAGGGGGGTGTCAGGGCCACGCTACCTTGGAAGGTGCCCGGGAAGGACCTGTCCCAGGCCCGTGCCCCAGCTGCCGGCAGTCCCTCGGCCTGTGGCAGCATGACTCCAGTCTCCACATGGTGTTCTTGTAAATAGTGACACTAGTCATTGGATTAGGGGCCCACCCTACTCCAGTAGGACCTCATCTGCAACAACCCGACCCAGATAAGGTCACATGCTGGTTGTGGGAGTTAGGACTTCAACGTGTGAATTTTTAGGGGGCACAATTCAACCCATAGGGGGTTTTGTATGTAACTATTGGCTTTCAGCCTGGGGTTGGGAAATGGTAGTTTGTCAGCCAGAAGGACCATCGGGCACCATTGAACTCCACACCCTCATTTTCCAGGTGGGAAGGGACTCTCCAAAGTCTCAGGGGTGAACCAAGACCTGAACTCAAATGTCCTCTCTCTGGGCCTAGAGCCCTCTCTAGATGGCAGGGGGCAGAGTTAGAGGCCGACTGGCCTGGAGGAGAAGGTCGAGATGCTCCACCAGCTTTCCTGACTTGCCAATGTCTGTCCACCAGATATTTACTAAGCACCTACTACGTGCCATGGGTTCAGTGGCCAGCAAAACAGATGTGACCCTGCCCTTGCAGAGTTTATAGAGGGAGTCAGAATTAGTCACGTGAACAAACAGGGAGCTTATGATCATGCTGAGGGTCCTAAGGGAGGGAACAGATGTCATGTGAGAGCCTGACTGTTCTGGGTGTGGGGTGGGCTGGTCGGCGAAGGTCTCTCCAAGGAGCAGGATCCTGAAGCTGAGTCCCACAATGGCCAGGCAAGTGAAGAGTCGAGTGAACGGTGTTCTTGGCAGAGGGACCAGCACGTGCAGAGGCCTGGCGGCAGGAGAGGGGTCGTTCTGGTGGGGGGCCCAGAGAGGAGGCTGTCTTGCTGGGCAGTAGGCAGAGGGGGAAACGGTACGAGGCAAGGTCTGGGGCCAGACCTGTGGGCCTCGGGTTTGTCTCAGTTGACGGGAAGTAGATAGAAGTGTTGGAAGTGGCTGAGCACTGTGCCTGCTCTGGCTGGGAGACAGAAGAGGCAGGAGACTGGCTGGGAGGCTGCCGCAGCCTGCTGGACAAGTGAGTCTGGGTCACTCTCTCCTCCTGAGCCCACCGTCAGTGCCTTTGGTTTGGCTTTGGCCAGGGAGGCCTCTGGGAGGGTGCGGGGGGGACTTGCCTGGTGCCTCCTGTGGTGTCCTCCGGAAGTGGCCAGGGCAGGAAGGGAGACTCTTAGGAACTGCACACAGTGTGGGGTGGGGCGATTCCTCCCCATTGCCTTTCTCCGGGGCTGCGTGTGTCTGGCTCTGGAATCATCAGCCTGGCCCCTGACCCAACTGTGTGACCTCCTCCAGACTCACCAAGGCCTTGGCTATGCCTAGATACCCCACCCCACCCCAGCCCCAGAGCCCTGGGCCTGCAGAAGCCCCCTCTGGCACCCCTGGTGGCCTGGAGGGTCTGGGAAATTGAATAATCCAGACCCTTATCCTGGACTCCCAGTGGGTATTTGATATTTGTCAGTATTTATAGTGACCGGTTTCTGTCCTGCCTGAGTTTGGCTGAGACCAAGACTGGATAAAATTGGCAGTTCTGGCTCGTGGCAAGAGGGCAGGACCAGAAATATTAAGTAAAATGGGCAGAAACCAGCCTGCAATTTGCCCGAGTCCTGATGGACCTGTGGAATCAGCAGCTTAGAGATGGCTGTAAGGAATTGGAGGTCACCAGGCCACTTGGAGTCCCAGGCTATCAGGACCACAGGGTCCTTAGAGTCCAAATTCTAGCTGACGGATGGGGAAACCAAGGCCAAGAACAGTCTGGCCATGGCGTCAGTCTGCCCTCAGAAGCCTCTGCTCATCTGCATTCTACATTCATTCATTCTCTTGTTCATTCATTTCGCTCACTCAGCAAATATGTCTTCAATGCCCATGAGGTGCCAGGCACTGAGCAGGACATGGAGACCCAGAGGGGATCTGGGGGCCACTGTCCCTGCCCAGTCCTGTGTGTGAGCAGAGCTGCCTCCCCCATCTCTGAGAAGGCACGGGAGCATGACCAGGCCTGGGTGCAGGTGTGGGAATGTCCCTGGTTACATGCTGGGGACGTGGGCCAGGGTCACTTCCTGGAGGAGCCAGATGATGGAATTGTAAGGGAATGGGCTGAGGAGGCAGGCAGCCTGGGGTCGAGACCCAGCTGTGAGATTGGGCTTGTTGCTTCGCCTTTTAGAGCCTCAGTTTCCTCACCTGTAAAATGGGGGTGAAGGCAGCCCAGATGCACAGAGTGGTTTGTGAAGACCAGGTACAATCCGTCACACAGGTGCCTGGATGGGCCCTGGAGTGTAGACTTGTGCTCGTTACCGCCCATCTAAATGGTCGTTACTGGTGTTATTACCGACCGGCCACAGGCTGCCCTTTGGGCTCCTCTTGGTCTTGGTGACTTTCACTCTGTGTGCTGCCTTCTGGCTCCAGCTGGATCTGGACCCCCGAGGAAGATCTGCAGGCCGGGGGAGGAAGGCCGCCATTCCTGAAGGAGCCATTGCTGAGCCAGGGCCTTCATCTCCATCCGGCAGTGTGAGGGCTGGTGCCAGACCCAGATGAGTAGGATGTCACACCGTGAGTGTGTGTGCGTGTGTGTGTAAGTGTGTGAGTGTGCACGCATGTTCCAGAACATGTCGCGTGTAGCTGAAGCCACTGGAGGGGAAGGAGTGAGGAGGAGGGGGTGGATCCCCGACCAGGCTGCGGGGGGCTGGCCCTGCCCGGAGCTCAGAGTGCTTGTGTTTAAAACCTTAGGACTGTAGCCCGTGAGGGCTGGGGAGAACCTTAGAGGTTCCGTCCCCTGGAGGTGCAGATGGGGAAACTGAGTCCCAGCAAGGGGACTCGTCTGGTGTCCTTTTTCATATAGTAATATCGGTATTAAATTTTATCAGTTATCCTTCTGTCCCAGAGCCTGGACTTTTTGGAGGGTTTCTGGAGATGCCCAGCAAGTGGAGGGGTGGTCGGTGCGCACCTGATCCTCAGGGGTGGCAGGCTCTAGCCCCTACCCCAGCTAGCCACGGCCATGCCGTTCCAGGAAAGGGCAGGGCAGAGACTGCAGGTAGTCATCACTGCTGTGCACAGGACAGAGCCCCCATTTTTCAGTTTTCGGGATGTCATCCCAGTATCCCCAGGTATTTCCTGGGGAGAGGGTCCCAGTCCCCACCTGAGCCGTAGTGGCGGGAGCTCCAGGTTTTGGCTACAGGCACTACTCACCTATGGCCACTGGGGGGCGCTCAAAGCCTTGCATTTTTGTGGCTCTGGCGTTCTGGAGAAGGTCAGCGTCCCTCACGGAAGCTTGGCCGCCTTGTGGTCACTCGCCCTTCCTGGACTCTAGTTATGGCCCCAGAGCCCTTTGGAAACTCTGAGAACCTGAGAGGGCAGCAGGGGTCAGGGCAGGAGGCTACGGCCAGAGTCAGCGGAATTCCAGTCCTGCTTGGCCCGTCACCCCTTGGGGGTCTCAGCTCTCTGGGTCTCTGTTATTGCAATAGCCCAGTGGAGTCAACACCTTCTTCCACAGACTGTTGTGTGGTGGGAAATGACATCAAACAGTAGGAGCTGATGAGCGCCGGGCACATTCGGGCTGGCTATTTAAATTCCCGGCATCTCTGTTTCTTCAGTTGTAAAACAGGATTAAGAACAGAACGCACAGGCTGGGAGTGAAGGAAGGAAGTAATTCATGAAGAGAGTGCCTGGCAGGCAGGTATATAGTTGTAGGTAGCCACGGCTGTCAGCTCTCCTTACTGTGCGCCAGCCCTGTGCCAAACAGTCCACGTTTCATTTGACCCCTGAAGCATCCCGTGAGGTACAGGCACGGCTGTCGTGCCCGTTTTACAGAGGAGGAAACTGAGGCTCGGAGGGGTTAAGTCACCTGTCCTCATTCATGCAGAGGTTTAGAGGCTGCAGCTGGGATTCTGGCTCAGCTGCTTCCCACGTGCCCATGTGCATGGGCTGGAAAGAACGGGCGTGTATTTGGGAGGGGGGATTCCTGCGCCCCTCCTAGCTGAGCCGGGAGTCTGCCCATTTTAAGTAGGACAGAGGGTGGGAGGAGAACCTATTTTACAGGCAGGGAGGAGAGGGAGGGTGGGGAAAGCCTGGGAGCGGGGTGCAGAGGTGGTGGGGAGGCTGGTGTGTCCTCTGTAGCAGGGGCCCCCAAACCTCGGGTCGTGGACTGGTACCGGTCTGTGGCCTGTTAGGAACTGGGCTGCACAGCAGGAGGTGAGCGGCGGGCCAGCAAGCGAAGCTCCATCTGTATCTGCAGCCGCTCCCCGGCGCTAGCATCACCGCCTCAGCCCCACCTCAGATCAGCAGGCATTAGATTCTCATAGGGGCACCGGTCCCTGGTGCCAAAAAGGTTGGGAACCATCACTCAAAGGACTCTTTGCCATGCCCCAGGCAGTGGCTTTCATATACCCTGGTGGCCCCTCCAGCTCTGTGGACAGCATGGCTCCATCACGCCATCAGCCCCTGGCTCAGAGGGAGGGTCTGTGAGGGGACAGCTTTGCCCTCTTCCCAGGGACCTGGTGGAGGGAGTGTGGGGGTGGCTGGCACTGGCAGGCCAGCGGCAGGCTCCGTCCTGCCTCCCAGGCCCAGCTGCTCCTGCCTGTCTTTCCGAGGTGTGCCCCCACTTCCTCCTCAACCTCATTTCCCACCTGGCACCCCGGCAGGACAGGGCAGCCACTGGGGTTCTGTGTGGCTCGAGAGAAAAACCAGTCTCAGTGAACACTGCCCTCGGCCTGTCCTGAGGTGAGCCTGCATCGCTGGGCGGGCAGGTGAGAGCGTTGCTCAGTGCCAGGCCAGGTCCTCTGGTTCGTTCTGTCGTAGGGGTGGGACATAGATGAAGGCAGCTGGGAACAGCCACCATCCCCCCTGGGGGGCCACAGAAATGGCCAGAGGGTCTCGTGGAGCCCGGCTGGGCCCCCACTGCGGGCTGTGGGTCCCGAGGGTCGAGGAGCCCTGGGCCCTGACCTGCTCTCCCTCTATCTCTCCAGGAGATGTCCCCTGGGACCTGGAGAGCCCGCCCATGTGCCTGACTGTGGGGCCAGGGCCCATCCGCACCCTGCTGAGCCTGGAGGACACTGTGTGGGCCAGCTGTGGGCCCCGGGTCACCGTCATGGATGCCACCAGCTTGCAGACTCAGGTACTGGCCTTTCCTGGTGGCTTGTGGGGTCCTCGGCCGGGCACCCCTTGCTGACTCTTCTTACCCTCTACCTGGCACTGCTCTCTGCTCTCATGTGTGTCTCAGGGAGCAGTCAGAGTTTGTCAGGAAGCAGAGGGGACCCATGATCCCCACTGGGCCCAGCCCTTTGCCCCCACACACATCCCCGGGGCTGCCATGAGGGGAAGGGTCCAGACTGCACCAGGCTGTGAGCCGCACCCTGGCTGTGTCCGTTGCTGCCCGTGGAGGTGGAGCTGGGGTCCCTGCCCTCGCACTGGCATCTCGGACACAGCTG
>NW_006436888.1:1268557-1285761 GCF_000325575.1 Pteropus alecto | reverse complement strand
AGGGGTTGGGGGGGTGGCTGGCACTGGCAGGCCAGCGGCAGGCTCCGTCCTGCCTCCCAGGCCCAGCTGCTCCTGCCTGTCTTTCCGAGGTGTGCCCCCACTTCCTCCTCAACCTCATTTCCCACCTGGCACCCCGGCAGGACAGGGCAGCCACTGGGGTTCTGTGTGGCTCGAGAGAAAAACCAGTCTCAGTGAACACTGCTCTCGGCCTGTCCTGAGGTGAGCCCGCATCGCTGGGCAGGCAGGTGAGAGCCTTGCTCAGTGCCAGGCCAGGTCCTCTGGTTCATTCCGTCGTAGGGGTGGGACACAGATGAAGGCAGCTGGGAACAGCCACCATCCCCCTGGGAGGAGGGAGGGGGGCCACAGAAATGGCCAGAGGGTCTCATGGAGCCTGGCTGGGCCCCCACTGCGGGCTGTGGGTCCCGAGGGTCGAGGAGCCCTGGGCCCTGACCTGCTCTCCCTCTTTCTCTCCAGGAGATGTCCCCTGGGACCTGGAGAGCCCACCCATGTGCCTGACTGTGGGGCCAGGGCCCATCCGCACCCTGCTGAGCCTGGAGGACACTGTGTGGGCCAGCTGTGGGCCCCGGGTCACCGTCATGGATGCCACCAGCTTGCAGACTCAGGTACTGGCCTTTCCTGGTGGCTTGTGGGGTCCTCGGCCGGGCACCCCTTGCTGACTCTTCTTACCCTCTACCTGGCACTGCTCTCTGCTCTCATGTGTGTCTCAGGGAGCAGTCAGAGTTTGTCAGGAAGCAGAGGGGACCCACGATCCCCACTGGGCCCAGCCCTCTGCCCCCACCTCTCTGCCCCCACACACATCCCCGGGGCTGCCATGAGGGGAAGGGTCCAGACTGCACCAGGCTGTGAGCCGCACCCTGGCTGTGTCCGTTGCTGCCCGTGGAGGTGGAGCTGGGGTCCATGCCCTCGCACTGGCATCTCGGACACAGCTGTGTCGAGGAGATGGCCAGTGGGGACACAGCGGTCCTGGAGGCTGGGCTCTTTAAACAGCATGGAGGTGGAGGCTGCTGGGTTCTGCCTTGCCCTGTGGCGAGCACTGCCCATGCCTTGGCCCCTAGGACGAGGGCCTGGTCCCAGGGGCTTGTTTCTGGCTCAGCCTGGGTGCACACTGCCACTGGCTGCCAGCATTACCCACCCCGCCTCACTTCATCTGTAAAGTGGGGTGATGATAGCACTGTGTAGAGCTACCTAGAGCAGTGAACGAAAGTGTTTATGCAAAAGGACTGACGTGAAGTAAGTGTTTGGTGCGCGTTAGTTATCATTGTAATTATCTGCCTAACTTAGATCCCGTTGCTGTCTGGATATGCGGTTTATTTGGAAAACCAAGTTGCTTCCTCAGAGTCGGTGTCAGTGGGCGTGGGGCGTGTGTCCACATTGTATTCCTGCCAATAGCCGTCCTAGGCGTGGGAGACACGTGGATGGGGCGGATGGCAGGGGCCTGGCCGGCCCAGCTCTCCTCCGGTTCTGCCCCTCGCCAGCCGCCGTGCAGCCCTGCCTGGGCCCCGCACCTCAGCTCTGGCCTGACCGTGACCGTCCCTGGGGCTGAGTGGCCACCGCGCTCCAGCGAGAGGCCGCGATGATTTAAGATTAGTTCTGGACCAGCTGCTCTTACAAAGAGGATCGATAGGGCCTTTCACCTGCTTTGCACAGCGTGGAGGGTGTCAGGGGAGCTCTGGGAGCGGGGAGGCAGGTGGAGGAAGGGGAGGCCCCACCGCGGGAACGGGGAAGCACGTGCCTGTGCTGCAGCCAGGGAGACTGAAAAGTTTGTGTGGGCAGCTCGCCTTCCGGGCACCCCAGGCGCTGTGACGACGTGATCGCCATGCATACTTAATAAAGCTGCGCTCCGCTGCCGCTTGGCATAGAGAGGAAGCCGCCTGCCCTCGCGCCGGGCTCCAGAAACGGCTGCTGCTGATGACCACCGGCCTGCATGGCCACTCCACGCTTGTCCTGTCCTGGTGCCCTGCATGGCCAGCCAGGCCCGAGGATCAGCCTGGAGACGGGGCTGCTGTCCGGGCCGCGGTGGTCCCTGACCGTGAGCTTAGGACCCAGCACCTGCGGGCAAGGGCCGACATGCCCCCTCGGCAGCAGCATGCGCCGCCTTCTAGCAAGTCCTCCCCCAGGCTCCAGAAAACCCCTCTGCGGATCCGAGATGCTTAGAGCTGCTTAGTGCTCTAAGCCGGGCGGAGGGTGCTGTTGGCCACGGATGTGGCTAGTGTGGCTCTGGCCCAAATGAGAAGATGTGAGGTTAATCTAGAGACTGTGTCAACTCCAGGGAGCCTTCCCTGGTTCCTCCCATCCCCGGGAAGTGATGGTAACCAACATATGTTGGGTACTTAGTGTTGAGCAGGTATGAGTTTCAGTACTTTGCATGGATTAATCCTCCAATCGCCCTGTGAAATGAGTACTATTATCATCCCCACTTTACAGGGGAGGAAACGGAGGCCCAGAGAGGCTAAGTGACTTACCCGAGGTCACACAGCTAGGAGGAGGCCAGGTTGGGATCCGAGCACAGGCATCCAAGAGCTGAGACTGCTCTTAACCTTGATGTCGGCGGCCTGGGTGGGCGGAAGGCTGTCTCCTTTGGGCCGCGTTGTGCCCCGCAGGCTCTGTCCTGTCCCATGTGACTCTTGGGGACTCTTATCTGTTCACATACCTGTGTTTTCCATCAGCGTCGTCTGGGCTTAGCATGGCTCCCTGTTCACGTCGTTTCCCCGGTGTCTGTCTAGCTCACGTAGCTCACATGGCAGGCACACTGAGCGAAGACTTGTATGCGGACACGTGGCATCCGGTGTCCAGGTCCTCGTGTAGGATGCTGGAGGGGTGGACACGAGAAAGACCTGATCTCGGCAGCTCGAGAGCTTAAAGTCCAGTGTGGGAGCAGACCCAGAATGGCCAGCGTCGGCCAGTGTCAGCCACCCCTGGCGGTGGGGGCACGCCCAGGCTCGGTGGGAACTCAGGGAAGGCCAAAGCATGTCAGCTAGCCAGACCCAGCTGGAGGAGGGACAGGGACAGGGGAGGTGCTGGGAGGGCAGCATCCTTGAGTGAGGCTGGGCACTGACGGCCGAGGGAAGAGGGAGTGGGGAAGATGCTTCGGTAGAGAGAGCTCCACAGACAAAGCCCCGGCCAGAGACAGCCTGGGGCGTGGGACGTTGGCTGGGGTGCATAGCTCCCCAGGGAGGGGCCTTCGAGCCAGGCTCACCCTGGGCTGTCTCCATTAGGCCCGCTTGGCCCCTGCCAGCCACCCCTGACCTTGCCGAGCCTGTTCCCCTTAGAGCCAGAGCCTGCAGTCTGTCTCTGGGTTTGACGCTGGCCCACCAACTGCTTGTTCAGCTCCTTGATCCCAGCGGAGGCAGCAGCGAGGCTGTTAAATAATAATGTAGCTCGCCAGGGCCTGTGTCAACACCGCATCCTCCGTGTTCATTATCTAGATCGCCACCTTCAAAGTCTAATCCAGTCTTCTGGAGTTCATTTTAACCGATCGCTGGAGGGGAAAACCAGCTGTGGGATGATTGTTGCATCTTAATTTAAAAAAAAAACATATTGGGGACAGGTCGATGGGAGGCCTGTGGCGTGTGAGGTACGCTCTGCCGAGTGGGGGAGGTCTGCATGCCAGGCAGGTCTGTTCTCTGACATCGCGTGGGCTGGGGTCTCCGTCGCCCCTGCTTGTGGGGGGCAGGCAGTTGTGGAGGCTGGGCTGGGCCGCGAGTGTGCTTCACGTGATTGGAGTCTCACGTTGCTGCAGAGAGATCAGTGGGCCCTTATAGATGGGGAAGTGGACCGGAAGGCAGGCCTTTGACCTGTGGTCTGTGGCCTCCGCTCCCCAGCAACGCTGGCCCCTTCGTTGGTCTCTGAATGTGCCAAGCTCCTCTCCACCAGCAGACTTGTGCCTCTGCTGTTCCCCTGCTTGGAACACCATTCCCACAGCTTCCCGTGGGTAGCTCCTTTCCATCGCTCAGGTCTCAGCTCAGCTGCCCCCTCAGTGGCACCTGCTCTGACAGCTCCATCAGAGTCACCTTTGCTTCCGGTTCTAGTCTTGACACACCCCCTGCCTTTATTGTCATCAGAGCACTGGTCATGTTCAGAAATTACCTCCTGGGCTGTTATCTGTTGGCACCCACTGGGCTGTAAACAGGCGAAAACAGGGCCCGGTCTGTCTTGCTTGCTGGCATGTCCCAGGGCTGAGCCCAGCACTGCCCCTCAGCCAGCGTTGGTGGATGCCCTTCCTCTGTAGGGCAGGCACCCAGGTGGGGCTGGTGGGGTTGTGCCACGAGGTTGTACCTGTTCTCTCTAGGCAGACAGGTGAAAATCTGGGCAGGGCACCTGGGCCAGCTAGGGGTGTCTAGGAGGGACTGCCTTCCAAGAAGCGGGGCAGAGGTCACACCCCCAGATGACGGGAAGGAATTTGGGTAAAGGGCTGGGCTGAGGGTCTTGCAACTGGGATGGCTGGGTCCTGCTCAATGGTGGCAGAGTGATTTGGGCAGGTGGGACATATGTGGGTGTGTCACACAGAGGTCCCACCCTGACCTGCCCCCACTGCAGCCAGCCTTGAGTTGTTTCCATGGCAACCCCTGTTCCCCAGAGCCTCATTGGTACAGCTGCAGAAGCAGGGGGTGAGTCTCGCTGCCCCCCCTGGAAAGTGCCGGAACGCAGGGCAAATCGTGCCCTGTCTGGGCCCCGGGCCTGGCTCCCACCTGTGGGCTAATCGGGGCAACCGTCTTGCATTAGACCCCGGCTGCCCCACCCTCGGAGAAGCCTGTCTGGACTCCCCGCCTCTCCCGACACACACGGCCTGGGTCACAACCCTGGGACCCGCTGCTGCGGCACAGGCCGTTCTCATAGCCCTGGTCGCAGCTGCGTGTTGATGTCTCGGGGACGGTTATCAGATTAACTGTCTGCGGGGCAGGACACGCCTGCTTGGCTCCCACTGTGCCCACTTCCTGCTGGTGCCGAGACCCGGCCGACACGCAGTTGGTGCTCAGGGAAGGGCCCTGAAGGACGGATGGCTTTTCCCTTAGGGAACTGGGCTCCATCTGTGGTGGGCCCACTAACTGTGGAAGGGAGATATGGGTAGGGCGCCCGCAGAACAGCTGACCCAGGCCTTGATTTTGACGGGCTTCCGAGCTCGGCGCCAAGCACGTGAAGAGCTTCCCAAAGCTGGTGATGCCGGCAGCCGCCGCCCCCTGGTCCCGGACGCTGGCCTCCGGGGCCGGCCCTGACGCCGTCCATCACTGAGCGTACCAGATGAGAAACCTCTTGGGTTCTTGGACACCGGTGGCCTTCAGATTTCCCCCTGCCCATCCCCATGCACACCCACCTTCCCCACCCTTAATTTTCACGTTTAGTGCCCAAACTTAGTTTGCATATATTAGCTGTTGTAAATCTATCATAACAGTGTGACGCGGCATGAATAATGCATCACTGGGCTGTATTAGTTTTCTGTCTCCTATCTTATTTATGACACGAAACGGGTGAGAATTTGCAAAAAGCAAAATCCAGGCGCAGGGCTTCTTGGGTAATGGTATGCAAATTGGCGTGAGGGCTGAAACATTCACCAAGTCCTCGGGTTCGGGGAGCCGCGAAGCCGGGGCCCCGTGCTGGGGCCCCCTGAGCCTGTGGGTTGCGGTCACGTCCCTCCATGGAGTCATCTCAGTTCAGCAGTTTTGCCGTAATTTTGTTTTGCGGGCCACTGTTATTGTTGTCATCCTGTCCTTTTTTTCACATTACGAGTTGGCAGGTGAAATGAGAAATTGGTTTTCTAAAGGTTGTGGAGACTTCCCCGGAGGCTCCGACCGTAGCAGGTTCCAGAAGGGTGAGCGATTCCCAGCAGCAGGGAGAACTGAGGTTCGACGTTCAGAACGACTTCCTCTCAGAAAGCCTGGGAAGGGTGGGGGCGGGGATGGGCTCAGGGATTCCCACGGGGCAGCATCGGGGGATTCGGGGCTGGGTTTGCCAACTTCGCTCCAGGTGCTGGGGTCGTGAGGGGGTGTCTCCGGGCACGTCCGTGGGGCTGGGGATGGCCAAGCACAGGGTTCCAGGCCCCCTCTGTCCTCACCGGGGAGCTCAGATCTTTCTTGTGTCCAGTACTAAGTCTGCATCCTCCCGCAGGGTTGCAAATATCTGTGAGCAAGGACAATGTCTTGTGTCCTCTGTATTTTTCTAGGGTGCGAGTGCTGGTGTTGAGCCCCCTCCATGATCCTACCCGCCCCCCCCCCACCAGTTCTTCCCTTCTGCCTGGGCTTTGAGCCACCCAGGACTCCTGGCTACCCCGGCCCCCTTGCCCGTGACACTCACATGGCCACTGGGCTCTGATGACCAGAGGCAAAGGACTGGGCGTTGGCTCCTGCAGAATATCTGGGGAGAGAAGGGAGCTTTGTGGTATGGGTGCCGAGATGAGACCAGCGGCCGGCAGAGATCCAGGCCGGCTCAGAGCAGGCACTGGATGTGGGAGCCTTATCCCTGCACACGTGCTCAGCTGTGGGATAGACGCACCTGCCCCTGAGCCTAGGAGTGGAGTGAGTGTGGCCAGGTGATGGGCCAGGTGATGGACCAGGCTTCCTGGGCAGGTTCAGTGAGGTGGGACGGGTGGGAAGGGCTCCTGAACAGTGTAAGCGGACGCACAGGTGTGAGAACACGTGTATGCACGTGTGCGGGGGGAAATGAGTCGATTGTATTAATATCATATAGTCCCTGACTATAGCTGGAGTCTTGTCGACAGCATCCAGTTGGGCGCTGGGCGTCTGGGTCAAGCCTGGAACCAATCCCCTCTCCTTGTGGTCCCCCGTGCCCCCTCCCCAGCCCCCATGCCCTCTGGCTGGCCCTGCTTTGTCTCGGTCACGGCCTAACTTTGCATGGCTGCCATGTCTCCCCAGCAGTCTTGAGAGTAGATCTGAACACAGAGCTGAGCTGAGACAGAGACTTCGCGGCCCTTCTCACTTACACTCTGAGCGGGAGGGTGAGGCCCCCGCCTTGGCCCAGCCAGCTCTCCTCTATCGCTCTGGCCATGGGGGATTAGGGGTCCCTGGCCACGGGGAATTAGGGGTGGCAGAGGGCCGGATGAGGTCCCCCTGTGTGCACCACTTACCCTCACTCTGGCAGGACCCACAGGTGCAACATGGTCCATCCCTTGGAGCTGGGAGCAGAGAGAGAGAGCAGAGCAGCCACAGCGGGCGCCTGGAATCCTTTTCTGAGGCCGGCCTGGACTGGGGATCTGTCCAGGTCAAAGCACACTTGACCTTGTTCGGAACTGTCCGGGCTGTGCCTGGGGTGGGCACTGACCAGCACGTCAGTCCCTGCACTGGGCACTGGGCTCTAGCAGTGGCCCCGCCCTCATGCGCCTGCCCCTCTGGCGTGGGTGTGGTGGTGGTGGGTGATACGGGGTTGGCAGGA
This sequence comes from Pteropus alecto, assembly GCF_000325575.1. Classification (NCBI taxonomy): domain Eukaryota; kingdom Metazoa; phylum Chordata; class Mammalia; order Chiroptera; family Pteropodidae; genus Pteropus; species Pteropus alecto. Next base: position 1,278,357 of record NW_006436888.1, on the reverse strand, counting down.
ACCACCCACCCCGACCCAGTGAGTTAACCCTTATTGAAACTCACTAGTCTCAGAGGCTGTTCCAAGTGCTTGACAAGCGGCAACTCATGTAATGTTCACAGCAGCCCTATGTGGTAGTTATCTTATTATCCTCCTTTTATAGTTGGGAAAACTGAGGCAGGAAGTGGTGGAGCTGGGTCTCGAACCCTGACTGTCTGGCCCTGAGCCCATGGCCTCACTGCCTCTTCCAAGCAGGAAACAGATGACAGGATAAGCTCAGGCTGGAGCGAGCATCATGCAGAAGGTGAGCCAGGCACACCGAGCTTGGCCTGCTATGTCCAGGACAGGTCACTCCCACACTGAGCCTCGTTTCATCTTCTGACCGGAGGCTCAGGGGTCCCACCTTCTCATGGGGGCTGCAGGGACTCCGTGAGGCGGGCTGTGCTGCAGTGACTGGAGATGCACGTCCTTGTCTCTGCTGCTCAGCCTTCGCTGGGGTCCCTGTGGTGGCTGGGCCAGGGGTGGGCACCAGGCAGACCCCTGGCTCAGCCCGGGCACCTGCGTGTACAGGGCAAGGCTGGAGCAGCTGCTAGGACGAGATCATGCGAAGGCGCTTGGTGGCCCGGTGGTGGACAGCCTGGGCTCCCTCCTCAGGTGTCTGTCCATGGAGAGGAAATGCTAAGCCGGTTTGCACAATTGAAGAAAACAAAAAGAAACTGAATAGTGCTAACGAGGAGAATATCAATGGCCCGTGCTTTGTGATGCTGTTTGTTTTCTACTTCCTCCGGAGTGGCCGGATGTGCCAGAGCATTTCAGTTGTTTGTTTTTTAAGGCGAAATGTCCGGTGTGGCCACAGCAGGATAGCGGCACTTTCTGTGCCTTGATCTGGGCGTGGTTGTGTGGCAAAAGGATCAACCTCAACCTCTGTGCCCACTTTCTTATGTGCTTCGTGACAAGTAGGCTTTAGTGGAGGAAATTTTAATTTTCAGAGCACGAGGCAAGGGTGGTTTACAGACTCTTGAGATATTGTTAAAAACAGTTGGCCATCTTTCTAGAAAAATGCACCAAAGACACCAAATTTTACACAATCAGTTCCAAAATGGGTTGTTAAAAGTTTGGGACTGGCCGTAGGTCTTGCTGCTGAAAGGAATTTCTATACCTCCTTCTCTTCTGGGTCCCCGTCGTGGGCCTGAGCTAGAAGAGCCCAGCGCCCCATGGAGTCTCGTTAGTCAGAAATGATCCGACCCCCACTTTACAGTGGGGACGCTGACTGGCTGGTCGGAGGCGGAGGTGCATGCGTCCGTCTGAAACGCATCAGGAAGGACGGATCTGCTTCCGGCACGCGGTCCCTGGGCCTTGACTGGGTCAGATTCTGAAGGCAGCGCGTCCGGGCATCGGATGGGGTGCACACGACGGTGCCTGTACGTGTCTCGGCAAGTGGTGTGGTGTTCGGAGTCCCCATAGGGTGACCGGTCGTCCCGGTTTGCCCAGGACGAGGAGTCGGACTTCCCGTGCTACGACTGGGGCCTGCCTGGGCATACTGGGACGGGTCGGTCACCCTACCCTGGAATCCTGGTTTTCCCTTCATTTCCTAAGCTCTGTGACTTTGCGAGTCCAATTCAGCCTCTCGGTTTGTTTCCTCAGCTGTGAAATGTTGATAAGAATGAGACAGATAAAGAAAGGGAAGGGAGTCGTTGCGCTAATTGCTTTTAAAACATGAACTGTCTTGCCTGCCCAGTGAGGCAGCCAGAGTGTGACCCGTGGGCTCCGTCCCCAGCCTGTCTGCTGATCGCTGGGAGCTTTGGAGTCCTGTTAGGCGGGGACGGGATGGTGGTGCTGGGGTGTTAAGCTGAGGTGGAGTTGGCGAGCTGCTGGCGGGCGTTCTGTGGCTGATCTCTGGTCCCATGACGATGCCCCCAGGCCAGCTCATCATGGTGATGGAACCAGGCTGGGAGGCAGAGCCCCCATCACACCCCCGCCCTGCCATGGCGCTCAGCCTGGGAGAGAGCACTGAGCTTCGAGTCCGCGGGTCAGGCCCACGCCTAGCTCGGCCCCTCCCCAGCGGGTCACCCGGGCTCGCCGAGTCCCCTTTCTGGGTGTGTTTCTCTTTCATAATAGTCTCTATGAGGATGGAATTCTGCGGCCTGGGAAAGTCCTGGCACACAGTAGACGCCCAGCAGGCCGTAGCTCTGCCAGCCTCCTGCCAATGCCTCGGCGGCCCGCGGCCCCCGGGAGGAAGCACCCACGTTCCTTCCTGGCTCCTTGGTGTCAGCTCAGCTCTAACGACTTTGAGTTCTGAGCTGCTCACCCTGGGAATTTATAGAAACCAAGCGCAGAAGCGTCACCTGGAGGCACACAGATACTGAACGACGCGGTGAAGCTGTGTCAGCACCATTCGGGGCAGTGTCACGCACCTGAAACCCTCCGTGCAGGCGCCTGCAGCGGGGCTGCCGAGAGGCTGTCAGGAGAGCGTGAAGGGGACAGGGCGCCATGAGCGGGTGCAGGACACTCGATTTCTTCCCAGCTCCCCCGACCAGCTCCGGGCTGCAGCCAGCGTGCCCGGAGCACGCACGGTGTGTGGGACCGTCCCTTGAGCCTCTCAGCATCACATAAGGCCGATTCTCCTTCTCTCCCCATTGACAGATGAGAGAGGAGGCCCAGGTACCTGGACAGAGGTGAACTGGGAGCCAGGAGGCAGACCGGGCCCTCCCCTCCAGCTGCCGGCTTTTATTTATTTTTTTAAATAACTTTCCCTTTTACCCACGACTTTTTATTTAAAAAAAAAAATTTTAAACTATGGGAAAGTTGAAAGAATAGTGCAATGAACATATATATGTTCTTCAATTAGTAAACCTATTATTAATATTTTGCCATAATTCCCACCCTCCCCCCACCCCCATGTTATGTATACACTGATACCCCTTTTTTGGTTAAACCATTTAAAAGTCAGTTATAGACATCATTCCTTATTATACCCAAATACTTCAGCATGGCTCTCTTGCATAATTTCAGTAGCATTTATCACATCCAGAAATCTAACATCAGTGTACTGTCCATATGCACATTTTCCCAGTTGCTCCCAAAATATCTTTCATAGCTTCTCCCCCAGCCCTGTCCAAGATCCAGCTGGGACTGCATGTTGCATTTGGTTGTCATGTCTCTTTAGTCTTCCTTTGATCTAGAATAATCCCTCTGCTCTGCGTGCGTGCGTGTGTGTGTTTGCGTGCGTGTGGTGTGTGTGTCCATGATATTGACTATTTTGAGGCGACCAAGCCAGTGTCTTCTAAGAGGCCCCACAATCTGGAATTGCCCAATTCTTTCTTCCCAATGAGATTTGAGTGTATGGCCAGATTTCCCACTGCATCACCCCAGGAGGAGGGACATGTAGGCTGGCCCCATCCCCGATCACTGGGTTAAGGGGAGTCCACCAGGTCTCCCCATCATAAAGGTACCGATTCTCTTTGCAATTACTGGGTCACCTGCAGGTGATTCTTGGAGACTTCGTGAATCTCCTGTTCCTCAGGAAACTTTCATCCCAAACTCTATTTAAAGAGACGTTCTCCTCCCTTCCACTCCCTTTTACTACCACTACAAATTCATAGGTTCTTTTGAAAGTCCGGTGTGTGATAGCCTAGGACTCTCACTGTTATTTTTGTTGCTGGCTCCCGGGCTTCTGGACCATCCCCGTTGCTCTTGGAGCACTTCCCTGATTCTCAGCATCGGGGGAAGTTCTAGGCTCAGCGGCTGCTCTCTGCCCTAATCAACCATTTCTCCAGGGCGCCCTGGCTGGTTCCCTTTCGTGCTGAGTGGTATGTTTAAAGCAAGAACTGGGGTGCTCACTGCCGCTGGGATGCCATTGCTTGCAGAGCCTTCCAGTGGACAGAGCCAGGAAAAAATCTGAAGTTTGTACTGAGATCGTCGAGTTCCACCCCGACTTTCTCTCACTCCACTCTTGACTCGTTTCTCGCTGTGAAATCCGTGGTTCCCAGTAATAACGCCAGGGAACTTCAGTCACTCCACGTAGTTTCAGAATCTCTGTGCCTATTCCCGCCCCTCGCCCCCCACGCCCCCCACCGCCCCGCCAGCCTACCAAGTTCAGGATTTCTTTGCAGATCGATTCGTCCTTAAACAAGGGCCAAGGGCGTCTAGTCAAGAGCACTGAATTCCCAAGCTACTTGAATGGATTTTTTTCTATGTGGGTATAATCATGTTCCAATAAAACCTAACTCACCCAAACAGCCAGCAGGCTGGTGCAGGCCGAGGGCCATAGTTTGCAGCCTCTGGCCCAGAATTTCATCCTAACAGCCGTTCGTGGTGCGGGGCAAGCAGCTGGTGAATAGCCACGTCTGCCGATAGGGGCTGAGTGGGCAGGAAACTCTGGCCTTCTGGAGCCCAGAGGAGGCACATGACGGCTGGCGGCAGGTGGGCCTCCCTGGGGGACAAGCGGGATAGAGGCCTCTCCTGGGCTCCCCTCTCCTGGGCCCCCAAGACCAGCCAGGGATTAGAGGAGAGGCCCAGAGGTGAGAAATTGGAAGCCAGGGCCTGGGTTCGGGTGCCAGGCTGGGAGGAAAGGAGAGCTGGGTGAGCTGACGGCCTCCCCTGGCAATTAATTCTGAGCGCCTCTCTGGGTTAGAAAACGTCCAGTTTGGGAAACAAAACAGCAGCATGGCTTGTCAGCACCGAGCCCAGTGTGCACCGAGGCCCAGGGGGCCCCACTGCTGCCTGTCCCCACCCGGGGTGCTATGTGCAGCTCCCTCAGCCCGCCTCAGGCACCGATGATGCCAGGGTGTCACTTACTTCTGCCCTGTGTGCCCAGGAGGCCCAGCCAGTGCTGCCGAGACATGGCTCCCCTGAGCAGGCTCCTAGAATGGGGAGGGGGTCCGGGGGAGACCCAAGAGAACCGAGGAGTGAGGGGCCAGGTCTGCTGTGCTGTCGTTCATGCGTTCACACGTCCCCCTGCCCTGTCCCCCACTCGCCTTACCACTGGGCTTGGCGGGTTCGCACAGGCTTTGTGCAAAGCCCTTTGGGCTTGGAGGCAGACTCGTTATGGCTCTGGAGAAATGAGCCTGGCTTTCTGCTGCTGACTTCTCTTTTAATTAGATTCTGACAGCAGCGTGCAGGGCCGACTGGCAGCAAACTCAGGTGCAGCTCTCCGTGGCCCCAGGCCTCTTGGTTTTAGCGCAGTCTGGCTTTTTCAGAGGCAGGAAATGCTTCTCACTTTTCTACAAGAGCCGAGCAGGAGCCTCGCGGCACACGTACGAGCACGCATCCGCCCTCCTGCTGGTGCGTGCGTTTGTGTGTCCGTGTACATGTATGTACGAGCCACTTTTGGGAAAGTCTGCAGACAAGGCACGTGGAGAGGCCCCTTCCATCCTGCCATCCGGCCCGGTCATCCATCTGATCAGTGACGACGGGCGCTGTGGGAAGGCGGGTCGGGCCTCGGTGTCGCACCTGTGACTGGGATGGTGGTTCCTCCAGGCCTTTCCCAGCAGGACCCCTCCAGGTGTCCTGCCGGCGTCCGGGCCCTCAGGAAAGTTGTCTGCAGTGCAGGCTGGTTCAGGAAGACAGTGACCCCCCAGCCAGGGTTCCCTGGAAGTGTTTGCCTCTCAAGAGAAGAGAACTAGAAGCCAGCGCTTCCAGGGCTATGGGCAGCAGGTCTGGGGTGAAAGGCCAGAAATATGGAAATTCTGCCCCTCCTTTTACACTGCGTGGCCTGGGCCCAGCTTTGTGGAGGCCACTGGGGCTTGGCCTTTCCCCAAAGCCCAGAGGCTTCCTGGCTGAGCCTCCAGCACCTGGGCCTTCACTGGGGCGGGGGTGGCGTGCTGAGGAAGGAGGAGCAGAGATACCCCAGGGAGCCCCTAGTCTTAGCTCCCAATCCGAGGGAGGAAATAGCCCCCTGCCCTCTGACTGTGACCCTCCTCCCCCCTGGGGAGCCCCCACTTTGATGGAGACCATGTGGCCCTGCCCTTGGCGAGCTCCTTGTCTGCGAGGGAGCTGCAGCTCTGCTCTCGGGGTCCCCCATGAAGGGACGAGTGGTGAACCCTGCCTTGTGAAAGCTGGCCATCGCTCTTCTCTCCCTGCCCCCGCTCTGGGGACCCTCTGTCCTCTTCTGGGGACCCTCTGCCTTCTTGATCCCCCAGTCCGTGGGCCTCCCCTCGCTTGGGCCGCAGAGCTTAGCCATCAGAGACTAGCTCAGAAAAAGCAATTTTGTTGGCCATCTCACAGTCTCGCCCTCCTGGGAGTGAGCTCCGAGTCCACTGGCTTGGCTCCCCATGGAGGGTCCCCCACCCGCACCCCCGCCCCCACCAGCTTCTTTATCTTGGTGGGAAACCTCTTGGTGATTTGAGCCACGATGGAGTTGGGGCTGAGGTCCGGGCTGGAGTGACTCTACGGCAAAAGAAAGAGTCCCCTTATGCCCCTTCTCGCTCAGGAAGCCCGTGTGAGACCCAGAATTCCAGCCTCCTGCTACATCGCTGTTAAACCGAACTTCTTTCAAAGGTGCATCTGATCATGTCGCTTATAGCTCAGCCCTCTAGCACTTACAGACGAACTCTTCACCAGAGACCTCGAACTCTTCACCAGAGACCTCGAGGCAGCCTGGGGTGATCCAGCCCCGCCCACCATCTTCCCACCTCTGTCTTTCTGCAGTGCTCCCCCACACCAGCCACCTGTCCGTTTCTCAAACAGACAAGCACATTCCTGCCCCAGGGCCTTTGCGCCTCCTGTGCCCTCTGCCTGGAGTGTTCACCCCCTGGAGTGTTCACCCCCCTACCCCCCACCCCCATCCTTCCAGGGCTGATTCCTTCACATTTTTACATCTCTGCCTAAATGCTGCATTCTAGAACTCCCCTGGGAACCCAGTCTTAATGGCTCCCCATCTTTTTTCTGTGTGGTGGTTATCATTATCTGGAGTAATTTTTATCTGTTTATTTGTTTCAGTCGTCTCTGCACTGGGGACATGTACTCCCCGAGAGTGGGCCCCTTGGTTCTCTCGCTCACCACTGTCTCCTCGGCACCTAGAGCCGTGCCAGGCACACAGTAGGAGCTCAAGCATCACATCTGTCGGATGAATGAGATTGTGTTAGGGACTGGGCCTGTGCCGAGCTTCCCCTCACCCAGGTTCCTATAGTTTTCATGACAACTTCCACTTACAAATGGGGAAACTGAGGCCCAGGCCTGCGAAGTTATTGAGGAAATCAGATTTAACAGCAGGTCTGGAAACAAATACATGTTCTGTCCACCATCTTCCTGCAGCTTTGGGTGTCTGTGCTCTTTATAGAAAAAAATGGAAACAACAGAAAACCAGAGAGGAAGAAGCTGACCAGGTGCTGCCCCTGGCATAATTCTCAGCGTTCAGGTTTCTCCTCCCGTGTGCCTCCTCCTCCCCGCATTTCGGATGCTGCCTTTTTTCTCTGTTTTTCCTTTTTGCACTCACTACCATAACAATCACATTTTTATGTTCATCGCGCACTCTCTGTCAACCCGATTTTGAATGGATGTGGGACAGGCCACTCCGTGGGTACATCGAGTTACCTGACCATCCTAGATGGCTGGGCATTCAAGCTGTTTGTGGTCTGCCATTCTGGGGTTGTCTATCTCTGAGTCACAGCTGAATGTCATAGATGGAATTCAACTGTCCATCCGTCCTCTCTTGGACCAAATTTCACTGTGCGCTGTCCCTGTGCTGAGCCAACGGGTACTGAGGGGCCTGAGGTTCACTGTCTGTCCTAGGAGTTTATAGTCCAGGGTAGGAGGCAGCAGAGTAAGCCACAGAGTGCTGTAGGTGTCACTGGGCTGGACAGTGGGGTACGGTATGCGGAAGGAAGTGGCCGATACAATGGTGGTTGGGGGTGCCTCATGGAAAAGGGACATCACCCTGAAGGGGAGTCTTCAGATGCTGGAAAGCCGTTCCCAGGAAGGCAGCGGGTGATGCACGTTGCAGACAGGTCATGGCGAGGGTGCAGGCGTGCAGCAGGGCGTGTCGTGAGCACAGTTCGGCCCCGGCTTTGACGGGCCTAGAATGCAGGGAGTCGGGGCAGAGCTGGGGCCTGGACTTTCTCCTTCAGTGGGTGGGAAGCCTGACCGCCTGTTTCTCCTCTTTAAAAAAAGAGTTTGTTTTGTTTTTTAAAGATCAAAATTTTACAGACACCTGTGAAAAGAATCAAATAGCATGGAATGATTTATGCAAAGGCCCTCACCACTCTCCACCCCAAGCCCTGCTTCCTGGGAGGAAATATTCCCCTGTTCTGTTTTTAAGCCACCTGGCACTTTCCTCATGACTTGAACTTGTCCGCCCGGCTGGTTCTCGATGTCTCAGTTTTGGGGATTAGGTGTGGCCTCCTGCTGCGGAAGACGAGGACGTGGCTCACGCCGCCCACCTCCCTTCACAGAGCTGCCTTCACGGCTCTAGATAACACTTGGCTGCCGCTCCGTCTCCCCCTCTTGTCACGGTGGCATGCTAGCACCCAGTCCCGTCAACTCCCAAGAGCCAAGTGCGGGTGAATCTTGCCCTGCGCCTCATTCAGTGATGTCGTGTGGGGAGCTGGAGATTGGCCGTATTAGCGTGTTTACACCGTGGGACTCGGCAGACACGACACACCAGGGTGCCTCTGCCAGCTAAACAAATACCAACAGCCCACTGCTGGGCTTCTGAGGTTCCCTTCCAGCCCTGACTCTGGTCCAGGCGGGGGCCAGATTAGCTTGGCCCCCCAGAAGCTCGGCTGGCAGTCCCGGCCCAGCACCAACACCCCTTTGTCTGTGCCGCAGCAAAGCTTCGAGGCGCACCAGGATGAGGCTGTGAGCGTGACGCACATGGTGAAGGCGGGCAGTGGCGTCTGGATGGCCTTCTCCTCTGGCTCCTCTATCCGCCTCTTCCACACGGAGACGCTGGAGCATCTGCAGGAGATCAACATCGCCACCAGGACCACCTTCCTCCTGCCAGGTGAGGCTTCCATGGGGGCACAGTGCCCGGCTGTCCTGGGCCTGTGAGGGGAGGGAGCTGACATTCACGGAGCACCTTCCACAGCCAGGCAGAGATGTGTCTTGGCTGACCCAGCTCATTAACCTTCATGGAGGCCGTAGGTCAGCCTCGAAAACTGGGTCTCTAGGAGAGAAAGTGGCAGGGTCGGAATTTGAACCCAGGCCTGTCATTTTAAAGCCTTTCTTACTGTCATTGCGTGCTCCCTCTCTGAGCTCAGAGGACTCTCCCAGGTCAAGCGGCTACTAGAAAGTCACTCTGTGCAGGAACCCTGGCCTGTCTGTACGTGCCATGCTTCAGGTTGCCCAGAAACCCAGTTCTGCATCAAAGCACCTTCAGGATGAGGTGAAGCTGAGGGAGAAGGCTGACCAAGAGGCTCTTTCCTTAGAGATTTTTCTAAGAAAAGCATCTGTCCCTCTAGTTTGTTGGTTGGGGTTTGGAGGCAGGGGGAGGTTCAAGGGCTTGGGCGGCTACCTTTTGGGGTCTGTGCTTCCTCCTGCGTAGCTGTTGGTGAGACGTGGTGGAGAGGATTAAAGTCGGAGTTCACCTAACACCCTGCCCCTGCCCCTGCCCCTGATCTGTCCTGAGGCCTCTGTGGAATTGGCTCCAGGTTCTCCCTTACCATCCGCTGCCCCAGACGTCGCCCAGATCCCTGAGTGCCGTGCCGGGAGAGCGAGGGCAGATATACTTGCTCAGGGCCCCTTCCTATGCCCAGCCAGCCTGAGTGCAGCCCACAGGGCCAGCAGGCATCAGCTTGCCTTTTCCCCCTGCTTGGGTAGCTTCCCCAGACAGCCAGACCAACCAGTGGCTGGTCCGGGAGAACGAAGAGGCTCTGTCTTGTCCA